>NC_086444.1:156261372-156573872 GCF_028390025.1 Pseudophryne corroboree | reverse complement strand
GTGATATGTCGGATCTAGGGGGATCCGAGCCGATGCTCACGGGAACGCGGATCGGCTTTTCAAGCACCCCGAAAATGCCCAATTTCACCCAATATATCAGGCCGAATGCCCGAATTGGGCTGAAATCGGGCAAAATTGGCATAGTGTATGGGGCCCTTTAGGGGTGGCAGTTGGTGTGGCTCTCCTGTTTGAATTGTGGACTGCGCTGCAACTGTTACTGGAGATAAGATAGTTATCTTTATCTCCAGAAAACATAAATATCACATTTTTCAGCTTTTATGAGATCATTATGTTTTATTAAATATCCCCTGTCATCTTCAATTAATTCTGTGGATGATATATTGTTTGGTCAGTTGAAGCAATTAAAAGACACATCGGTGAATCAATTTCCATAATATTACCCATTATTATTGGCAGTATTGTCATGACACCTTTGCGATTGGCTACATTGTACTAATGTTTACACAGACAGAGCACAGTCTAATTTTCAAGATGAATTGAATTTGTGTTCTTTTCTGGGATCCCGGCAGTTGAAATACCGACACCAGAATTCCGACCCCACTCGGAATGCCGACATCAGCATCCCGAATAGGGTCACAAGCCCGGCGCCAGAATCCCATTCGCCGGATTCCTAACCAAGCATGTGAACTAAGACTTGGGGCGTAGAGCCTAATTCAGATCTGTTCTCTCACTAGCGTTTTTCACTGCGCAACGATCAGGTAACTACTGCGCATGCGTATGCTCCGCAATGCGCAGGCGCGTCGTACTTGTACAAAGCGGATCGTTGCTATGCACTGGTTCTAGCGAAGAATCCATTCGTACAGCCGAACGCAAGGTGATTGACAAAAAGAGGGCGTTTGTGGGTGGCAACTGACCATTTTCTGGGAGTGTTTGGAAAAACGCAGGTGTGTCGAGGCATTTGCAGGGCGGATGTCTGACGTCAATTCCGGGCTCGAATAGGCTCAAGTGATCGCAGCGGCTGAGTAAGGTCAGAGCTACTCAGAAACTGCACAAACTGTTTTTGTACTGCTCGGCTGCACATGCGATCGCACACTTGCAAAGCTAAAATACACTCCCCTATAGGCAGCGTCTATCTGTTCGCAGCGCTGCAAAAAAATAGCTAGCGAGCGAACAGATCTGAATTAGGCCTTTGGAGAGAGATAAAGTGACGGAGATAAGTACTAGCCAATTAGCTCATAACTGTCATATTTCAAACACAGCTTATAACATGGCAGTTATGAGCTGATTGCCTGGTACTTTAGCTCCGTCCTCCCCAAGGCTTAGTCCATAGACCCCTAAATTCTTACAATATGTTCGTTTAAAATTAAAAGCCTAGATCATTTATTACATAATGTTGAAAGCAATTATTTTGGACCACAGTGTTTATTAAACACTTAAAACACATAAACGTAGCAATAAAATATGTAAACAATTTTGGTAACAAATCCATTAGCGTCAGCATGCTCCACAGTGCTTAACAATTGGGAACAATAGAGGTTTTAGCACAATGGCAATTCATGGGGTGTTTGGGTATTAAAACATTCATCATTTTTGTTTGCTCCACAAAGAGGAACGTGCACAAATAAGCAATGATTGTACTATTGTAGTACAGGAGCTCAGAGCTAATTGAGGGATAAATGTATGAAGCAGTGATAAAAGTGGAGACGTTGCCCATGGAAACCAATCAGCTGCTCTGTATAATTTTATGGTATGCAAATAATAAATGTTACGTCAATGCTGATTGGTTGCCATTGGCAACTTCTCCACTGGCTCACTTCTGCACTCTTATCACTGCTTCATACATTTAACCCAGCGTCTGCCACACAGAGGTAAGATGCCTCCTCTTAGCACGCTTACTATCTGGGCCTAATTCAGACCTGATCGTAGCAGCAAATTTGTTAGCAGTTGGGCAAAACCATGTGCACTGCAGTTGGGGCAGATATAACATGTGTAAAGACTAGAGAAAGTTAGATTTGGGTGGGTTATATTGTTTCTGTGCAGGGTAAATACTGGCTGCTTTATTTTTACACTGCAATTTAGATTTCAGTTTGAACACACCCCAACCAAATCTAACTCTCTCTGCACATGTTATATCTGCACCCCCCTGCAGTGCAACATGGTTTTGACCAACTGCTAACAAATTTGCTGCTACGATGAATTAGGCCCTATATATGCTTATTAACACTGATATCATCTGAAATATATGAACAAATATTTCCAGCAACATTAGGAAAAGAAAAAATCATATCTACAATAAGCTCACATGCCAAGATAATTCCTTTCCATAGTTTCCATATGTAATATCAAAATATGAGGTGGACTCTATAACCTTACAGACTCTCCACATTACCTAATCCCAGGTTAAGTCATGAAAATCACTTTTTCCTGACCTGGCCTTTTTTTCTCTAACAAAAACAAGTATGAGTGACCTACAACCCATATCACACCTCCACCATCTGTAATAAACGCCTCATGGGATGACAGAAAAGCCAGTTTTAAAAATATACTTTTATATAGAAACACAACAACACTATTTGACCAAACAACTTGTCTAAAATATGAAAAGTCACAGGTATTGTGATGTCTACTGATTTCAAATCCTTTCAGAAAGCCTTTCATTAATGTTCTCACCAGGTAGCCCCTTGTGAAATCATTCCGGACCTTACCATGAGAGTTTTTCTACTAGTTATGTTAGAGATGAGCGGGTTCGGTTTTACTCAGGTATTTCGGGTTTTGCTTATTGGCTATCCAAAACGCGTGACATCCCGTGATCCAATAAGATGCCGTTTCGAGCCCAGAGTAAATCCGAGTAAAACCGAACCCACACATCTAACTTATGATACCCCTTGCTACCCAACTGCATTGTTCTCCTGAATCAAATTTCAACACAACCCTTAAATACAAGGCATCGTTCCCATACCTCTGGCCTCTGAAGAAGCTGCAGAAACTGCCACTGAGAAATGTGTCAGTAAGTAACTTATCCAGGACCAGTTTGTTGGGATTCATTGACCCTTTCTCGTTGTAAATACCAGATCCATCCTAGACCAGTTTTATACTGCCCACCATTCAGCCAAATATTCCCATGGGCACCCAATCATTATTGTAAAATCATCTCCAGCATATTATACTGGATGGTAACTAGCATATGCGTATGTTCTTATTTTTCCTTTTCACTGGAAAAAAATTACTGGGAATAATATTTGTAATATTACAAACTGAGTCCCCTCAACATCACATGTAGCAGGTCCTCATGAGAATATTATTTCCATTTTTTTCATAACTGCTCCTGAAGGACTATGGACCCTATTCAGCACTAATCGCAAAACTGAGAAAACACAATCCAGCCATGCGCACCTGCGATTTGCTATTATTTATGTGAACGCATTTTGCGTCAATGCAATCGCATTTTGATTGACAGGAAGCCAGCGTTTAGTGGAGGAAATATGGCGTTTTGTGGGTGTGTGTGTGTGTGTAAAAACACAGGCGTGGCAAGGCTTTTTGAGGTGGGCCTCTGGGGGTAATTCAGAGTTGATCGCAGCAGCAAATTTGTTAGCAATTGGGCAAAACCATATGCACTGCAGGGGGGGCAGATATAACATGTGCAGAGAGAGTTAGATTTGGGTGGGGTGTGTTCAAACTGAAATCTAAATTGCAGTGTAAAAATAAAGCAGCCAGTATTTACCCTGCACAGAAACATTATAACCCACCCAAATCTAACTCTCTCTGCGCATATTACATCTGCCACACCTGCTGTGCACATGGTTTTGCCCAACTGCTAACAAATTTGCTGCTGTGATCAACTCTGAATGGCACTGCAGTGTCAGACAGGATGGCACTTAAAAAAATTGGCCCCAAACATCACATGATGCAAAGATAAATAAATAAATAAAAAGGTGCAAGATGGAATTGTCCTTGGGCCCTCCCACCCACCCTTATGTTGTATAAACAGGACATGCACACTTTAACGAACCCATCATTTCAGCGACAGGGTCTGCCACACGACTGTGACTGAAATGACTGGTTGGTTTGGGCCCCCACCAAGAAAGAAGTAATCAATCTCTCCTTGCACAGACTGGCTCTACAGAGGCAAGATGTCCACCTCCTCCTCATCGTCCGATTCCTCACCCCTTTCACTGTGTACATCCCCCTCCTCACAGAGTATTAATTCGTCCCCACTGGAATCCACCATCACAGGTCCCTGTGTACTTTCTGGAGGCAATTGCTGGTGTATGTCTACATGGAGGAATTGATTATAATTCATTTTGATGAACATCATCTTCTCCACATTTTCTGGAAGTAACCTCCTACGCCGATCGCTGACAAGGTTACCGGCTGCACTAAACACTCTTTCGGAGTACACACTGGAGGGGGGGCAACTTAGGTAAAATAAAGCCAGTTTGTGCAAGGGTCTCCAAATTGCCTTTTTCCTGCCAGTATACGTACGGACTGTCTGACATGCCTACAGTGATGCTGTCACTCATATAATCCTCCACCATTATTTCAATGGTGACAGAATCATATGCAGTGACAGTAGACGACATGTCAGTAATCGTTGGCAGGTCCTTCAGTCCGGACCAGGTGTCAGCTATCGCTCCTGGCTGCCCTGCATCACCGCCAGCTGGTGGTTTTGGAAATGTTATCCTTTTCCTGGCAGCTCCAGTGGCGGGAGAAAATGAAGCAGCCACCTCTTCCCATCCAGTGTTAGGAAGGTCAGGCATCGCAACCGACACAATTAGACTCTCCTTGGGGATTTGTGATTTAGAAGAACGCACAGTTCTTTGCTGTGCTTTTGCCAGCTTAACTCTTTTTATTTTTCTAGCGGGAGGATGAGTGCTTCCATCCTCATGTGAAGCTGACCCACTAGTCATGAGGAACATAGGAGAGGGCCTTAGCCGTTCCTTGTCACTCCGTGTCGTAAATGGCATATTGGCAAGTTTAAGCTTCTCCTCAGATGCTTTTAATTTAAATTTTTGGGTCATTTTTACTGAACTTTTGTTTTTCATATCTACCATGATTAATAAAAGTGCATAGTCTGGAACCTGATCACTACAGAAAGAAGTGTGCCCTAAGGCAGTGGGGCCCACCGGTGGTTTCCACTGTACCCCTATGGGCCAATCTGACCCTGGGTGTATGTGAGGGTGCATACCATGCCTATGGTGTATGTGAGGTTGCATACCATGCTTATGGTGTATGTGAGGTTGCATACCATGCTTATGGTGTATGTGAGGTTGCATACCATGCTTATGGTGTATGTGAGGTTGCATACCATGCTTATGGTGTATGTGAGGTTGCATACCATGCTTATGGTGTATGTGAGGTTGCATACCATGCTTATGGTGTATGTGAGGTTGCATACCATGCTTTTGGTGTATGTGAGGTTGCATACCATGCTTATGGTGTATGTGAGGTTGCATACCATGCTTTTGGTGTATGTGAGGTTGCATATCATGCTTATGGTGTATGTGAGGTTGCATACCATGCTTATGGTGTATGTGAGGTTGCATACCATGCTTATGATGTATATGAGGTTGCATACCATGGTTTAAACTGACTCTGCATAGACTACCTTCATCATTTCTGCCACTTTTCAAAGGAAGTCAGACCCTCTGATATCTAATAACCAGGGGCGGATTTGGAACAAAAAGCGGCCCTGGAAAAATTTGTACTAGTGGCCCCACATGGGCAGCACCAGAGGTGTAAGGTCTACCATGGGCCATGGCAGCAGCACCCACCCCCCCAAACTTTCCAGGTAGTGGGCTCGTCCAGCATCAAGGGGGAAGTTAAAAATAAATTAAATTAAATATTATGAGCACATTATATGATACACCTTCAGAATTTAGGAAACTATATAATTCTTTAGAAAGATATATTTTCTTGCTTATTACACCAACCGTATCCCAATAACTATTCACTCAATCTTATATGTCAGCCAAGCAGGCAGACAGTGCATACACTAGATCATCTGCAATCACAGGCTAAGTGGCAAAGTCATTTTCATATATGCAAATTATGTTGCATCTTGTTGATTATTTCTATAAAAAGGACAACATGTCCTCAAACAAAACAGCCCCCCCCCCCCCCCCCCCCCCCCCCCCCACACGGGTGCGTCGGCCCACCGGGATTCTTCCCTGTATACCCTGTGGCCAATCCGCCTCTGCTAATAACTGTACAATAATTTAAGATAGAGAGTAAAATTCTGATTCTATGATATTTCACAGACATTTATAGGGATGAAGATGAATACATCATACCTCAAGATGAATACATCATCCAAACTTGATTTAAATACAATTTTATACACATAGTGAACCAATATATTAAGGTACACTTTAATGAAAGTTATGTTTAAAATATAACTTTATTGATTTTATTGAATTAATATAAGAGTGCACCACAACACATTTTTGTCTTCTGCATCTACGCATTCTAGTAACTTCAACTTATTCCTAATTCTGGAAGCACCACCAACCGTACACCATATCTATGATAGAATACATGGTACATACACTGGTTTCAGCTTTTGGGGGTAATTCAGACTTGATCGCTAAAGTGCATTTTTTGCAGCCCTGCAATCAGGTAGTTGCCGCCTACAGGGGGAGGGGGATAGGTCTGTGCAAGTGTGCGTTCGCATTTGTAGCAGAGCTGCACAAACATCAGTTTGTGCAGTCTCTGCTCAGCCCAGGACTTACTCTGCCGCTGCGATGGATTGCTGCTGATAGGGGCTGGAGCTGATGTCAGACACCCTGCCTACAAGCGCCTGGTCCCTCCTGCGTTTCTCCGGACACTCCTTTAAAACTGTCAGTTGCCACCCACAAACGGCCTCTTCCTGTCAATCAGCTTGCGATCGCCCGTGCGATCGATTTTATCGCACCATCCCGTCGCTATGCACAGAAGCCCGGTGCAGTCGTCAGATGCGCCGGCGCATTGCGGTGCATACGCATGCACAGTTCAGACCTTATTGCCCACTGTGCGAAAATGCACAGCAGCGATCAAGTCTGAATTACCCCCTTTGTCTTATGATACACCAGTATCCTGTGCAGACTCTATATCCTAGCTACAGTAGATGCCACTGCTGCTGTTAAGTCTCCCTGGCACCAGACACTGGCAGCTCACTTCATATGGCGTGCACGCCATCACACACACACACACACACACACACACACACACACACACACACGGTATGTCTATTCACATCAGATAAGCTATCCTTTTATATACTACTCCCCACTCTTTCCTCTCTCCATTCCTTTTTATCTCAGTGTTCATTCCAATATATTATTTGAATTTGTACAGTATCCAGATCACTCCTTTTTTTTATCATCGCATTGATAAACTCCGTGTTAGTGCATATTTGAGTGGTTACTATGTACACACCCTCCCTTCTTTGTAAAGTTTATAGGTCATGTTTAAATACTACTGGATGTTACTGGGTCTTTAACTCTGTGAGTCTTTAGAGACATTTTATATTTACATTTTGCAGTTGAGTAAACATCTGCTCTTGGTGAATGGACAACATACAGAAGTGAGGATTTTAGGTAATATGCTGTATTGCCATCACTAAAATACGTGTTTTGTCTCCATATTATTTATTTATTGTCCCATAGTAGTGTCTGTATGGAAACTTTCCCCATACATTGGCATGATATGCGGGATATTGGCTGATTGGAGGTTGGTTAAATGCTACATTTTGGAAAAACCAACCAGATTAGCATTTGGTACGGGTATGGGACTCTAGGTCGACAGCAATTAGGTCGACACCCATTGGTCGACAGTGGGTAGGTCAACACTAGAAATAGGTCAACACGGCCATTAGGTCGACATGAAGAAGGTCGACATGAGTTTTTATGTTTTTTTGGTGTTGTTTTCTCCGTCAAGTGACCGGAAACCTCAATTAATGCACCGCGTCCCCTTGCATGGCGTGCTTTGCTCGCCATGCTGCAGGCAAGGTTCCTCGTTACGCTACCGCAGTGCTTGGCACAGGTTACCGTTCCAAATCGTAGTCCACGTGGATCGTAAAGTATGAAAAAGTCCCCCCAAAAAAACAAATGTGAAAAACTCATGTCGACCTTTTTTTATGTAACATAGAATTTGAAACATAGAATTTGACGGCAGATAAGAACCACTTGGCCCATCTAGTCTGCCCCTTTTTTATTTTATCCTTTAGGCAATCTCAACCCTTTTTTAACCTTAATTCTTTGTAAGGCTATTCATATGCCTGTCCCAAGCATGTTTAAATTGCCCTACAGTCTTAGCCTCTACCACCTCTGATGGGAGGCTTTTCCACTTGTCCACTACCCTTTCTGTGAAGTAATTTTTCCTTAAATTTCCCCTGAACCTCCCCCCCTCCAGTCTCAATGTATGCCCTCGAGTTCTAATACTTCTTTTCCTTTGAAGAATGTTTCCCTCCTGAACTTTGTTAAGACCCTTGATATACAGTATTTGAAAGTTTCTATCATGTCCCTTCTTTCCCTTCTCTCCTCCAAACTATACATGTTAAGGGTAAGTTTTGTGATGTAGGCCATGCACCATTTTAGTTGCCCTTCTTTGTACACTCTCTAATGTATTTATATCCTTCTGGAGATAGGGTCTCCAGAACTGGACACAGTATTCCAGATGGGGCCGTACCAATGACCTATACAGTGGCATTATCACTTCTTTTTTCCTGCTACTGATTCCTCTCCCTATGCAACCAAGCATCTGACTTGCCTTTCTCATTGCTTTGTTGCATTGCTTTCCTGCCTTCAAGTCACTTGAAATAGTGACTCCTAAATCTCTTTCCTCCTCAGTAGTTTCCATTATAGTACCCTTGATACTATATTTAGCCTTTGGGTTTTTGAGACCCAAGTGCATGATTTTGCATTTTTTAGCATTAAACTGTAGTTGCCACGTTCTTGACCATTTCTCAAGCCTACCTAGGTCATTTATCATTTGTTTTACCCCTCCCGGTGTGTCTACCCTGTTGCATATCTTTTTATCATCTGCAAAAAGGCATATCTTCCCTTCAATACCATCTGCAATGTCACCAACAAAGATATTAAAGAGAACTGGACCAAATACAGATCCCTGGGGTACTCCACTGGTAACATTTCCCTCCATAGATTGCACTCCATTAACTACGACTGTCTGTTTCCTATCCTTTAACCAGGTTCTTATCCATTTAACTGATTTATAATCCACCCCAGGCTTTCAAGTTTATTTAGCAGTCTGCGATGTGGGACAGTGTCAAATGCCTTACTAAAATCTAGATATGCTACATCTACAGCTCCCCCTTGATCTATTATTTTCATCACAGAGTCAAAAAAGTCAATAAGATTTGTTTGGCATGATCTCCCACCAGTAAATCCATGCTGTTTTGGATCCTGTAAGTTGTTTGATTTAAGATATTCCACTACTCTTTATTTTAATAGTTTTTCCATTACTTTCCCTACTACTGATGTAAGGCTTACTGGTCTGTAGTTACTTGCTTCTTCCTTGCTTCCACTTTTGTGCAGTGGAACTACATTTGCTCTTTTCCAGTCCTCTGGAATAGCACCTGTATTTAGTGACTGGTTAAATAATTCTGTTAAAGGTGTAACCAGCACATCTTTTAGCTCTTTGAGTATCCTTGGGTGTATCCCATCTGGTCCCATTGATTTATCCACTTTTAGTTTTGAAAGTTCTGTTAGGACCTTCTCCTCTGTAAATGTATTTTCATCTACCTTATTTTTATGAATGTCCTTGCAACTTAACTGTGGCCCCATCCCTTCTTCTGTAGTAAATACTGAGCAAAAATAATTATTTAGGTGATCTGCTATTGCCTTGTCTCCCTCCACCAAATGCTCACTCTCTGTCTTAAGTCTTATTATTCCTCCATTTGATTTTCTCCTTTCACTTATATACTTAAAAAAAGTTTTGCCCCCTTTATCTACTGACTGGGCCATTTTCTCCTCAGCATCTGCCTTTGCACGTCTGATCACTTTCTTAACATCCTTCCGTCTGTCCAGATACACCTCTTTGTCGTTATTATTTTGAGTCTGTTTGTATTTCCTAAAAGCCATCTTTTTTGCTTTCACACTAGTTGATACTTCTTTTGTGAACCACACTGGCTTCCTTTTCCTGGTGCTTTTCCTAACCATTTTGATACAAAGGTCTGTTGCACTTAGTATTGCACTTTTCAGTTTTTTCCACCTCTCCTGCATTACTTCCAAGTTCCTCCAGTCTGCCAATGAATCACTTAAACATCTCCCCATTTTTGCAAAGTCAGCATTTCTAAAATCCAACACCTTTGTTTTTGTGTGACAGGAGTTGGATCCTGTCTTTATACTAAACCATACTGCTTGATGATCACTGGATCCCAGGTGCTCACCCACATATATATATCAGATATCCTATCACCATTTGTAAGAATTAGATCTAATATTGAGTCTTTGAGAGTGGGCTCCCTCACCAATTGCTTGAGAGATGCTCCCTGTAAGGAATGTAGAAATTTGCCACTTGTAGCTGAACTTGCAAAAGACCCCTCCCAATTTACATCAGGTAAATTAAAGTCTCCCATGATTATGACTTCTCCCTTTAAAGCCATTTTAGAGAAGTCCAACAATAGGTTCCTGTCCAAATCCTGCCCCTAGCCTGGTGGTCTATAGATCACCACAATGCGAATAATGTCCTTCTTCCCAGTTTCTATGGTGACCCAAAGGGCCTCAGTTTTGGCTTCAATATTTTGTATTAAAGTAGCATTTATGCTTTTTTTCACATACATTGCTACCCCTCCTCCTATTCTTCCTATTCTATCCTTCCTAAATAAATTATATCCTGGTATAGCTATGTCCCAGTCATTATTCTCATTGCACCAAGACTCTGTAATTGCCACAAAATCCAGGTTATCCCTTGTCATTATCGCAATTAGCTCTGGAATTTTGTCTCCTAAGCTCCTAGCATTTGCAGACATAGCTTTAAGAATTTTGTCTGTGCATTTGTTATTAGTAGCCATGTCCAGAGCGTACAAAATAAATGACAAGTTTAAAGTTGAAATTACCTGTAGACCTTGTTCATGTCAGCCTAATGGGCGTGTTGACCTATTTCTAGTGTCGACCGATTCACTGTCGACCAATGGGTGTCGACCTAATTGCTGTCGACCTAGAGTCCAGATACCATTTGGTACCATACAATGTATGATTATCTTTCTAGCTTACATTTAATAATTGTGCAGTGCATGGCCAACTTGAGTCTAAACAACTAATCCCAATATTATCCCCTGGGGAAGCCAAACTGGAACCAACTGGCTTGGGGCTGGTTGGATCCATGGTGGATGAGCCGCACAGTGTGACTTTCCCATCTGTGGTTCCAGGGGCCCAGACTTGTAAAGTCTACAGCTGGTAAATGAAAAAACATCTGGTCCCTAAGATCATTGTCCCCCTAATTTTTACTCTGCTGCATGCTAGGGTAATTTAAATAACATTCCTGTCTAAGGCTAGGGCCACACATAGCGTTTTAGCTGGACATGTTTCGCTGGACCCGTTCAAGAGGAAGGAGCCTGCACATGGTCTTCTATCTGGCCATCTACTCATATGCGGCAGTGGCGCACCCGCCAGATCCAACAGGTCCTAGTTGATCCCGTCATGGCATTGGGCGGAATTCTGTTCTGCGGCATCCGGAGAAAAGGCATATGTGTGAATCCAAAAGGCTCCTTCCTGTTGAAAAGGTCTTGCAAAAACTTTAAAACACATTATATTTGTGCTTACCTTCCAATATCTCAGTTTTTGTAGAAGGTTCAGTAGGATAAGGGGGCATTGTTGCATGATCCCTCCCCTGAATACAACCTTTGTGCTGTCATGCAAACTTGTAGCAGGTGCATGCAGCAACTATATGCAGCTGCAAGTAGGTCATAGTAGGGATTGCCATCAGTGGGTACCATTGGTGGCTAACCTTGATTGTATGAAACCCTAAATGGGAAACGCCCATGGTTGTGTCTGCTCTATTACTCACTGGCTAATCTAAGTTGGGGGTGGTGCTTTTGGTTCACATCAGGGAGCGTGCTAGGCTCTGTGTCCCAATTAAGAAAAAAAACATTGCATGGCTCTGGGCCATCGACTATTGATGGTTGCTAGCTATCGATAGTCAATGGCCATCCTTACGTCATAGTGCCAAGCGTTACCAGCTGCTGTGACAAAAGCCCTGGCAGTCTTGATACTAGGGCAGAGACAGTGGTGGGGGAGATGGATGCTCTGCCTAACACAGTACAGGTTGAGTATCCCATATCCAAATATTCCGAAATACGGAATATTCTGAAATACGGACTTTTTTGAGTGAGAGTGAGATAGTGAAACCTTTGTTTTTTGATGGCTCAATGTACACAAACTTTGTTTAATACACAAAGTTATTAAAAATATTGTATTAAAGGACCTTCAGGCTGTGTGTATAAGGTGTATATGTAACATAAATGAATTGTGTGAATGTAGACACACTTTGTTTAATGCACAAAGTTACAAAAAATATTGTATTACATGACCTTCAGGCTGTGTGTATAAGGTGTATATGAAACATAAATGTATTCTGTGCTTAGATTTAGGTCCCATCACCATTATATCTCATTATGGTATTCAATTATTCCAAAATACGGAAAAATCCCATATCCAAAATACCTCTGGTCCCAAGCATTTTGGATAAGGGATACTCAACCTGTATTTACAAAACTGTACGTCCTGAAACACTGCAGTGTATAGGTGAACTGGGGAGATGGTCATGTGCCTCAACACCTTCCTCTCTCAGGACCCAGTGAAAGAACTGCAGTACAGTGACATCACTAGGAGGGTGCGGGCCACACTGTGGCACCATCTAAGGGGGTGACACCAAAATAGAAAAACTATGCTATTATGGTGTCACCCCCTTGGATTGTGTGACCAAGCAGCCAGGAGTCCAGGTAGAGGCTGGGGGCTGCTGGAGTGCTGGGCAACTCCATTTCTCAAAAGACAGGAGCGACAGCGGCAGCACTCCCCAGGTGTCCGCCGGGTATGTAAGTAACCAAAACTCTTCAGGCCCCAACTTTATCCACAGAGAGACAGAAGTGCCTGGCAGCAGTGGCTGCGTCACACCAGGGAGCATAACCACATGGGAACAAAGTCATGCCCCTTTCACGAGCACTGTAGGCACGCAAACACTTACACTACTGCACCAGGTGTCGCCACACCAGAAAATCGCGTGACTTGGTGCCATTGATGATGGTTTAAGTAAGAGAAGGAAAAGCACATGGGGAAGAGGCTACAGCTTGGATAATATCCTGCATGAATCTATGGACTATATGTACTTTTTAATAAGGGAGTCTTTAATAACTGGAGGGCCCTCGGGGAACTGAGTGGTCAAGACATGTCTAAAGCCGGGTGCACAGTAGACGATGTGCTCCATGAGCAATATCATCAGTGTTTGTCCTTGAACTTCCGGCCAAATGACATAGTGCATACACACTAACGATATTGTTCAGTGACGTCATCCTGCCACGACCCCGAACATGCAGTTTTTGATGATATTATCAGTTGCATGTTCAGATAAGAGGTGATATTGTTAACGATCCGCGGGAGCATGTATCGTTAACGATATTGTGCATATACACTGGACGAGTATTGTGACAATATGTCATTTTCATCCACATCGTTCAAAAAAATCTTCTAGTGTGTACCCAGCCTAAGTTGTAAAAATAAAAATAAAATCCCATTGCAGTTGAGAGAATGACATAAGAACTTCCGCAGTATATAATTGACCCACAGAGACCACTCCCCATTCGCTCCAGACCTCACAAACCTGTCTAACCGAAAGTTCGGACAAAGCTTTAGAATGCGAGAGTTAGGTATCTGTATCTAATCCCTCCTTCCTCAACAATTTTGAGACAGATTCCCAAATCTGGAACACATGATCCATGAGAGGGATACCACCTCCAGGCGTCCTACCGCTATGCAGGGTCTGTAAGGTGGTACAGTATGTGATAGTTCCAACTCTGTGAATAATAATTTAGGTAATGCCACAGCATCCAATTTTATAAGCCACCGCCATAGATGAGCTAACTGGGAAGCATTAATAATATAACCGAAAGTGTGGTAACGCTGGTCCTATCCATGCTCTCGATCTTGTAAGCACATTTAGTTTTATTCGGGCCTACTTGTCCACCCATACCAAAAATAAAATAAGACTATCTATCTGCCAAAAAATCATAGATGAGACAAACACTGAAGAGTTACTACAAAAATGGTAGCAACAAACACTACCACTCCTGGCCCTGCTAGACGTTTCTAAACAAATATACAGTATGTAAAGTATATAAATAGTCATACTTTTATGGGTACTATGGTGGTAATTCCGAGTTGTTCGCTCGCTAGCAGTTTTTAGCAGCCGTGCAAACGCTATGCCGCCTCCCACTGGGAGTGCATTTTAGCTTAGCAGAATTGCGAACAAAATGATCGCTGAGTGGCTACAAAATTATTTTGTGCAGTTTCAGAGTAGCTTCAGACCTACTCAGCGCTTGCGTTCACCCAGCCACGCCTGCATTTTTCCTGTCACACCTACATTTTTTCGAACACTCCCTGAAAACGGTCAGTTGACACCCAGAAACACTCCCTTTGTGTCAATCATTCTGCGGCCAGCAGTGCGACTGAGGAGCTTTGCTAGACCTTGTGTGAAACTACATTGTTCGTTGTAATAGTACGAAGTGCGTGCGCATTGCGCCACATATGCATGCGCAGAAGTGCCGTTTTTTTGCCTGATAGCTGCACAGCGAACGAAAGCAGCTAGCGATCAACTCAGAATGACCCCCTATATTCCACAGTAGCTGCACGTAATTTAGGGTTTGGTTAGAACCCCTACTGGGCAAACATAGAAAACAAAGATATAATAACTGTGCTTGTGGAAACTTTTTTTCATAAGCTTGTATTATATCTGGAAAAATCCTTAATATAGCTAATGGTCCTCAGAATGAATGAATATTAAGAGAGCCCGTATTTTATAATATCCCATTTAATAAAAATCACATCCAAACAACAATATACAGTATATAAGTTCAGAAAGAGTAATAGCATACATCTTTGTTCCTTCTTTCACAAGTATGCATTAAAATGTAGATTTCAATACTTTCTATAATATATCTGATAGCAATAGAATATATCTTTTTCACAAACTCCTAAAAAGTGTCTCCTCCTAGTAACAAATGTAACCACAGTGGTTACTTGTATCTGATCTTAAGACCAGCTTAGATCACGATACTCACAAACTTGATTTCCTCCATATCACCCATTCAATGGGGCAGATGTATTAAGCCTGGAAAAGGCATAAAGAAGTGATAAAGCAATGATAAGTGCAAGGTGACAATGCACCAGCCAATCAACTCCAATATGTAAATTGCCAGTTATGAGCTGACTGGCTGGTTCGTTATCACCTTGCACTTATCACCGTGAGGAAGCCACTGAATTACAGAGCTGCTGTAAGGTGGGGAAACGCGTCTCAATCCAACCGCTCGGTGGGACCACACTGACAGAATCCGCTGTAATACCTCACATCACTGGGACTGGCTACACCTCCGGACAAGGCTCGTACTACAGGTTTAAAGCACCAGAGCCGGGAGAGAATGGAAGCATACTACCCACTGTGAGGATGTGGTAAATCATCTGTTATTAAAGGAGCATGGCCATGCTTAATTGCAATTGCATTTTTAAAAAAAATCTTGCACAACAATTACCTTTATTTTGCATGCCTTAAACAACATCTGCTAAACACATACAGGAACCGTTTCAAGTTGAATTGCATACTAATCCTTCTATGCTTGGCAAACTAATTGGCAATCTTCTTTTTGCTTGGCGGACTGCAAAATTATCTAACAACCTAAGTATTAATCTGACAATAAAGGATCTATAGCAATTTAGATCTTCCAAGTACGGACTATGGGGGTAATTCCAAGTTGATCGCAGCAGGAACTTTGTTAGCAGTTGGACAAAACCATGCTGCACTGCAGGGGGGGCAGATTTAACATGTGCAGAGAGAGTTAGATTTGGGTGTGGTGTGTTCAATCTGCAATCTAAATTGCAGTGTAACAATAAAGCAGCCAGTATTTACCCTGCACACAAACACTATAACCCACCAAAATCTAACTCTCTCTGCACATGTTATATCTGCCCCTCCCTGCAGTGCACATGGTTTTGCCCAACTGCTAAAAAATTTCCTGCTGCGATCAACTTGGAATTACCCTCTATGTGTATTAAATGAGTGTTTGCAAGTAGGCTTTAAATATATGCATGCCGCAAGTTTCTCTGGCTAGGAACAAGTTTGCTATATTGAAAGTATATTAACATCATGCTGGTATCTTACAAACAACAGTTTTTTTGTGGTGATATGTAAAGGTAAAGGATGCATTGAGCTAGAGAACAATTTAATATTGTTTTTATTGTTTTAATTATTGTTAGTGTAATTGGTCCACAGTGAGCTATTTAAGAGTATATATATTTTACTATAGCAAGTAAAAAACAGCTAAATAAAAATTGAAATATTTTTTAAAATATATTCTGTCAGCGCTTTTTTGATTTTTTTTGGTAGTGTTTGTTTTTTGAAGGGGGGAGTAGCCCCTTTGATCTAGAAAAGCTGCAGACAGTTTAGTATCTAAGACTGAGCAATTCATTGGCGCCTGGTGATACTTAGTATCTTTGTTTTTTTTATTTGTGTGCTTAGTAAATAGACCCCATTGTTACTATTTGGATACAAGTAACCGCTGTGTCAACACTGGAGAGATGGAAAAGATATACAAAAGTTTAGGGAGTATCACCATCTTTATTAAATTAACTAGCCCAGTCAAAGAGAGAGGTAATTTACTCCAGCTTCTTAACTGTCACTTTAAATATTCCAATTGATGTATAACATTATGAGGAATATATTCATGAGGTGTATTAGAAATCCAAACACCCAATAATTTAAATATATGCACCCATTGCAATGGAAGGGTAACTAGGGGGGTAACTGGGCATGAGCCTCTTAGAGGGAGAATACATGATTTGTCCCAGTTTATACAAAGACCCGAAAAATGACCAAATTGGTTAATACGATGAAGAGCTATAGGTATGGGGATATGGTAATCAGTAATAATAACAAATCATATCATGCTTGTTTATCTGTCCTAGAGCACAATTCTAATCCAAGAATGCCTGATGTGAACTAAGTAGACATGCCAGGGGCTAACTGCAATATCAAACAATGCTGGAGTAAGGGGCACCCTTGTCTTGTACTACGTCATAGAGGGAAAGAAGAAGATACAAATACATTCACCGATACCCGAGCTATCGGAGCAGAGTACAAAAGCTGAACACATTTAACAAACACTGGGCCTATACCACAGCATTTTACCACACACACACACACACACACACACACACACACACACACACACACACACACACACACACACACACACACACACACACACATAGGATAAGCTGTGCAGACTTATCCTATTTTACTGCATGGCAAAACGGTCTTTCAACAGAATTTTTGCCCGATGGTCGCTATTGGGCTATCCAATTGTAGCCCATTTTCTCTGACGTCCTAAGTGGATGCTGGGACACCGTAAGGACCATGGGGAATAGCGGCTCCGCAGGAGACTGGGCACAACTATAAAGAAAGCTTTAGGTCTAACTGGTGTGCACTGGCTCCTCCCACTATGACCCTCCTCCAGACTTCAGTTAGAATCTTGTGCCCGGCTGAGCTGGATGCACACTAGGGGCTCTCCTGAGCTCCTAGAAAAGAAAGTATATGTTAGGTTTTTTATTTTCAGTGAGATCTGCTGGCAACAGACTCACTGCTACGAGGGACTAAGGGGAGAAGAAGCGAACCTACCTGACTGGAGATAGTTTGGGCTTCTTAGGCTACTGGACACCATTAGCTCCAGAGGGATCGAACACAGGACCCGACCTCGATCGTTCGGTCCCGGAGCCGCGCCGCCGTCCCCCTTACAGAGCCAGAAGCATGAAGATGGTCCTGGAAATCGGCGGCAGAAGACTTCGGTCTTCAACAAGGTAGCGCACAGCACTGCAGCTGTGCGCCATTGCTCCTCATGCACACCTCACACTCCGGTCACTGATGGGTGCAGGGCGCTGGGGGGGGTGGCGCCCTGAGCAGCAATATTAACACCTTGGCTGGCAAAACATCACAATATATAGTCCCAGAGGCTATATATGTGATAAATACCCCTGCCAGAATCCATGAAAAAAGCGGGAGAAAAGTCCGCCGAAAAAGGGGCGGGGCTATCTCCCTCAGCACACTGGCGCCATTTTTCCCTCACAGCTCCGCTGAAAGGATCGCTCCCTGGCTCTCCCCTGCAGTTTCAAGCACAAAAGGGTAAAAAAGAGAGGGGGGGGCACTAAATTTAGGCGCAGCAAATATAGAATATAAGCAGCTATAAGGGAAAACACTCAATTATAGTGTAAATCCCTGTGTTATATAGCGCTCTGGTGTGTGCTGGCATACTCTCTCTCTGTCTCCCCAAAGGGCTTTGTGGGGTCCTGTCCTCTGTCAGAGCATTCCCTGTGTGTGTGCGGTGTGTCGGTACGGCTGTGTCGACATGTTTGATGAGGAGGCTTATGTGGAGGCGGAGCAGATGCCGATAAATGTGATGTCACCCCCTGCGGGGTCGACACCTGAGTGGATGGTTCTGTGGAAGGAATTACGCGACAGTGTCGACTCCTTGCATAAAAGTTCGACGACATACCCAATATGGGACAGCCGGCTTCTCAGCCTGTACCTGCCCATGCGTCTCAAAAGCCATCAGGGGCTCTAAAACGCCCGCTACCTCAGATGGCAGACACAGATGTCGACACAGATACTGACTCCAGTGTCGACGACGATGAGACAAATGTAACTTCCAATAGGGCCACACGTTATATGATTGAGGCAATGAAAAATGTGTTGCATATTTCTGATGTTACCCCGGGTAAAACAAAAAAGGGTATTATGTTTGGAGAGAAAAAACTACCAGTAGTTTTTCCTCCATCTGAGGAATTAAATGAAGTGTGTGAAGAAGCGTGGGCTTCCCCCGTTAAGAAACTGGTAATTTCTAAAAGGTTACTAATGGCGTACCCTTTCCCGCCAGAGGATAGGTCACGTTGGGAAACATCCCCTAGGGTGGATAAAGCACTCACACGCTTGTCAAAGAAGGTGGCACTACCGTCTCCGGATACGGCCGCCCTAAAGGAACCTGCTGATAGAAAGCAGGAGGCTATCCTGAAGTCTGTATATACGCACACAGGTATTATACTGAGACCAGCTATTGCTTCAGCATGGATGTGCAGTGCTGCAGCTGCGTGGTCAGATTCCCTGTCGGAAAATATTGATACCCTAGACAGGGACACTATATTGCTAACCGTAGAGCATATTAAAGACGCAGTCTTATACATGAGAGATGCACAGAGGGATATTTGCTGGCTGGCATCTAAAATAAGTGCAATGTCCATTTCTGCCAGGAGAGGGTTATGGACTCGGCAGTGGACAGGTGATGCAGATTCTAAAAGGCACATGGAAGTTTTGCCTTATAAGGGTGAGGAGTTGTTCGGGGATGGTCTCTCGGACCTCGTTTCCACAGCAACAGCTGGGAAGTCTACATTTTTACCCCATGTTCCCTCACAGCCAAAGAAAGCACTGTATTATCAGGTACAGTCCTTTCGGCCCAATAAGGGCAAGCGGGTTAAAGGAGCGTCCTTTCTGCCCAGAGGCAGAGGTAGAGGGAAAAAGCTGCAGCATACAGCCAGTTCCCAGGAGCAAAAGTCCTCCCCCGCTTCCTCTAAGTCCACCGCATGACGCTGGGGCTCCACAGGCGGAGCCAGGTACGGTGGGGGCCCGTCTCAAAAACTTCAGCAATCAGTGGGCTCGCTCACGGGTGGATCCCTGGATCCTTCATGTAGTATCTCAGGGGTACAAGCTGGAATTCGAGACGTCTCCCCCCCGCCGTTTCCTCAAATCTGCCTTACCAACAACTCCCTCAGGCAGGGAGGCAGTGTTATAGGCAATTCACAAGCTGTATTCCCAGCAGGTGATAGTCAAAGTGCCCCTACTTCAACAAGGACGGGGTTACTATTCCACAATGTTTGTGGTACCGAAACGGACGGTTCGGTGAGACCCATTTTAAATTTGAAATCCTTGAACACATATATAAAAAAATTCAAGTTCACGATGGAATTGCTCAGGGCGGTTATTGCAAGCCTAGATGAGGGGGATTACATGGTATCACTGGACATCAAGGATGCTTACCTGCATGTCCCCATTTACCATCCTCACCAGGAGTACCTCAGATTTGTGGTACAGGATTGTCATTACCAATTCCAGACGTTGCCGTTTGGTCTATCCACGGCTCCGAGGGTATTTACAAAGGTAATGGCCGAAATGATGATACTCCTTCGAAAGAAGGGAGTTTTAATTATCCCGTACTTGGACGATCTCCTGATAAAGGCGAGGTCCAGGGAGCAGTTGTTGGTCGGGGTAGCACTATCTCGGGAGGTGCTACAACAGCACGGCTGGATTCTAAATATTCCAAAGTCACAGCTGGTCCCTACGACACGTCTACTGTTCCTGGGGATGGTTCTGGACACAGAACAGAAAAAAGTGTTTCTCCCGGAGGAGAAGGCCAAGGAGCTGTCATCTCTAGTCAGAGGCCTCCTAAAACCAAAACAGGTGTCGGTGCATCACTGCACGCGGATCCTGGGAAAGATGGTAGCTTCCTACGAAGCAATTCCATTCGGCAGGTTCCATGCAAGAACCTTTCAGTGGGACCTGTTGGACAAGTGGTCCGGATCGCATCTTCAGATGCATCGGCTGATAACCCTGTCTCCGAGGACCAGGGTGTCTCTGCTGTGGTGGCTGCAAAGTGCTCATCTTCAAGAGGGCCGCAGATTCGGCATACAGGACTGGGTCCTGCTGACCACGGATGCCAGCCTTCGGGGCTGGGGGGCAGTCACACAGGGAAGAAACTTCCAAGGACTATGGTCAAGTCAGGAGACTTCCCTACACATAAATATTCTGGAACTGAGGGCCATTTACAATGCCCTAAGTCAGGCAAAACCCCTGCTTCAAAACCAGCCGGTACTGATCCAGTCAGACAACATCACGGCAGTCGCTCATGTAAACCGACAGGGCGGCACAAGAAGCAGGACGGCGATGGCAGAAGCCACAAGGATTCTCCGATGGGCGGAAAATCACGTGTTAGCACTGTCAGCAGTGTTCATTCCGGGAGTGGACAACTGGGAAGCAGACTTCCTCAGCAGACACGACCTCCACCCGGGAGAGTGGGGACTTCATCCGGAAGTCTTTCAACTGATTGTAAACCGTTGGGAAAAGCCACAGGTGGACATGATGGCGTCCCGCCTAAACAAAAAGCTAGAAAGATATTGCGCCAGGTCGAGAGACCCTCAGGCGATAGCTGTGGACGCTCTAGTGACACCGTGGGTGTACCGGTCGGTTTATGTGTTCCCTCCTCTTCCTCTCATACCAAAGGTACTGAGGATAATAAGGAGAAGAGGAGTAAGAACTATACTCATTGTTCCGGATTGGCCAAGAAGAGCTTGGTACCCGGAACTTCAAGAAATGATCTCAGAGGACCCATGGCCTCTGCCGCTCAGACAGGACCTGCTGCAGCAGGGGCCCTGTCTGTTCCAAGACTTACCGCGGCTGCGTTTGACGGCATGGCGGTTGAACACCGGATCCTGAAGGAAAAGGGCATTCCGGAGGAAGTCATTCCTACGCTGATTAAAGCTAGGAAAGAAGTTACCGCAAACCATTATCACCGCATTTGGCGAAAATATGTTGCGTGGTGTGAGGCCAGGAAGGCCCCAACGGAGGAATTTCAGCTGGGCCGTTTTCTGCACTTCCTACAGTCAGGGGTGACTATGGGCCTAAAATTGGGTTCCATTAAGGTCCAGATTTCGGCTCTATCGATTTTCTGCCAGAGAGAACTGGCTTCACTACCTGAAGTTCAGACTTTTGTTAAGGGAGTGCTGCATATTCAGCCCCCTTTTGTGCCTCCAGTGGCACCTTGGGATCTCAACGTGGTGTTGGATTTCCTAAAGTCACATTGGTTTGAGCCACTTAAAACCGTGGAATTGAAATATCTCACGTGGAAAGTGGTCATGTTGTTGGCCTTGGCTTCGGCCAGGCGTGTATCAGAATTGGCGGCTTTGTCATGTAAAAGCCCTTATCTGATTTTCCATATGGATAGGGCAGAATTGAGGACTCGTCCCCAGTTTCTCCCTAAGGGGGTATCAGCTTTTCATCTGAACCAACCTATCGTGGTGCCTGCGGCTACTAAAGACTTGGAGGCTTCCAAGTTGTTGGACGTAGTCAGGGCCCTGAAAATCTATGTTTCCAGGACAGCTGGGGTCAGAAAGACTGACTCGCTATTTATCCTGTATGCGCCCAACAAGTTGGGTGCACCTGCTTCAAAGCAGACTATTGCTCGCTGGATCTGTAGTACGATTCAGCTTGCACATTCTGCGGCTGGACTGCCGCATCCTAAATCAGTGAAAGCCCATTCCACGAGGAAGGTGGGCTCTTCTTGGGCGGCTGCCCGAGGGGTCTCGGCTTTACAACTTTGCCGGGCAGCTACTTGGTCGGGGTCAAACACATTTGCTAAATTCTACAAGTTTGACACCCTGGCTGAGGAGGACCTAGAGTTTGCCCATTCGGTGCTGCAGAGTCATCCGCACTCTCCCGCCGGTTTGGGAGCTTTGGTATAATCCCCATGGTCCTTACGGAGTCCCAGCATCCACTTAGGACGTCAGAGAAAATAAGAATTTACTCACCGGTAATTCTTTTTCTCGTAGTCCGTAGTGGATGCTGGGCGCCCATCCCAAGTGCGGATTGTCTGCAATACTTGTATATAGTTATTGTTTAACTAAAGGGTTATTGTTGAGCCATCTGTTGAGAGGCTCAGTTGTTGTCATACTGTTAACTGGGTATTGTATCACGAGTTATACGGTGTGATTGGTGTGGCTGGTATGAGTCTTACCCGGGATTCAAAATCCTTCCTTATTGTGTCAGCTCTTCCGGGCACAGTATCCTAACTGAAGTCTGGAGGAGGGTCATAGTGGGAGGAGCCAGTGCACACCAGTTAGACCTAAAGCTTTCTTTATAGTTGTGCCCAGTCTCCTGCGGAGCCGCTATTCCCCATGGTCCTTACGGTGTCCCAGCATCCACTTAGGACGTCAGAGAAAATGGGCTACAATTGGATAGCCCAATAGCGACCATCGGGCAAAAATTCTGTTGAAAGACCGTTTTGCCATGCAGTAAAATAGGATAAGTCAGCACAGCTTATCCTATGTGTGTGTGTGTGTGTGTGGTCCTTACGGAGTCCCAGCATCCACTACGGACTACGAGAAATAGAATTACCGGTGAGTAAATTCTTATTTTTATCGTGCAATAAATGACCCTATACTGCACGGAAACACATAGGTTCCATGAAAAGTAGTGATGAGCGGGTTCGGTTTCTCGGAAACCGAACCCCCCCGAACTTCACGCTTTTTACACGGGTCCGAGGCAGACTCGGATCTTCCCGCCTTGCTCGGCTAACCCGAGCGCGCCCGAACGTCATCATCCCGCTGTCGGATTCTCGCGAGGCTCGTATTCTATCGCGAGACTCGGATTCAATATAAGGAGCCGCGCGTCGCCGTCATTTTCACACGTGCATTGAGATTGATAGGGAGAGGACGTGGCTGGCGTCCTCTCCGTTTAGAGTAGACTAGAGAGTAGTAGAGAGTAGAGACACTTGATTTACTAATTTTGGGGAGCATATTAGGACGGAGTACTACTTGCTGATAGTGTGACCAGTGACCACCAGTTTAATTAATCCGTTCTCTGCCTGAAAAAAAACGATACACAGTGTGACACAGTCACATACCATATCTGTGCTCAGCCTCAGTGTGCCCTCAGTGTGCTGCATCATCTATGTAATACTGTATATCTGACTGTGCTGAGTGCTCACTGCTCACACAGCTTAATTGTGGGGGAGACTGGGGAGCAGTTATAGCAGGAGTACATATTTTAACAGTGCACACTTTTGCTGCAAGAGTGCCACTGCCAGTGCCAGTGTGACTGACCAGTGACCACTGACCACCAGTATATTGTGATTGTCTGCATGAAAAAGTTAAACACTCGTCGTGTGGTGTTTTTATTCTATAAACGCATTCTGCTGACAGTGTCCAGCAGGTCCGTCATTATATAATATATACCTGTCCGGCTGCAGTAGTGATATATATATATTTTATATCTCATTATCATCCAGTCTATATTAGCAGCAGACGCAGTACGGTAGTCCACGGCTGTAGCTACCTCTGTGTCGGCAGTCGCTAGTCCATCCATAATTGTATACCACCTACCTGTGGTGTTTTTTTTTTTTTCTATCTTCTTGATACTACTAGTAGCTTACTTTAGGAGTCTGCAGTGCTGAGCTGACAGTGTCCAGCAGGTCCGTCATTATATAATATATACCTGTCCGGCTGCAGTAGTGATATATATATATATTTTTTATATCATTATCATCCAGTCTATATTAGCAGCAGACGCAGTACGGTAGTCCACGGCTGTAGCTACCTCTGTGTCGGCAGTCGCTAGTCCATCCATAATTGTATACCACCTACCTGTGGTGTTTTTTTTTTTTTCTATCTTCTTGATACTACTAGTAGCTTACTTTAGGAGTCTGCAGTGCTGAGCTGACAGTGTCCAGCAGGTCCGTCATTATATAATATATACCTGTCCGGCTGCAGTAGTGATATATATATATATTTTTTATATCATTATCATCCAGTCTATATTAGCAGCAGACGCAGTACGGTAGTCCACGGCTGTAGCTACCTCTGTGTCGGCAGTCGCTCGTCCATCCATAATTGTATACCACCTACCCGTGGTGTTTTTTTTTTTTTTTTCTATCTTCTTGATACTAGTAGCTTACTTTAGGAGTCTGCAGTGCTGAGCTGACAGTGTCCAGCAGGTCCGTCATTATATAATATATACCTGTCCGGCTGCAGTAGTGATATATATATATTTTATATCTCATTATCATCCAGTCTATATTAGCAGCAGACGCAGTACGGTAGTCCACGGCTGTAGCTACCTCTGTGTCGGCAGTCGCTCGTCCATCCATAATTGTATACCACCTACCCGTGGTGTTTTTTTTTTTTTTCTATCTTCTTGATACTAGTAGCTTACTTTAGGAGTCTGCAGTACTGAGCTGACAGTGTCCAGCAGGTCCGTCATTATATAATATATACCTGTCCGGCTGCAGTAGTGATATATATATATATTTTTTATATCATTATCATCCAGTCTATATTAGCAGCAGACGCAGTACGGTAGTCCACGGCTGTAGCTACCTCTGTGTCGGCAGTCGCTCGTCCATCCATAATTGTATACCACCTACCTGTGGTGTTTTTTTTTTTCTATCTTCTTGATACTAGTAGCTTACTTTAGGAGTCTGCAGTGCTGAGCTGGCAGTGTCCAGCTGGTCCGTCATTATATAATATATACCTGTCCGGCTGCAGTAGTGATATATATATATTTTATATCTCATTATCATCCAGTCTATCTTAGCAGCAGACGCAGTACGGTAGTCCACGGCTGTAGCTACCTCTGTGTCGGCAGTCGCTAGTCCATCCATAATTGTATACCACCTACCTGTGGTGTTTTTTTTTTTTCTATCTTCTTGATACTACTAGTAGCTTACTTTAGGAGTCTGCAGTGCTGAGCTGACAGTGTCCAGCAGGTCCGTCATTATATAATATATACCTGTCCGGCTGCAGTAGTGATATATATATATATATTTTTTATATCATTATCATCCAGTCTGTATTAGCAGCAGACGCAGTACGGTAGTCCACGGCTGTAGCTACCTCTGTGTCGGCAGTCGCTCATCAATCCATAAGTATACTAGTATCCATCCATCTCCATTGTTTACCTGAGGTGCCTTTTAGTTGTGCCTATTAAAATATGGAGAACAAAAATGTTGAGGTTCCAAAAATAGGGAAAGATCAAGATCGACTTCCACCTCGTGCTGAAGCTGCTGCCACTAGTCATGGCCGAGACGATGAAATGCCAGCAACGTCGTCTGCCAAGGCCGATGCCCAATGTCATAGTACAGAGCATGTAAAATCCAAAACACCAAATATCAGTAAAAAAAGGACTCAAAAATCTAAAATAAAATTGTCGGAGGAGAAGCGTAAACTTGCCAATATGCCATTTACCACACGGAGTGGCAAGGAACGGCTGAGGCCCTGGCCTATGTTCATGGCTAGTGGTTCAGCTTCACATGAGGATAGAAGCACTCAGCCTCTCGCTAGAAAAATGAAAAGACTCAAGCTGGCAAAAGCACAGCAAAGAACTGTGCGTTCTTCGAAATCACAAATCCACAAGGAGAGTCCAATTGTGTCGTTTGCGATGCCTGACCTTCCCAACACTGGACGTGAAGAGCATGCGCCTTACACCATTTGCACGCCCCCTGCAAGTGCTGGAAGGAGCACCCGCAGTCCAGTTCCTGATAGTCAGATTGAAGATGTCAGTGTTGAAGTACACCAGGATGAGGAGGATATGGGTGTTGCTGGCGCTGGGGAGGAAATTGACCAGGAGGATTTTGATGGTGAGGTGGTTTGTTTAAGTCAGGCACCCGGGGAGACACCTGTTGTCCGTGGGAGGAATAGGGCCATTGACATGCCTGGTGAAAATACCAAAAAAATCAGCTCTTCGGTGTGGAAGTATTTCAACAGAAATGCGGACAACATTTGTCAAGCTGTGTGTTGCCTTTGTCAAGCTGTAATAAGTAGGGGTAAGGACGTTAACCACCTCGGAACATCCTCCCTTATACGTCACCTGCAGCGCATTCATCATAAGTCAGTGACAAGTTCAAAAACTTTGGGCGACAGCGGAAGCAGTCCACTGACCAGTAAATCCCTTCCTCTTGTAACCAAGCTCACGCAAACCACCCCACCAACTCCCTCAGTGTCAATTTCCTCCTTCCCCAGGAATGCCAATAGTCCTGCAGGCCATGTCACTGGCAATTCTGACGAGTCCTCTCCTGCCTGGGATTCCTCCGATGCATCCTTGCGTGTAACGCCTACTGCTGCTGGCGCTGCTGTTGTTGCTGCTGGGAGTCGATGGTCATCCCAGAGGGGAAGTCGTACTCGTAAGACCACTTTTACTACTTCCACCAAGCAATTGACTGTCCAACAGTCCTTTGCGAGGAAGATGAAATATCACAGCAGTCATCCTGCTGCAAAGCGGATAACTGAGGCCTTGGCATCCTGGGCGGTGAGAAACGTGGTTCCGGTATCCATCATTACTGCAGAGGCAACTAGAGACTTGTTGGAGGTACTGTGTCCCCGGTACCAAATACCATCTAGGTTCCATTTCTCTAGGCAGGCGATACCGAAAATGTACACAGACCTCAGAAAAAGACTCACCAGTGTCCTAAAAAATGCAGTTGTACCCAATGTCCACTTAACCACGGACATGTGGACAAGTGGAGCAGGGCAGACTCAGGACTATATGACTGTGACAGCCCACTGGGTAGATATATGGACTCCCGCCGCAAGAACAGCAGCGGCGGCACCAGTAGCAGCATCTCGCAAACGCCAACTCTTTCCTAGGCAGGCTACGCTTTGTATCACCGCTTTCCAGAATACGCACACAGCTAAAAACCTCTTACGGCAACTGAGGAAGATCATCGCAGAATGGCTTACCCCAATTGGACTCTCCTGTGGATTTGTGACAACGCCAGCAATATTGTGTGTGCATTAAATCTGGGCAAATTCCAGCACGTCCCATGTTTTGCACATACCTTGAATTTGGTGGTGCAGAATTATTTAAAAAACGAGAGGGGCGTGCAAGAGATGCTGTCGGTGGCCAGAAGAATTGCGGGACACTTTCGGCGTACAGGCACCACGTACAGAAGACTGGAGCACCACCAAAAACGCCTGAACCTGCCCTGCCATCATCTGAAGCAAGAAGTGGTAACGAGGTGGAATTCAACCCTCTATATGCTTCAGAGGTTGGAGGAGCAGCAAAAGGCCATTCAAGCCTATACAACTGAGCACGATATAGGAGGTGGAATGCACCTGTCTCAAGCGCAGTGGAGAATGATTTCAACGTTGTGCAAGGTTCTGCAACCTTTTGAACTTGCCACACGTGAAGTCAGTTCAGACACTGCCAGCCTGAGTCAGGTCATTCCCCTCATCAGGCTTTTGCAGAAGAAGCTGGAGACATTGAAGGAGGAGCTAACACAGAGCGATTCCGCTAGGCATGTGGGACTTGTGGATGGAGCCCTTAATTCGCTTAACAAGGATTCACGGGTGGTCTATCTGTTGAAATCAGAGCACTACATTTTGGCCACCGTGCTCGATCCTAGATTTAAAACCTACCTTGGATCTCTCTTTCCGGCAGACACAAGTCTGCTGGGGTTCAAAGAACTGCTGGTGACAAAATTGTCAAGTCAAGCGGAACGCGACCTGTCAACATCTCCTCCTTCACATTCTCCCGCAACTGGGGGTGCGAAGAAAAGGCTCAGAATTCCGAGCCCACCCGCTGGCGGTGATGCAGGGCAGTCTGGAGCGACTGCTGATGCTGACATCTGGTCCGGACTGAAGGACCTGCCAACGATTACGGACATGTCGTCTACTGTCACTGCATATGATTCTCTCCCCATTGAAAGAACGGTGGAGGATTATATGAGTGACCGCATCCAAGTAGGCACGTCAGACAGTCCGTACTTATACTGGCAGGAAAAAGAGGCAATTTGGAGGCCCTTGCACAAACTGGCTTTATTCTACCTAAGTTGTCCTCCCACAAGTGTGTACTCCGAAAGAGTGTTTAGTGCCGCCGCTCACCTTGTCAGCAATCGGCGTACGAGGTTACATCCAGAAAATGTGGAGAAGATGATGTTCATTAAAATGAATTATAATCAATTCCTCCGTGGAGACATTGACCAGCAGCAATTGCCTCCACAAAGTACACAGGGAGCTGAGATGGTGGATTCCAGTGGGGACGAATTGATAATCTGTGAGGAGGGGGATGTACACGGTGATATATCGGAGGATGATGATGAGGTGGACATCTTGCCTCTGTAGAGCCAGTTTGTGCAAGGAGAGATTAATTGCTTCTTTTTTGGTGGGGGTCCAAACCAACCCGTCATTTCAGTCACAGTCGTGTGGCAGACCCTGTCACTGAAATGATGGGTTGGTTAAAGTGTGCATGTCCTGTTTATACAACATAAGGGTGGGTGGGAGGGCCCAAGGACAATTCCATCTTGCACCTCTTTTTTCTTTCAGTTTTCTTTGCGTCATGTGCTGTTTGGGGGGTGTTTTTGGAAGGGCCATCCTGCGTGACACTGCAGTGCCACTCCTAGATGGGCCAGGTGTTTGTGTCGGCCATTAGGGTCGCTTAGCTTACTCACACAGCTACCTCATTGCGCCTCTTTTTTTCTTTGCGTCATGTGCTGTTTGGGGAGTGTTTTTTGGAAGGGCCATCCTGCGTGACACTGCAGTGCCACTCCTAGATGGGCCAGGTGTTTGTGTCGGCCACTAGGGTCGCTTAGCTTACTCACACAGCTACCTCATTGCGCCTCTTTTTTTCTTTGCGTCATGTGCTGTTTGGGGAGTGTTTTTTGGAAGGGCCATCCTGCGTGACACTGCAGTGCCACTCCTAGATGGGCCAGGTGTTTGTGTCGGCCACTAGGGTCGCTTAGCTTACTCACACAGCTACCTCATTGCGCCTCTTTTTTTCTTTGCGTCATGTGCTGTTTGGGGAGTGTTTTTTGGAAGGGCCATCCTGCGTGACACTGCAGTGCCACTCCTAGATGGGCCAGGTGTTTGTGTCGGCCACTAGGGTCGCTTAGCTTACTCACACAGCTACCTCATTGCGCCTCTTTTTTTCTTTGCGTCATGTGCTGTTTGGGGAGTGTTTTTTGGAAGGGCCATCCTGCGTGACACTGCAGTGCCACTCCTAGATGGGCCAGGTGTTTGTGTCGGCCACTTGGGTCACTTAGCTTAGCCATCCAGTGACCTCGGTGCAAATTTTAGGACTAAAAATAATATTGTGAGGTGTGAGGTGTTCAGAATAGACTGAAAATGAGTGGAAAATATGGTTATTGAGGTTAATAATACTTTGGGATCAAAATGACCCCCAAATTCTATGATTTAAGCTGTTTTTTAGGGTTTTTTGAAAAAAACACCCGAATCCGACAAAAAAAATTCGGTGAGGTTTTGCCAAAACGCGTTCGAACCCAAAACACGGCCGCGGAACCGAACCCAAAACCAAAACACAAAACCCGAAAAATTTCCGGTGCTCATCACTAATGAAAAGCCGTGGCCCTATGTGTCTCCGGGGTAGTGATCATGGCTTTAAAGAATGCTTATTGGGGATTTGGTATCTTAAGCAGGCTTAAAAAACCCACGAAAAGTATTGGCGGTTGGGACTAATAGGATAGCCCTGCATGAGTCAATTAGCCTCAGTAAAGTACCGCTGGCAGGGCCAGAGTGCCCATATGGCACATGCCAGAAGGGCTGATAGGCCCCCCCGCCTCCTCTCCTGTCTCCATACTGCTATCCTCAGAATCTTCATCCAATGGGGGTGTATCGCGAGTCCATGACCCCTGACTTGCGTCACGCCACTATTCATGACGCGCACGCCCCTTGCATGTTCGTGTGCACATGCCAGGGCTGATTTCGGCCCCCAGTTCATCCCTGACCATGGCTAATTGGATACCGCTGCTTATGTGTTGACAGACACTTGCTGCACACAGCTCAAGTTGAATGAAGGCGCAGCTCACTGATGGAGTGAAGGGTGATGAGTCACTGAGCCAGCAGTTGAGCGCATACTGTATAAGAGGGATGTTTTTACTGCCCTGTTTATTGCGGTAACATCTTTTTGTTGCTCATCGTAGAGGAGGTTAATCAAAGCTTAGCTTTGAGAGAGGTAAACTACCAACCCACCTATGGGGCATATTTAATAATGAGTGATATTCTTGTTATCCCTTGTTAATCTTAAATGGTGCTCTAACCAATCAGCTCCTAACTGACATTTTTCAAACATATGACAGGAGCTGACTGGTTGGAGCACTATTTTTGCAATTTTTACTAAATATAGTCTATATTCATATGCAGTTCTATAAAATGTGTAAATTGGATAAAGGCGATATTAATAGCAGCAGATGAGACATAGACCAGTTACATTGAACTCACTTTGTGCAAGAACCTGCATTTTATTTCCCTTTTAAAAACAGAGAGCTACTGGCAATTATTTTCAGCACTGTACATTCCTTTTGAAATGGGAAAAACCTGGGTCTGGTCTTGCATTGCCTAACATCTTTCTTGCATTGATGACCCCAGACTATCTATCCAGCTGATTCTGATCCATGGTATTATTGTATACAGTGAGGAAAGGCAGGAATTACAAAGCTATTCACTGCTAACACTAAGCTTTCAGATCCAGCCAATACTTCACAAAGCCAGATTGTGCCTCTAACCTCTTTTATTTCTTTTCTTGGAAAAAAATAAAATAAAAGCAGAGAACCAGAAAAAAAAGAGAAAGTGTGATGAGAATTAAAGGTGATAATCAATAACATCAAAAATATTTTCTGATGATTTAACATTTAAAATTGCCTGGAAAACCTTGCTGCAAAATTTAGAGCTCAGGTCTGCAAAACATACTGTATTTTGTTTTCTTCTCCTTGATGCTGTAATGATTCTTCATAATCAAGCTTTGTACCACTCGCAAGTATCTAAAGACTTGAATATCTGGAACCAATATTCACATTTTAATTAAGAATATAGGGGTCATTCAAACCCGAACACAGACGCGCGTCTGTACGCATCGGCTGCATTCGGGTGGTCTGCGCACGTGCACTGACTGCACTGCACATGCACGACCTGACACATTGCGGCCACATCCCAGAAGGATGCGGCCACAGTGTGATTGACAGGGGTGGGCGTTTGCGAGGTGGCAACGTGGCATGGGGGGGGGGGGTGGCAGGCCGAACAGGGGCAGACCGGGAGCGTTTCTGGGGTGGCTGTGTGATGTCACACGCAGGCACTCTGATTAAAAAAATGTCAGCGGACCACCTGACAGCGCGCCAGGGGTCAACCTTAATTCGATGCAGGCGACCTGTCACACATGCTGGGCGGCGAGGCCCCCAGCAAGTGAGGAGATGGATGCAGATCTGGCTGCATATGCTGTGATCTGCGCCCATCTCTGAATGAAGTTGCAGAGACAATGAAAGGAGAGAGAGCCGAGAGGAGATGCTGAGATGCTGAACCGGAACCGGAAGTGAAGATCGAGTGCGGAGCGCGCGCGCACACAGGGACGGAGCGGGACAGAGCGGTCGCACCAGCTGCAAGGTGCAAGAGCCGCAATCCGTGCCGTGAGCCGGGGGAACATGCAGCCAGGGGGGAGCCAGCAGCCGGTGGGAGCCAGCAGCCTCACGGACGGAGGGGAGAGTAGCAGAGGGGAGGGAAGCTGATCCGCAGCAGTAGCAGCAGCAGCCTGAGCCACTGACTGCCTGCACCGCACCACAGCATCTGAGCACAGATTGGAGGAGCAGATAAGTATCAACTTTTCCTTAATCAATTGTCTCCTTGTCCATTACTGTATATTATTTTTTTTGTACTTAATTCTCTGTGTCCATTACTGTATTTTAATTGTATTTTATTTGTACTTGATTTGTACTTTTTGTATTTTTCCCTTATTTATTGTCCTTTATTGTTCCTCTATATATTTGTCTCCATATATAGATTGTCCCGCACTTTTTAATTTCCTGAAGGTAACAGGGAGTTAGCACTAATTAAAAATGGGTGGGGCCGCGATTGAGAATCTCACTCACTGCGTGTCGTGCATGATGTATGCGCACCTGGAACAACAGTCCGAGTGTGAATACCATCTGTGCGAGATGTGAGCCCTGGAAGACCAGGTAACTAATCTAGAGTGGACCGTTACGCGACTGAGGCGTATTCACAATCTCGTGCAAAGTTTAGGTAGAACGGTGGAGGAGTTAGCAGGGGGGATCACTGGTAGACGTGGATGATCAGGTAGCCAGCTGGGTCACGGTTAGAAGGAAGAAGAAGGGGGGGAGGGGGAGACAGCACATCTCCGATCTGCCCAACCCCAATAAATTCGCCCGATTGGACGAAGATTCTGAGGATGGCAGTGAGGAAATGACGGAACCAGAGGTGACTGTTCCTTCTAGCAACCAGAGGAGCGGTCCCTCCGGTGCAGATGGGAAAATAGTTAGTGAGGTAAAGACCCAGCAGTCTTGGTGCATGTTGGCACCAATGACAAAGTTAGTTGTAGGTGGGATGTCCTTAAGAAAGATTATAGGGAATTAGGCAAGAAACTTAAAGCAAGGACATCTAGGGTAATATTCTCCAGAATATTACCAGTGCCACACGCTAGCCCAGGGAGGCAGAGGGAGATTAGGGAGGTAAATGTGTGGCTTAGAGACTGGTGTAGGAAGGAGGTGTTTGTGTTCTTGGAACACTGGGTGGACTTCTCAGTCAGGCGCCATCTTTTTTGTCGTGATGGATTGCACCTGAATGAGGAGGGGGCTGCGGTGCTGGGGGGCAGAATGATTAGAAGGTTGGTGGAGATTTTAAACTAGGAACCTGAGGGGAGGGTTTAGCTAGAAACAGTGGGTCAATCAGCGAGAACAGCAAGGATGGGGATAGTGAACAAATTGGGGGTGGAGAAGGGGGGAGCGAAAGATTAGCCGGCAAGGACAAGGGTATTTGCATGGGTATTGACACCAAAAATACAGACACAAGTATTGCCCAAGATATTCCCAATTTATTACCTAAAGACGATTGTGGCTCAACAATACGGTATATAGAAAACAATGTCCATAGCATAAGGGAAGATACTAACATCAGGGGCGGGGGCTTAGTAAGTCTTAATAGGTCAAATAAGGATATTAGTGAGAAAGACTGTATTATGTATGTTGGGGGGAAAGGGAGGGAGAAGAATAACAGTCGGTAAGGTTAATTCTAGAAAGGCATTAGAAAATATAGATAAGTTACCAATAAAACAGACAAGGAAGATGCTAAGCTAAATTGTATGCTTGAGAATGCAAGAAGCCTATCGGGTAAAATAGGGGACTTGGAATGACTTGTATCACAGTCTCAGTATGATATTATAGGTATTATGGAAACATGGTGGGATGACTCTCACGACTGGATTGTGAATTTGGAGGGATATTCTCTTTTCAGGAGGGACAGGGTTACCAAAAGGGGAGGAGGGGCATGTCTCTTTGTTAAATCATCTCTAAAACCAATCTTAATAGAGGGTATTTACAAGGGGGCTGGAGATAACGTGGAGTCGCTATGGGTTGAGATCACAAGCGGGGGCATTGAAGCAAAGAAACTAGTCATTGGCACATGCTACAAGCAACCGGATATTAGCGTTCATGACAAGGAACAACTTTTACAACAAATTGAAAGAGCTGCGGGAATGGGGGACATCCTAGTGTTAGGTGATTTTAACTATCCTGATATAAATTGGAGGAACGATTCATGTGTAAAAAAAACTAGGAGCAGCAGGTTCTTAAATACATTAAAGGATCAATACTTGACTCAATTAGTCGAGGACCCAAGTAGAGGTAAAACTATTCTGGACCTAGTTATTACCAATAATGTGGACATTATACCAAACACTAAAGTTGGGGAGACCTTGGGAAACAGTGATCACTATATGATCACATTCGACATCAGTTTCAAGAAACATAGCTGTAAGGGAGCAACCAAAACATTTAACTTTAGAAAAACTAACTTCAATATGCTGAGACGATCACTAAACGACTGGGAAGTTTTGTTTTAAGGCAAGGACACATTGGAAATGTGGGATGCTTTAAAATGGTTGCTTGAAAGCAATATTCACAAATTCATTCCCATGAGCAGTAAATGCAGGAGTACTAAGCACAAACCAATGTGGCTTAATAAGGAGGTCAAGCGGGGGCGTGGCTTGGCCGACTAACTGAGCAGTCATGCTTCAGCTCAGCTCCTGATTAACCCCTCTCCTATAAACCTCCTAACCCTGCTGCAGCCCGCCTGACGTACCCAAGCCAGCCCTATACCTCTTAGCTCTTGACTGGGCAAACAAGGGTGAGCTGCGGAACTGGAGGGCTTTGAAATTTCTGCCCTTGCAGGTTGCGGCCTCCCTGAGATCTCAGAGTCGGGACCTCGAATGCAGAGACAGCCGGGCGGACTTCCGGTGCACCTGGACACCCTGATTCCCGATTCCCCCCTCGCGGTGGTGCAACCCTAAGACACCGGGAGAGCTGACCGGAGGGGGCGCCTTCACTCCCTCCTCTTACCCGGCGGTGGGGTGCCGTGCTGCGGCTGTCCGTGCGGACCTCCTGGAACCTGTCAGTGGCAGCCATCTTGCAGACTCTGTGGGCTGCAGCCGGAGCCGGGACCCCGAGCCTCCCGCACACCGGGTATCGACCTTCAGATTCAAGTGAAGAGTCTACTGGAGGGAGTTCAATCTGCGTTTAAACAAGAACTCTCTAACGCTATTACGGAATTCAAATCAGACTTAACAGCTCTTGGTAATCGAATGGATGTATTGGAATCAAAGACTGATAATCTTTGCCGATCCCAGCATCGCCTTGACAGGGAGCTCATTAGATTGCATTAGGAAATGGAGGTGCTTAAAGAAAGGCAAGAGGACCAGGAAAATCGCTCTTGTAGAATACGCAATGTTGCGGAATCAGTCCTTGGCCCTTTGCTGCCGTCATTCTTGAGAGACCTCTTCAAACATCTCATACCAGACCCCATGGACGAAGAGTGTCTCTGTGATAGCGCTAATAGAGCGCTTTGTGCAAAACCTTCTCCCACTCAGCCGCCCAGGGATGTTATTGTCCATTTTCATTATTTCCGCTCAAAAGAGAAAGTCCTGTTCTCCATTCGAGACTCCCCAGAGATCCTGTTCAAAGGCATGTAATTACAAGTCTTCCGGGATTTAGCTCCCTCCACCATCCAAAAACGACGGGATCTCCAACCGGTCACTCAGATTTTGCGACAACACCAGATACGGTACAGATGGGGATTTCCCTTTCAACTCCAAGTTTCATTTAACAACTCCATCCACTCTGTTAAAACTTTGACCCAAGGGCATGAATCGCTGGCTAAGCTTGATCTCCTCCCAGCATCATCTTCAGTCAATGCTACGGCCTCACCCTCTAAATCGCAACGCCTCCAGCCTCCTCTGCCTGACTGGACAAGGGTGACTCGTCAGCACACTGTGGACAGTGAGCCTCCTTGAGCTGAGGGGGTGCCCCACTGCTGTTCGCCCTCACTGTATCGGAGCCATGTCTCCATGCCCTGCATTGTCCGATGGCTAATGGAGGCTTAGACCTCCAACCAATATCCTTTGCCGTAAATGTTTTGTCGCTACTGTATTGTTTGTTTTTTTTGTTTGTTTTTTCATATATGATATGTACATGATTTTGCATTTCTATGTCAGTCTCTCTCCCCCCCCATTACCTATCGCTCCCCTCCCCCGCCTCTTACCCTTTTCTGCCTCTCTCTTTCCCCCCCCTTTTTTTTCTTCCTCTCTCCTCTTTTGTTTAGACACAGCCCTATACTTTTTGTATTGTTTTCTAAAGCTGTATTGTGGCCACTACCACATTCAATTATTACGGTCCAGGCGGTCTTGCCTATGTTGCATAGTCTCCCAGTTACCCCCCAATACTCCCTTCTTGTTGTGCACATTGTTGTTTATGCAGTTCTCTTCTCTTGCTGTCCTTGAATGGGACCCACAATTTCAGGGATTTTTCCCGTTTGGGTTCTTTCTTTTCTTACTCTTTTCTCTTTCTCTTCTTTCTTGTGGCTTTTTTCTGATTCTCCCGCTCTCCTTACCTTTCCTTTTCGAGGGGTGGCCCCCGCTGGGCTCATACTGTATCTCACTCGGTCATTATATGCAATATATAGTACTCACTTTTGTAAATAGCCATGTCCCTTAAAATATTTTCGGTAAATGTTAATGGCTTGAACTCTCCTAGGAAGCGCACTGTGTTTCTGAGTGCCTGCAGGTGAGGAAAAGCCGATATTGCCTTTCTCCAAGAAACACACCTCAGTGGTTCCCATACCCGGCTTAGAGGTAAATGGTTTTCTCAGTCTTACTTTGCCTCGGCGGACTGTAAAAATCGGGGTGTGGCCATTTGAATCCACCATAATATCCTGTTTATCCACTCTAGAACCGTGATGGACCCAGACGGACGGTTTCTCATGGTAATGGGTACCCCCCGCACTGTGACTATTACTTTGGTCTCCATTTATGCTCCCAACCATGACCAATCTCTGTTCTTTAATTCTCTGTCTAAACGCCTGTCCAAAGAAGCGCAGGGTCACATTATTATGGGAGGCGATTTTAACACCATCATTGACCCGCTGATGGATAGAACCGCCCCTCCTCCTCACGCTTCCATGGCAACACTCCCTAGGGCCTCCCGTACTCTCACTGCTTCCTTAAAACACCACAGTCTCTGTGATACCTGGCAATCCCAACACCCCAATGCTAAAGACTTTACCCACTTTTCGGCTCCGCACCAACACTACTCCAGGATCGATATGATTCATATTTCCTCTGCCCTTGTGCCACTGATTACCGATGCGGGCATCATGCCACTGACATGGACAGGCCATGCTGGGGTTTGTCTCCTCATAGATATATACCGTACACCTCTTAGAAAGTATAAATGGCATCTTGACGACTCGCTTCTGCAACATCCTTCTGCTTTAGATGAAATTCGGTTAGCAATTACCTGCTATTTCTCAGAAAATGCGTCTCCTGACATTTTCGCTTAGTGTCCTCTGGGAGGCTCACAAGGCCACGATACGTGGTGTCCTGATGGCGAAATCATCGGCAATCAGGAAAAAAGCCACGCTAGAGATCCAAACACTCGAATCCGAAATAGCCACCTTATTAACTCGACATAAAACATCTCCTGATGCTTCTCTGCTTTCTCAAATGGATTCTCTACGGGGTCAACTTAATACCCTTCTTTCTAATCATGCAGTGCTTATTCTATGGAAATTGCGGCAACGCTTTTACGATAAAATGGATGAAATAGATTCCCTGCTGGCCAATAAACTATGCCGTAAACAGGCGCTAGGCGCAATAGATAAATTGTACTCGCCACAGCGTGGATCCTATACATACGACCCTGAGGTGACGACCGAAGACTTCCGAATTTTTTATAGCTCCCTTTATAATCTGTCTCCTTTGTCTCCTGACGGGGTTGGGGGAGTGCACTCATACTTGTATAGTGCCCCTCTGCCAGCCCTAGCTGACACCCAGCTAGATTCCCTTAATAGTCGGATCTCGGATGAGGAGACAATAGCTGCGATACACTCTATGCGTACGTCTGCTGCCCCGGGACCTGATGGTTTTACAGCCCAATATTATACATTGTTTGCAAAAGAACTGGCCCCGTATCTCTCCTCTTTATTCAATGACATTCTTGAGGGAGCCTCCTTTCTGCCGGAGACGACCCGAGCTGACATCGTGTTAATCCCAAAGCCTGATAAAGACCCGACTAGATGCTCTAATTATAGACCAATTTCGCTACTGAACGTTGATCTGAAGATATATGCAAAAATACTAGCCAACCGTTTGGCTCCTCTGTTGCCTGGTCTGAGCCACCCAGATCAGTTTGGGTTTATCCCTGGACGCCAGGCATCAGATAACACTAGGAGGGCCATAGACCTAATCTACTCCATCCAAAAGCGGAAGTCTCCTTCCCTTATCCTGGCTCTCGACGCGGAGAAGGCCTTTGACCGCATTTCTTGGTCATTTGCCTTTGCAGTCCTTGGTAAAATGGCATTCTCTGGTAAATTTTTAGATGGGATCAAAGCACTTTACCGCTCCCCATCAGCCCAGGTTATGGTTAACGGTGTTTCGTCTGCTAGCTTTGGGATTGCCAACGGCACCAGGCAGGGTTGCCCACTCTCTCCTCTCATATTTGCACTAGTCATGGAGCCCCTGGCGGCAAAGATACGCAGTCACACAGCTATTCACGGGGTGTCTACAGGCTTATCCGAGCACAAGATTGTTTTATACGCTGATGATGTCCTGATTTCTCTTACTGATCCAGCCCAATACCTTCCCTCTCTCTTATCGGAGATCCGTTCGTATTCTCAAATCTCCGGTTATAAAATTAATGTTGACAAAACAGAGGTTCTTGATTTTCATATCCCGGGAGCGCTCAAACATGATTTGGAAACTATGCTGCCCTGTAGCTGGCATAAAAAGAAAATCAAATACCTCGGCATGTACTTGACTCACCATCACCACCAACTGTTCCAGGCAAACTATCCCCGCTTATTGAAGAAAATCAAAGATGATTTATTGGAATGGTCCAATTACTTTATCTCCTTGATAGGCAGAATAAATTCTGTCAAGATGAGTGTGCTCCCCCGACTTTTATATTTGTTTCAGACTCTCCCGATTTATATTCCCCCCTGTTTTTAAAACCATGCAACGCCAAACGTCCTTTTTTATCTGGAATCGTAAACGCCCTCGCATCAGACTTAAACTACTCCAGCGCCCCTCCAGAGGGGGTGGACTGGGTATCCTAGACTTTAGAAAATACTTCTACGCTGCACAGCTCTCTCAATGTGCACAATGGTGTAATGAGGGTGGAAAGGGGAAGGTCTGGGTGAGGATCGAGACGAAGGAGATGGGTTTGGCCACGTTGTCCTCCCTACTGTGGGAGCCAGCATCCTCGTGCGGTCCTTTCACACCCTGTAGTATGCCGTTTACTTTGGCCCCACACCCATCTCCTCTGATTCCATTGTTCCATAATCCAGCCTTCCCCCCAGGTACGTGTAGATCCTCTTACGCAACCTGGCGCTTGGGTAACATATTATATATTAATGATATTATCTTGATGCTTCCTTCCCTCAATTTGCAGATATTCATGATGGAACAGTAATTCCTGCTTCGGACTTCTTTCGCTATCTGCAAATTAGACACTTCCACTCCACAATCACCACCACTCTTCTCGATAGAAAACTTTCCCCCTTCGAATACATTAGCTGGAAACGCACCAACACTAAGGGCCTCATTTCAGATATCTATGCTTTACTTAGCAACAACTCTAGCCCTTCCCAGGCTTCTAACGAACTGGCGTGAGAAAAGGATCTAGGATTTACAATAGACAATGAGGATTGGGTTGACATATTGGATAATGCAACTTCCAGTTCTATTTGTGTTAAATCAAAGAAAATATATATAAATTGCTCTACCGCTGGTACTATGTCCCTTCCCGCTTACATACTATGTTCCCTGAGACCTTGGATAGGTGCTGGAGGGGTTGTGCAGATGTATGCTCGTTTATGCATATCTGGTGGACCTGCCCAAAAATGTCTAAAATCTGGAGTGAGCTTATTGTCCTGCTCTCGCACCTATTCGAAACCTCTGTTTCTCCTGATCCCCAATACTTTCTGCTTCCCATGACTCTCCCTACTCTTAATCGACACCAAAATAAGTCGTTCCGGCATATATTTTCGGCTATGACGTGCCAAATAGCATTGGACTAGAAAATCCCGACCCCCTCCCCCATGCCGGTGATAATCTCCCGAATTTGGTACGTACACAAAATGGAATACATGACTGCTGTTATTCGTAATTCCTCCAAACAATTTGATAAAGTATGGTCTCCCTGGCTAACCTCCCAACAGGCTTCCTCCCCATTTGTACCCTGATACCCTACATTGATACCCCTCCAAACCTGGAGGCCACCCCTCCGCTTCTCTCTCTCCCTTTCCTATTCCTCCGACTTGACTTGTTCTTTCTCCTCTGTTTTCTTGCCTCTTTCTTTTCTTTCTTCGACTGCTATTCTTTCTTCTAATCTCTACTACTTGCTCTCTTTCACGGACGGCCACTCCGTTGCCGAGAGTAACCCTTTAAGTTACCTTAAATTTTGAAAATTGGATCCAACTTGTTGATGTCACACTCCATTACAGTTATGTCTGTACTCTGCCTACCTAATTTGCTTGGGATGTCTTATTTTCTGTTGTAACTCTGTGATCCACCCAATAAAAAGGTGTTTAAAAAAAAAAATATAAGAAGGTCAAGCAATGGCTAATAAGAGGCGTGCTTTTGTGCAAAAAGTAATAAGAGAAGCTAAAATTGTAAACGAAAAACAAATCGCTGTAGAGAGTAAAACCAATCCTAAAAAGTTTTATAAATATATAAACAGTAAAAGGTTAAAGAAAGAGAATGTAGGTCCATTAAAAGATGAATTGGGAGCTTTGATAAATGACGACAAATTAAAAGCAGAAATATTGAACAACTTTTTTTCCTCAGTATTCACCAGATAAGGAATATTACCAAAGGATCTGTGCATAGCTGAGGTAGTGCCTTTATTTAAAAAAGGGAACTAAAAATAATCCTGGAAACTATAGACCAGTTAGTTTAACCTCTATAGTGGGTAAAATATTGGAAGGCATTTTGAGGGATAGCATAAAGGAGCACCTACAGGCTACTAAGTTTATTAGCAAAAGTCAGCATGGGTTTGTAAGGGACAGATCATGTCAAAAGCAACTTAATTAGCTTCTTCGAGGAAGTGAGCAAGAATCTTGATCAGGGAAAAGCAGTGGTATTTAGATTTTGCAAAATCCTTCGATACAGTGCCTCATAGGAGACTGATCAACACATTAAGGGAACTTGGCCTAGGATATACTATTTTGTAGATAGATAAGTAATTGGCTGGATAACAGAGTACAACGAGTAGTGGTCAATGGGATGCTCTCCAGCTGGGCACCAGTAGTCAGCAGAATACCACAAGGGTCCGTTCTTGGCCCACTGCTGTTCACTATATTTATCAATGATCTAGGAATAGGCCTGGAAAGCACAGTGTCAATCTTTGAAGAGGATACTAAACTGTGTAAGGTAATAAATTCAGAAGGAGTCTCTACAGAATAACTTATTTATACTTCAAACCTGCGCGACAAAATGGAGAATGAGTTTCAATATAGAAAAATGCAAAGTTATGCATTTTTGGACAAAAAACACACTTGCATCCTACACTCTAAATGGGGAAAATATAGGGGTAACTATGGTGGAAAAAGGTTTGGGGGTGCTCATAGATAATAGGCTTAATAACAGTACACAATGTCAAATTGTAGCAAAGAAGGCAAGTAAAGTGCTTGCGTGCATTAAACAGGGCATTGAGACAAGGGACAAGGATGTAATCCTGCCACTATACAAATCATTGGTACGTCCGCACCTGGAATATTGTGTTCAGTTCTGGGCACCGTATTATAAAAAAGATATCGGGGAACTAGAAAGAGTTCAAAGAAGAGCTACTAAATTGATTAAAGGGTTAGAGACACTGGAGTACGAGGAAAGGCTTACTTGGTTAAATATGTATACACTAGAAAAGAGGCGACTAAGAGGAGACATTATTAATATCTTCCAATATGTAAAGGGTCATTACAAGGAGCTGGCAGCGGATTTGTTTATTAAAAGAACTCTGTATAGGACGCGTGGGCACTCGCTGAGGCTAGAGGAGAGAAAATTCAGTACACAACGTCGGAAAGGGTTCTTCACGGTAAGGGCAATAAAGATTTGGAACTCCCTGCCGGAGAAGGTAATAATGGCATATTCTGTAAATGCATTTAAAAAGGGATTGGACAAATTTCTAACTGGAAAATGTATCCAGGGCTATAGCATTTAACATATTGACATTAAATTATCTGGGAGTGGTAAGATTCATAGCTGTTAATTGGTACTAAACCATTACTCCAGCAGGCGAATTATTATATGAACAGATTAACACAGAATACAGGTTGAACCCAATGGGCATTTTGTCTCTTTTCAACCTGACTATGTAACTATGTGAGTCCATAGAGCGTAATTCAGAGATGTACTGTATGTAGACCTGATGTCTTACATACATCTCCCATGGTTGTAGATCTGCGCATCCACAGGATCTGTACTGCACATGTGCAGATCCCACAGTGGCGGGGATAAAAGGGATGTGACCTTACATAAATGGGTGTGGCCTCATGGGAGTCCCCATGCTGATGTCAGTATGGGGGGCATGGCCTAACAGTAAGCACCCTACCCCCCAATTAGATCACTACAGGGGAGGGTCCAGCATCCCCACAGATGCTGGAATCCCTCCGGAGACTAGTGCCTGCAATTCCGGCTCCTTCTCAGTGACAGGAGCCAATTGATGCAGGATAGTGCCACAGAGAGCCGTAGGAACCCATGGCCTAGACTGTCCTGTATTTTGGGCCCACTCCGCCCCTTTAATGTTTCGTCTCACTAAAGCTGACATTTGGGAAGCAGAGCTTAAGCCATCATTTACACTTTCAGTATTCACATGGACACCAATACCAGTTGAAATAAAGTCTGTGACATCTTTTCTCACAGCCCCATCATTCTTCCATTTCTTTTCTCTTTTGTGCACTATTGGTCCACTATCCCCCCTCCCTCATCTCAAAACAAACCTCAGCTGACTACGAGTGTGCCTTGCTACGGCTCAGAGTGCAAAGTGCTTTTAACTATTTGAGCGGTGGAGCACAGGTAACAGTGCCTCAGCAAAAAATGTAAGGTCCCCTAGTCCCTGCAGGGCCCTTAATCTTCCGCCTGGTCAGCCCAATGGATAATAGGCCGCTGGTGTCACACTAAAAAACACGGTTCCTGTCATTGCCCCCATGACATTCAACCAGTTGATATCATCTAGTTGACTGACTATACAATTCTGATTAGCATCATCTAGATGATTTTGATTATGATTATTATTATTATTATTATATTATTATTATTATTATTATTATTATTATTATTATTATATATCAACTTGTTGGTTTTATGGCCCTTAGCAATGATTGTGTGGTCTTTGCAATTCCAAATACACATTATTAAGTGGCTGTGTGTCCAAGGGCCAGCAGCTTTTCTATGGGCCCATTCGATGACTAATGGAGAGTAAAAGTGTTGCATACAAATGTCATTCCTCAGCCGGGATCATCCTCTCATTGTATTGGGACACTTTCAGCACAAATCAGGATTTTCTTTTAACGGGAAAGTGTATTTGCAGAGACTTCTGTACAAATATACACTTTCAGATGAACATCTATTGTTTGTAGCTCATGTTCCAACAGTTTACCAGTACATATTTATGTATCAATAACGCTCCACTTTGTTTTTGATAAATTGTCTTTTTTTTCCACTTCATACTAAAAAGTGACGATGAATAAAGCATTGATAAAATAGCAATTACACCCATAGCCGTACATTAACAAAGACAGCACTTGATAGGGGTAATATCAATGACATCACAGGCACACAAAAAACAACAACAAATGAACATTTTCAGGCTGTATGCAGACTGCGCAGCCGGCCAGCTGTGGAAACAAAAGATGTTCATAGATGTAAGGATTTGCCCTTATATTCTTAACCCTCGATGTGATGGCCTCTTAGACGTCTGGAGTGTAAACTTTTAGCCACAAGGTACATGCACAACACAAGCAGTAAAAATTCACACTGTTTATTATGAAGTTAACAAAAGTATATAAGACAATGCATATGGGTGTAACTGACATGTCGTTACACTCCCATTGGCTCGTTAATAGTTACCAGGCAGAACAGAAAAGGCGGATGTCCATATATGGGTTTTCTACAAGTTTCTCAAACATTTAACAAAGTTTTTGTAACACAGTATATTTGGGTAGAAAGAACAAGTTTCATCTGGTATGGAACTGACCTTGGATGCCAGACCCACACAGGCCTGGTATCTGTATGAGAGACAAAGGCACCTAGCACAGGGCAGCACGCATCCATACAAACACATAAGAGTTCATATAGCATGTTTTAACCCTTCACTAGGGAAATAGAAATATTCACTTTTATACTGTAACCACCACAAGGAAACTGATCATATAAAAAGTAATATGTACCAAGACAGAAGAGGTAACCCTTCAATCCCCTCTTAGAATCATGATTATTATATGACATGATTCTTGAGTGAGGCTCCTTTCTTGTTCCTCCAGTTCTTGAGATATTGGACATAATCGTCGGGTCCCTCACTATCAGAGGAGGTGACAGGACTGGTGGTTATATCATAATACATCAGGGCCTTATCAATGCCTTTGGAGGTAAGTTTCTTTCCACAGGGAATTACACAATAAACTATAATGCCTACAAGAATTAAAGTTACAAGTATGAATATGCTTATTTGCACAATACCCTGGTGGGAAGGTTTTTAAATTTCTCCCTGTGGTGGTGTTAGATGTATAACAGGTATAGTTTCCAGGATATATGGTTATGGTGCTTCCTGGGTTGGGATTTTTTGACAATATGGGATATTCCCTTTTCCACATTTCGCACTGACTGTCATTTGTTTTGGTGTCATTAAAAAGGCTGAAAAAAAAAACAATTTTCCTGTTCTAGGGGTATATTAAGGGGCACTGTACCTAGGTGGGGCCTAGATTTGCCACAGACATAACAGTTGCTTTTATTGTGTTTGTTAGCACTATACTTCATCCATTCCAACCAAAAATTAATGTCAGAGAAACCAGTTTCAATAGCTAGGGTGTCTTCAAAGGTAGGGTTAGTAATAGCCACCATATCTTTAAAAGTGGCAGTATGGGGCTTTAAAGGTTTGTTTTGGGGAGCAATTTTAGGCTGGTATTTTGGGTTTTTATACATGTCCCACAAATAAAACATTTGTCTTGCACTATAGTACCATTCGTCAGTAACACAAATATATACTGTCTCAGACATTCCTGATTTCCTCCTTTGTTGTATATAATATTTGTCATCAGCAATTTTGGGGAACATAAAATAATCAAGGATGTATGTGGCTACGTGTGTATTGGAGGAATTGTACCACAAGGTGGGGACCCCATCTGTTTGTGTGATGTCGACTTCACATATTGTGAGGTGAATGAGGGCCAGTAGGGCTATCGAGATAGTCCCCAGGATAGAGATAGGGGGCAGGTTCTTCATCTTCTTCTGTTCTTCTTTCTTCGCTAGGTGGGAGGTCAGGGCTGTCTGCCCCGGTTCGTACCTCACTGGAATCACTTGCTTCCCTCTCTAGGTCTGGTCTAGGAACCTTTTTTACTCGGGATGCATGGATCCAGGTAGGACTTTCCTCTGTCAGGACTGCTGTTCGGGTAACTGCTACGACCTCTGTCTCTGGACCATAGGTGAAGTCTCCTGGGCTCTTGTTCCTGGGGAGCACCTTCACCACGACTCTGTCTCCGACTTTAAAGGGGTGTGTAGGTTCCTGTGGATTCAAAGGGTTTTTACAAACAACCTCATGTTCAATTTCATTCAGTTTTGTTATCAGGGACCTGACATACTCTTCCCTGATGAGTTCTAGATCTCCTTCCTGTATTACTAGTGGTTTCTTAGCCCAGGGTGTAGGAAAAGGGTCTACCCATTAGTATTTCAAAGGGTGAGTATCCTAGAGTTTTCTGTGGGGTATTCAAGATGCTGGTGTTTAGCTTTATTAGGGTTGTTCCTGAGGCAAGTGATGCATCTGCTAACATACTGGTCCACAAGTGATTTGGCATTAGTAACATAAAAATCATTGGTTAGTAGGAGGAGTGTTGTGGCTTCACCACGGTGACCAACACCACGGCACTGGGCAACGAGCAAAGGGGCACTGGACTGGGGTATACAGGGTTTCCCCTCTTTGCAGATTAATCCTGATTTAGGATTTTTTCTGCAGAATTGGGTAAGTTCAGTCGGAGAGATCAGCATTAGTCGCAGCAGCTTGAAGTTGAGTGAGCAGATGGACGTTGTCAAGGGAGGGACATGCTCTAGTGAGTGCAATGAGCCCTGCAGCTTGCGCGGACTGATAAGGTATTGGCAGGGTTTCCAACACAGTATCAGGGAGGGTGACAATGGCATAGCCAGCCTGGTATGTATTGTCATTGGGCCTACTACAGGAGCCGTCAACAAAAACAATGTCTGCGCCTGGTATGGGAACGGGAGACATGTCAAGTCTGGGAGAAGTTTCAGCTTCAATGGAAGCAGCACAGTCATGTAGGTCGGGTGGTTCATCCTCGGGACCTTTCAAGCCTAAAAGGGCATTGAGAATGGGTGCAGGGCCAGAAGAACTAGCAGTGTACTTAATGGTAAGGGTAGGGTTACTCAAAAGGAGTACTTCATATCCACTAAGGCGTTGTGCTGACATGTGCTGTGTGTGTAAGCCTTTAAGTATTGCCAGGACATCATGTGTGGTGTGGAGTACTGTGATGTGGCCTAAAGTGAGGGTAGTGGCCATTTCTGCAACCATTGCACAGGCTGCCAAAGCCCTGAGGCAGGCAGGCATACCTTGCACAGACACTGGCATGACTTTGGAAAAAAAATGCCACGGGGCGCAACTTCCCTCCATGAAACTGTGTGAGCACCCCCGCCATGGTTTTACAATTGTCCCTTGCATATAGATGGAAAGGTAGTACATAATTGGGGAGGCCAAGTGCCGGACTTTTTATCAACATACATTTTAAACTTTCATATGCAGTTAACATTTCTTGTGACCATTGTACAGTTTTAGGTTTGTCCTTCAGTGTGGCTTGTCTCAAAATGTTATCATAATAAGAGCAATCAGATATCCACTGTCTGCAGTAATTTACCATACCCAGGAAGGACAATAGTTCCTTCTGGGTAGTTGGGGTGACCAGGCCCAATACAGACTGCATGCGTTGTGGACTGACTTTCCTCTCTCCCTGAGTGAGCACAAAACCCAAGTAATCAACATGCTTTTTACACCATTGCATTTTTATTTTTGGACACCTTGTGTCCACATTCACAAAGCCAGTTTAGTAATGAAACACCATCCTCTCTGCAGGCCTCCTCAGTTTTACTACAGAGCAGCAGATCATCTGCATACTGTAGCAGGACTGAACCATGGTGAGGTTGCCAGGGCCCCAATGTGGCCTGGAGACAACAGGTGCGTCAATAATCTGCACCAGGTAAGTTGTTTACCCTCAAAAGAAAAGGCAAAAAGTAATTGTGTCTGTGAATCTACAGGTATGCTGAAAAAAAGGCATTCTTCAAATCAAATACAGAGAAGAACGCAGCATCTGCAGGGATTGCAGAAATGAGTGAGTTTACATCTGGAACAATTGGTGCAATTGGGACAATTAGCTGATTGATCGCTCTGAGATTCTGTACAAATCTTATACTGCCATCAGCTTTGGCAACAGGGTTCACAGGAGTACAGTATGGTGATACAATATGTCTGAGAATACCCTGTTGTAAGAATTGCTGTATCATGGGGCGGAGACCTTCTATCTTTTCTGGTGAGAGGGGATACTGCATAGGTCAGAACACAAAACACTGGTTGTTGCACCGCTGTTCACTAAAAAGGGAATTTTACTTCCATTTATAATAAGTGGCAGCAGAGGTGAATCTTTACTATGACGGGAGAGTTTGAATAAAGGCTGGGATACCCTCCTCCGGGCCCCGTCAGTGCGCGGGGTCTTTGGAATCTTCCCTGACTGCGGGGTTGGCTCTGTCTGGTGGGGAAATGAGTAAGCTTTCTGAGTTAAGCAAAGGTAAGCCAGCGTCATCTGTCCAGCAGTCCTTAAACCTTTTCCAAAACGCAGTAACAGACTATGAAGGTTTCTGTTTACAAGCTACAGCGACAGGCAAAAAAGCACAGGCAAAGGAGCACGGGTTTTAAAGACCTCCTTCATATGTGTATAGCTGCGTCCTTTGCAAGCTTTGCGCAAATAAGATATACAGCCATCGAGGGTAATAGTGGGCTTGGGACAGTGTTTTACTATTATCTAAACTCTGGGTTATTGGTGCTAGGGATAGAGCTAGTGGACGCACCCTCCAGCAGTGGAGCTGGAGGCAATCCCATTTAGTGTGAAAGGGTTACTGCTGCCAAGAGATTTGTGTCTCTGAGCGCAGGATACATTGGAATGCAAGGGGGAGGGAGAGGGTTTTTAAAGATTTACAGTTCTCTGCAGCTTCGCTTCTGTGCTATTGGGAACTGACATTTTTTCTTAAATCTCCATATAGAAAGGGTAATTACTGCCTTCCCGTAGGAATGGGTCCTGTCCTGCTTTCTCTGTCCATCCCGCTAAATTATCCACCCATGGGTTAACTAAGTAATACTCTGAGGTAGAGTTGCGGGCGACATACATCTTGCATGTCTCCCCTGGTAAAGGTGGAGGATAAATGACTGTCTTACTCTGACCCCCTCCCATAGTAAATGCAATCTACACCAGCTTTCTACGCAATTTCCACAACAACTTACAACAACTGTCTATGCAATATCACAACAAAAATGCAGTTTACAAAAAAAAACCTTCTATGCAATTTCACAACAAAAAATGCAATTTACAAAAACTTTCTATGCATGCATTAGCTAACACCAGTTAATTAGTCATTGACAATATCACAATATTATCTGTATAATGAGAACATGAAATCTTTTGACGGGTACGCTTACCATTCGTACAAGATGTCAGAAAAAATACAGCGTTTTAAACAGGAAGCAAGAAAAGTGTTTGAGTAAAGATATCTGGCAGACGAAAACTTACCAGCCGTCTGGACCAAATATAAGAACTTATCTCACTACAAACATACAAGAATATATAGGCGATCAAATCGGGGTATTCTCTACGTTACGTATAGACCCCAGGTCTATGTTTTTTAAGTATCCCAGATACTAACGTCTTTGGAGAAGTGCGCTTGGACCCCTGGTCCCTTCTCAGACGTATCTTTAAGTCCCAGACATTAAAGATTCTATGGTATCCCTGATACCGGTTTTATGCTTTTACATAAAACTTCGTAATATTAAGTCCCGGACTTAAATATTACCTTGTCACGTGTTCCCGGAACACTGACACGGATTCAGCTTCAGTGTATGACCGCAATCCTGTATGGCAAAGACAGACAATAAATTCTCTATCTTACCATTCAGGGACGATCACTGAATCGCGGACATAGCCCCCAGCTGTAAGGATTTGCCCTTATATTCTTAACCCTCGATGTGATGGCCTCTTAGACGTCTGGAGTGTAAACTTTTAGCCACAAGGTACATGCACAACACAAGCAGTAAAAATTCACACTGTTTATTATGAAGTTAACAAAAGTATATAAGACAATGCATATGGGTGTAACTGACATGTCGTTACACTCCCATTGGCTCGTTAATAGTTACCAGGCAGAACAGAAAAGGCGGATGTCCATATATGGGTTTTCTACAAGTTTCTCAAACATTTAACAAAGTTTTTGTAACACAGTATATTTGGGTAGAAAGAACAAGTTTCATCTGGTATGGAACTGACCTTGGATGCCAGACCCACACAGGCCTGGTATCTGTATGAGAGACAAAGGCACCTAGCACAGGGCAGCACGCATCCATGCAAACACATAAGAGTTCATATAGCATGTTTTAACCCTTCACTAGGGAAATAGAAATATTCACTTTTATACTGTAACCACCACAAGGAAACTGATCATATAAAAAGTAATATGTACCAAGACAGAAGAGGTAACCCTTCAATAGACAGTCGGCAGCTGTTTTCGCAAGTCAGTCGGAGTGTTCTTGGATGCTTTATTTGACACTTGGAATACATCCCAACGGCTTTCTCAAATTTGTAATATATAAATATCTCCTCTCACAGAATCACTCACAGGATTAAGATATGCTGCTTTAATATTTGGCCTCAGAAACAATATATTTTAACAATGAAACAATGAGATCTGACTAATCTGACCACACTGCACGCATATAGGAGATGACAAGGAAATCCTAACTAAAAGCTTAGAATAAAATTATAGCTGAAATATAAGATACTTTTTCATGTGGAATATTATGCACAATGTACCCTATGTGAGCACGGCTATAACATGAAATATTGTGATCGGCATGGGGTATATTTACTAATATTCGTGTTTTAGCCGTTTTTAAGGGTGTTTGAACTCGAATGGTATCGGGTGCATTTTACTGCAACTTTTTTAATCCTGATACGGTCATTTACTAAGCTGCCGAGTTTGCAACATTCGTCTTTTCCAATGTCGATGTGATTCGGAATGTCAGGCAGTGTTTTACGGGAGTGATGAGTAAAACACTGCCTGACAAAACACAAGGAATTCCGGCCGGATCTGTGAGATCCGTGCAGGGCTTCATTGTGCACCTTTAAAAAAAAAATTAAAGTGTTAAAAATCAAGAAATAAATTGCATGGGGTCCCCCCTCCTAAGCACAACCAGCCTCGGGCTCTTTGAGCCGGTCCTGGTTGCAAAAATATGGGGGAAAAATTGACAGTGGTTACCCCATATTTTAACAACCAGCACCGGGCTCTGCGCCTGGTCCTGGTGCCAAAAATATGGGGGACAAAAAGCATAGGGGTCCCCCGTATTTTTAACACCAGCACCAGGCTCCACTAGTCAGAGAGATAATGCCACAGCCGGGGGACACTTTTATATGGGTCCCTGCGGCCCTGGCATTAAATCACTAACTAGTCACCCCTGGCCGGGGCACCCTGGAGGAGTGGGGACCCCTTAAATCAAGGGGTCCCCCCCTCCAGCCACCCAAGGGCCAGGGGTGAAGCCCGAGGCTGTCCCCCCCATCCAAGGGCGGCAGATGGGGGGCTGATAGCCATGTGTAAAAATAAGAATATTGTTTTTTGTAGCAGTACTACAAGTCCCAGCAGGCCTCCCCGCAAGCTGGTACTTGGAGAACCACAAGTACCAGCATGCGGTGGAAAAACGGGCCCGCTGGTACCTGTAGTACTACTACAAAAAAAATACCCAAATAAAAACAGAACTCACACACCTTGAAAGTAAAACTTTATTACATACATGCACACCTACATTCACACATACTTACCTATGTTCACACGAGGGTCGGTCCACTTATCCAAGTAGAATCCATGGGGTACCTGAAAATAAAATTATACTCACAAAAATCCAGTGTAGATCGGTCCTCTTCTGAGCTTGTAATCCACATACTTGGCAAAAAAACAAACTGAAAAACCAGAACCACGCACTGAAAGGGGTCCCATGTTTACACATGGGACCCCTTTCCCCGACTACCGAGACCCCCCGTGACTCCTGTCACAGAGGGTCCCTTCAGCCAATCAGGGAACGCCACGTTGTGGCACTCTCCTGATTGCCTGTGCGCTCCTGAGCTGTCAGTCAGGCTGCGCACGGCAGAGATACAATGTAGCGCCTAGGTGCTCCATTGTATCCAATGGTGGGAACTTTGCGGTCAGCGGTGAGGTTACTCGCGGTCAACCGCTGACTGCAAAGTTCCCACCATTGGATACAATGGAGCGCCTATGCGCTACATTGTATCTTCAGTGTGCAGCCTCAATCACACTACAGGAGCGCACAGCCAATCAGGAGAGTGCCACGACGTGGCGCTCCCTGATTGGCTGAAGGGACCCTCTTTGACAGGAGTCAGGGGGGGTCCCAGCAGTCGGGGAGAGGGGTCCCATGTGTAAACATGGGACCCCTTTCAGTGCGTGGTTCGGCTTTTTCGGTTTGTTTTTTTGCCAAGTACGTGGATTACAAAGAGAACAGAAGCTACCCTGGATTATGTGAGTATAATTTTTTTCTCAGGTACCCCGTGGAGTCTATATGGAGAAGTGGACCGAGCCTCGTGTGAACATAGGTAAGTATGTATGTATGTATGTAGGTGTGCATGTATGTAATAAAGTTTTACTGTCACGGTGTGTGTGTCCTGTTTTTTGTTGGGTAATTTTTTTGTATTAGTACTACAGGTACCAGCGAACCCGTTCCCCCCCGCATGCTGGTACTTGTGGTTCTCCAAGTTCCAGCTTGCGGGGGACTTGTAGTACTGCTACAAAAAACAATATTCTATTTTTTTCACAAGGCTATCAGCCCCCCATCCGCCGCCCTTGGATGGGGGGGACAGCCTCGGGCTTCACCCCTGGCCCTTGGGTGGCTGGAGGGGGGGGACCCCTTGATTTAAGGGGTTCCCACTCCTCCAGGGTACCCCGGCCAGGGGTGACTAGTTAGTGATTTAATGCCAGGGCCGCAGGGACCAAGATAAAAGTGTCCCACGGCTGTGGCATTGTCTCTCTGACTAGTGGAGCCCGGTGCTGGTTCCAAAAATACGGGGGACCCCTACGCTTTTTGTCCCCCGTATTTTTGGCACCAGGACCAGGCGCAGAGCCCGGTGCTGGTTGATCAAATATGGGGGAACCCCTGTCATTTTTTCCCCCATATTTTTTCAATCAGGACCGGCTCAAAGAGCCGGAGGCTGGTTATGCTTAGGAGGGGGGACCCCACGCAATTTCCCCCCCCCCCAGTTTTTACAGTAAACAGACCCTTTCCCATAGATAACCATGCACAGATCTCACTGATCCGTGCCTGGTTATCCAAACTCGACTGGAAAAAGCAGGTCTATTTTTTTGCTGCTTTTTTTAACTATTCGCAAAAAAATACACCCGCACTTGAGCACTCAGAGACTAACACCCAAATACGAATGAATAGTGAATACCCGTGTTGTATGAAATAACAGCCGCGTTTGACCGATGGTCTATTCATTTGTATTTCTGAACTTTGCCAATCAAACCCTTACGAATAGCCCAAACACTGCCGAGATTTGTGCTTAGTGAATTCCCGTGTTGGGACTTAGAAAAAAAAACACAAATCGGACAAACTCGGATTTTTAGTAAATATTGGCCCATGTGTTTGACTTATAGCAGGCTGTCATGTAACAAAATTCCCTCACACTTATTTCTCAGATTTGACTGTATGTAAGAAGCCATGACTGCTGCTGTGTAAGGTAAACTGTGGTTGGTGTAAAGTTTATTGTGGTTGAAGCCCAGCATCTCCTGACCGCCCCTGTCTCCTACCCTGACCCCTTCTGTCCTCTAATACCTATACAACATTCATGAACTCAACTTGAGATTTCTTTGTTATTCAGTCACACTGTCCTTTATTACATTTCAAGATGCTGATATAACTGGGATTCGAACCCATTGCCTGTGGCAATGCAGCCAGACACTCTATTCATTGAGCTATCTGTCCTTGACAGGACAGAAAGGCAGAGAATTCTAACTATTTGAAGCTTAAGAGAATGTGGGAAGGGGCATCATAGCACGGGTTTTCTCTGTTATCAATGTTGTCATGCCCCCTCCCCACGAGGCATGCGCCTTATGTTCCTATTGGAAAAATAGGGGGGGGGGGGGGGCGCCAACTCTCTCTCTGGCACAGGGCACCAAAAAGGCTAGTTACGGCTCTGAGCTATTGTGCCAATTGTGGTTGTAGGGGCTAATTTTCTAACAATTTCAACTGGTTAATCCGTGCAGCCACGCAAATGCCATAATGTTTTGGCTACATTATGCAGGGCACATAGAATAGCTAGTAACTAATACTTTTGCATACTGCACATAATGCTTTCATGCTGTTATTCATTTACATAGAAACCTCCTCCCAAGTAAACAATCAATTACTCATACAGTATATTCTCCTTCATTACAACATGCAGTGGTCAGTTGCAAATAATGCAACCCTTGGTCAGTACCAATGGTGTATCTATAATGGGTGCAGGGTGTGCAGTGCACACAGGCCCGTGGATCCAGCAGGGCCTACACCGAAAACCCTTAAGGCACCCTAACAGTCCAGGTTTAAAGGATATCATGGTTTAAGCGCAGGAGATTTATTTGTGCCTCAGTCAGTTGGATTATACCATTTGTGCTGACCATACACCAGAATGATAACTAGTTGGCAGATTGGAACAACAATCTACTGGTTATGGGCACAAATGATAATTGGAAGTTTGCGCCCTCACATAGGAAGACGTCTGAAAATGAGTATTCCAACCAGCAGAAATCACACATTGTTAATTACTCCCAACTTGTTGAATGATAACTGTTTCAGTGTAGGGGTAAAGTTGGCAAATTTCCCCCCGGCTGCAATGTTTTGACAGAAGTATGCGGACATTCTGTCCACCTACATCTATTCCCTGACAGCCCCTTCGTGAATAGATCTCTGCTCAGGGGCGGAGGGAGAGCATTACTTATCTTCTCTATGGATCCCCAGTCACTTCTTCTCCGCCCCGCATCTCTGCAGGCTCTAGGACTGAGGCATCCTCTTTTAGAATCCAAGATGGCCGATGTGGCACTACTCTGTATAAATACAGCTGCTCCAAATCGACCATCTTGCATTTAGAAGGAGGCTGAGATGCAGAGAGGAGACCACAGCAGTCAGTAATAATGAGCAGGTAAGTGGACTCCTTCAGGACAATGAGACCAAGTATAAAATAAAACATGGCTGAAAGAAAGAATCGTGTCTGTATTTATTAAAACATGTTTTCAGTGAATTCTGTATATATTTTTCTGCATATTTTCTTGATGAACTAAAGGCACCACAGCAGGCCCTGGTGCATATCATGCTGGGACCTGTAGTTTAATAAAGACAAAAATGCATCATGACTATAATTAACCCTTTCTTTACCCACCGTCTTGGCACCTTAGGGTATAGGGAAGAGCCTGGTGCAATTGGCACCAGGGCTGGTTATACCCAGGAAGGGGAACCACCTGGGGCTGTCTGGTATCATGGGGGGGGGGGGGGGGGGGGGAGTCCCCGGGGCTGTCTGGTATCATGGGGGGGGGGGGGAGTCCCCCACACTGCGGGGACTCCCTGTATGGTTTCCAGCAACACAGGCAATGTCCAGTGATGGTTATCCCAAAATCAGGAGGGACCCCACATCCTTTTTCTCCCTGATTCTGTAACCAGCATCTGTCATAGAACATCAGTGCAATTTGAGGGGGACCACTATGCATTTATATATTTATGTAAGTTTTTGACAACTCCCTCAGTTTATAGAGTAATAACTACACAGACAAAATGTTATATTTTTTAACAATTATTTATTTAAAACATGTAGATGTAGGCAGACACTGTCCACCTACTTCTGTGACATCACACGTTGGAAAGAAGTTTGCTGGTCTGCTGAAAAAGTTGGTTGGTTTGTATAGTAAGATGAAAAAGATGGTAAGGGCAAGAACGGACTGGGGATGTGATCCAGCCCTCGCAAAGTTCTGTGCCTAGTAGGGAATAGTCTATTCCAGTGGATTCCAAACTCATGTGTGGACGACCAGGAAGGTGTAGTCACAGCTCACAGGGGCATGCCACAAGGCACAGGGTCTTGGCCTCGCAACACGCCCCTGTCTCTCTGTATGTCAGGCGGGCGAGCAGAGCCCTGGAAGATGAAGCTGCTCGGTCAGCCCCTGTTACTGTGAGCTGGGCAGCCAAGTAGAATTCTTTCCCTTCCAATGCCAGATCCCACCCGGGAATTGGAAACGGGTCCTTCCCAGGTGGGATCCGGCATTGGACTCTAACAGCAGGCTTCCTAAGCCGGCAATATGCCGGGTCGGTTGCCATAGCGATGGGGCCAGAGTCGGCAGCGGAGGCGGTGCTAGGAGATGAGCTCATCTCCGCGCCGCCTCTCCCTATGTAGTGAACGGGTCCGGTGTCGCATTGACCTAGGAACCCATTCACGCTGCCACTGACCCAGTATTCAACCTGGGAATAACACTGCTTTATTCCCGGGATGAATTACCGGGTCAGGCGACTCAGGAATTTGACCATGGCCCTTTCACACCGCACACCGACCTGTGACAACCCGGCAACAGGTCGATACCGGGTTATTTGTGCGGTGTGAAAGGGCTGTTTCTTGGCCCTGACTCTCTGCGTGGCCGTACTGGCCCATCAGGCCATTGTCCCTTCTAGCATTTGCCAGTTGGGCAGTCTGGCCCTGGTTAAGGTAATGGTACAACATTTTACTTGAATAGATGGTTGGGTGGTTGGTTGGGTGGTTGGATGAAGGTTGGCTTGGTGATTGCTGGATGGCTAAGCTAAGCGACCCAAGTAGCCGGCACAAACACCTGGCCCATCTAGGAGTGGCATTGCAAGGTCAGACAGGATGGCACTTAAAAAAATTGTCCCCAAACAGCACATGATGCAAAGAAAAAAAGAGGTGCACCAAGGTCGCTGGATGGCTAAGCTAAGCGACCCAAGTAGCCGGCACAAACACCTGGCCCATCTAGGAGTGGCATTGCAAGGTCAGACAAGATGGCACTTAAAAAAATTGTCCCCAAACAGCACATGATGCAAAGAAAAAAAGAGGTGCACCAAGGTCGATGGATGGCTAAGCTAAGCGACCCAAGTAGCCGGCACAAGCACCTGGCCCATCTAGGAGTGGCACTGCAAGGTCAGACAGGATAGCACTTAAAAAAATTGTCCCCAAACAGCACATGATGCAAAGAAAAAAAGAGGTGCACCAAGGTCGCTGGATGGCTAAGCTAAACGACCCAAGTGGCCGGCCTCCCTCCACATTTTTGTTCTCCATCTTTTAATGTGTGGAATTATATGCCAGTAATATATCAATAGCAATGGCCTACTGTACTGTACTGCTATATATATATATATATATATATATATTGGTGGTCAGCAAAATTCTGCACTGTCCTCCTACTATATACTGCGCACAACTACAATGCAGCACAGATATGGATAGTATACTTGACGACACAGGGGTAGAGCAATGGACTACTGTACCGCACTGCTATATATATATATACTGGCGGTCAGCAAAATTCTGCACTGTCCTCCTACTATATACTGCGCACAACTACAATGCAGCACAGATATGGATAGTATACTTGACGACACAGAGGTAGAGCAATGGACTACTGTACCGTACTGCTATATATATATATATATATATATACTGGTGGTCAGCAAAATTCTGCACTGTCCTCCTACAATGCAGCACAGATATGGAGTGTTTTCAGGCAGAGAACGTAGATATTTGCAGCACACTGAACACAGATATTTGCAGCACACTGAACAGTGAACACAGAAACTGAGAGAATGCAGCCACGTCCTCTCGTTATCATCTCCAAAGCACGAGTGAAAATGGCGGCGATGCGCGGCTCCTTATATAGAATACGAATCTCGCGAGAATACGACAGCGGGATGATGACGTTCGGGCGCGCTTGGGTTAACCAAGCAAGGCGGGAAGATCCGAGGCTGCCTCAGAACCGTGTAAAATAGGTGAAGTTCGGGGGGGTTCGGATCTCGAGGAACCGAACCCGCTCATCTCTACTTTTTATGTTCATGTAGTTCCACAACAGGTTGGAGCCTCCTTACATAAATTGGTATTGGACCTACTGTACTTTATGTAATAGACAAAAAGGATAGATCAAACCTATGGCGCTGCACTTCAAAGCAGCATAGGTCAATAATAATATGTCACCAACTTACATAAATAGACCTAAACAGAAAATAATGACCTCACTTGCGCTGTGAATTTTTACAGCAGCTGACAAAGGGTCTTATTCAGAGGTAATCGCAGCCGCCGCCATGTTTCCGATAGCATGAAACGCTGGCCGTCATGTTTTCGATAGCAGGAAATGCAGGAGACTTCATCGGCTGGCCCCGAAAACGGCCATGACACGCCTGCATTTCCTGGTGCACTTCCCCCGCCGCCTCCTGTTAAGCTATGCTGCATAGGCACGGGTCAACCTCTATTTGAGGTTTTTGCGATGCGAGCGCAATTAAATTGCGATCGCATTGCGGGGCGGTGCCACACATGTTGGGCGGCCTTTCCCTGTGCTGGGCGTCCCCAGCATGTGATTTTAGTGGTAGCACATTTTTCTAAAAAAACATATAAATAATATTGTGCATATACGGAGTGCAAGCATAATAACAAATAAATAGCCTAATTCAGACCTGATTGCTGCAACAGCAGTGATCGCACCCTGAAGCACATTGTCTTGTGTGCACACGCAGTGGCCGTACTGCGCGTGTGCACACAGTAAGAAGCAACAGCATCTCACTAGTGCAATCGCCTCTGCCTGATTGACAGGCAGAGGTGGTCGCGGGGTGGGAGGAGGCGAGCCGGCGGTGGTCGAATGGCGTTGGGGGGGCGTGGTCCGGACACCACAGGCACGTCTGGACCGTTGCTGGGGCGGCACACGCAGCCGCTGCGACTCAAAACATGGTGGGTAGCCGCCTGCCACCGCAGCTGGGCTGCGTAGGCTGTGAGCTACTCACCAGGTGCGATAGCATTGCCACCGTGCGATGCTTTCGCACCTCTGTGGGGGGGAGGGCTTGACATGCGGGGCGGACTAGCCCTGTCCTGCGCGACCCCCTGCATGTCAGAGATTGTGATCGTAGATGTGCTATTTTTAGTACATCTACGATCAGCTCTGAATCAAGCCAGATAAACATTACTGCATATACAGTTATCATATTCGTAAAAACAGCATCAGCTGAACCCAAATGTTCATTGCCAAAACGGGAGGAGATGATGGTGTAAGTGAAGAAAGGAAGAAGGCCATGGTCAAATGGCAGGAGATTGTGGTTTGGATTTTCGTTTATGCTCAAATCCAACATGCGCATGACTTACCCACAGCATTTTTGGCATGCTGCGGTGTGTGGGGGGTCTGTTTTACAAAATGGGGGCATGCTGCCCTCGGTTTGTAGGCGTGCCAAGCCCAGTGTCTGCATCATTGGACGGTTCCAGACTTCCTGGACCTGGGTGGACGGTTCCAATGGACAGTATGAGTAAGTTTCAGCTAACACAGACTCACCAAGTACTGTGCCCATTGTGATTGATGTTCGCAATGGTGATCCAATGCTACGTCTTCTAACGCAGCACTCTGAGCGCAGATGCATGCAGGATGCTTCTATTTATTACAGGTGCTTCCTGCTGTATTTGCATTTTATTTGCACATTATTGCACAGTTGCTTCCCTGCGGCTGAAACATTCTGCACAAGGGGATCATTCCGACCCATTCGCACAAAGCGATTCTTCTGTAATACCCTGAAGCTATTGCACCATGGAGATCCCCTTGTGATTTTTTTTTTTTTGTTTACATTGTGGAACTACAAGTCCCAGAGTAGATTGTGGGCTGAACTTTATGTGACCCTGTCAGCTTGGGACAGGGATTTTGCCGCCAATTCTCTGGTCCTGTCACTTCTTACCCAGCAACATAAAAAGTCTGGGAAACATGTCCCCAGCTGATTGGGTCCCCTGGGTTGTAGGGCAGAGTGACCAGGAGGTAGTCTGTTGCTGGGGCCCCGGGAGCCAGTCATCATAGAGGAGAGGGGAGGTGGAGGAGCACCAGGACCCTTAAAAGAAGCCTCACAGCACAGGAGAAAGAGACCTGGAGGAATGGGAATATGTACCTGGGGAAGTGGAGCCATGTAGTGTCCAGAGCCTGAAGACTGGAGTATGCAGCGCTGGGAGGATCGCTGCCAGAGGAGCCCTGGAGGAATGGGAAGATTACCTGGGGAAGGTGTCGCCATGTAGCCCCAGGAGCCGCCTGCCAGTGTGTGAGGACCGTCTGCGCAGAGAAGAAGCCGAGGGGAGAACCAGCGACCGGAGCACCAGTGCCAGAAGAATGCCGGAGACCCTGCCTGAGGAGAAGAGCTGGCCGCGTCAGTGCCAGCGGGGATGGAGTGCGGAGAAGAGCCGCCGCTGCTGAGAGACTGGAGCGCTGGGCCGGAGGAACCGCAGCCCGTCCAGCAGAGCAGTGATGACATCCGTCCCCTGGATTCCAAGGAGCGGCAGATGAGAAGCGCGCAGGCACCGCGAAGGACGACCCCGGGAAGAAGACCCCAGCGAGGACCCCTGGCGGCTGGAGTACGGCGAGGACCCGAGAAGACCCCAGCGTAGAGATGACGGCGCGGACCGGAGTCTGCTGCACAAGAGGAGTGAAGACCCGGAGACGGCGCGGCGGCAGCTGAAGAGGAGTAGACCGGACCGGAGACTGAGGAGGGAGACTCCAGACAGCCACGCTGAAGATGCGGAGGATCGGAGGTGGCAGAAGCGCCGCAGCGATGGGTGAGAACTTGCAAACAACCCTTCCGCTGCCAGAAACTCTGCCCCTGTTGTGCCCTCCGCTGCAAAAACTCTGCTAATAGGGGACATAGTATTTGAAAAAAGGTGTAGACACCCCTAAGATCCCCTGTGTCCGGTATTTAACCCCTTCCGCTGCATGAACTCTGCATTTGGGGAACATATTTACTAAGTGGGTAGGTTGCCCTTCATGAGTGCCACGGTGAGACAATTAATAATAAAAGGGGTGTGCTCCCCTCATGATAGTACCCCCGCAAAGTTTAGATAATTAGGGGTTGCGCTCCCCTCATTTGTATGTGCCCCGCATATTTGTTTTGGGAATGTTGTAAAAGGGGGTAGACTGCCCTTATATATTGGTACCCACATCTGGGATTGTTTGGTAGGGGGTAGGAGTGTAGACACCCCTTGGTAAGTGCTGCGGTGATAGTTCTTTGATGCAAGCTCCGCCCAGCAGTGTGAAAGCTAATGTTAATGCATTTGTCTGCTACTAAGGAATGCTGGGACTGATAGTTCTTTTTATGCAAGCTCCGCCCAGCAGTGTGAAAGCTAATGTTGATGCAAGTTCTTTTTATGCAAGCTCCGCCCAGCAGTGTGAAAGCTAATGTTAATGCATTTATCTGCTATTAAGGAATGCTGGTACTGATAGTTCTTTTTATGCAAGCTCCGCCCAGCAGTGTGAAAGCTAATGTTAATGCATTTATCTGCTATTAAGGAATGCTGGTACTGATAGTTCTTTTTTTATGCAAGCTCCGCCCAGCAGTGTGAAAGCTAATGTTAATGCATTTGTCCGCTATTAAGGAATGCTGGTACTGATAGTTCTTTTTTATGCAAGCTCCGCCCAGCAGTGTGAAAGCTAATGTCGATGCAAGTTCTTTGATGCAAGCTCCGCCCAGCAGTGTGAAAGCTAATGTTAATGCATTTATCTGCTATTAAGGAATGCTGGTACTGATAGTTCTTTTATTGCAAGCTCCGCCCAGCAGTGTGAAAGCTAATGTTAATGCATTTATCTGCTATTAAGGAATGCTGGTACTGATAGTTCTTTTTATGCAAGCTCCGCCCAGCAGTGTGAAAGTTAATGTTAAAGCATTTATCCGCTATTAAGGATTGCTGATACTGATAGTTTTTTTTTTATGCAAGCTCCGCCCAGCAGTGTGAAAGCTAATGTTAATGCATTTATCTGCTATTAAGGAATGCTGGTACTGATAGTTCTTTTTATGCAAGCTCCGCCCAGCAGTGTGAAAGCTAATGTTAATGCATTTATCTGCTATTAAGGAATGCTGGTACTGATAGTTCTTTTTATGCAAGCTCCGCCCAGCAGTGTGAAAGCTAATGTTAATGCATTTATCTGCTATTAAGGAATGCTGGTACTGATAGTTCTTTTTTATGCAAGCTCCGCCCAGCAGTGTGAAAGCTAATGTTAATGCATTTATCTGCTATTAAGGAATGCTGGTACTGATAGTTCTTTTTATGCAAGCTCCGCCCAGCAGTGTGAAAGCTAATGTTAATGCATTTGTCTGCTATTAAGGAATGCTGGTACTGATAGTTCTTTTTATGCAAGCTCCGCCCAGCAGTGTGAAAGCTAATGTTAATGCATTTGTCTGCTATTAGGGAATGCTGGTACTGATAGTTCTTTTATTGCAAGCTCCGCCCAGCAGTGTGAAAGCTAATGTTAATGCATTTATCTGCTATTAAGGAATGCTGGTACTGATAGTTCTTTTTTTTATGCAAGCTCCGCCCAGCAGTGTGAAAGCTAATGTTAATGCATTTGTCTGCTACTAAGGAATGCTGGGACTGATAGTTCTTTTTATGCAAGCTCCGCCCAGCAGTGTGAAAGCTAATGTTAATGCATTTGTCCGCTATTAAGGAATGCTGGTACTGTTAGTTCATTTTATGCAAGCTCCGCCCAGCAGTGTGAAAGCTAATGTTAATACATTTGTCTGCTATTAAGGAATGCTGGTACTGATAGTTCTTTTTATGCAAGCTCCGCCCAGCAGTGTGAAAGCTAATGTTAATGCATTTGTCCGCTATTAGGGAATGCTGGTACTGATAGTTCTTTTTATGCAAGCTCCGCCCAGCAGTGTGAAAGCTAATGTTAATGCATTTGTCCGCTATTAAGGAATGCTGGTACTGTTAGTTCATTTTATGCAAGCTCCGCCCAGCAGTGTGAAAGCTAATGTTAATACATTTGTCTGCTATTAAGGAATGCTGGTACTGATAGTTCTTTTTATGCAAGCTCCGCCCAGCAGTGTGAAAACTAATGTTAATGCATTTGTCCGCTATTAAGGAATGCTGGTACTGTTAGTTCATTTTATGCAAGCTCCGCCCAGCAGTGTGAAAGCTAATGTTAATACATTTGTCTGCTATTAAGGAATGCTGGTACTGATAGTTCTTTTTATGCAAGCTCCGCCCAGCAGTGTGAAAGCTAATGTTAATGCATTTGTCCGCTATTAAGGAATGCTGGTACTGTTAGTTCATTTTATGCAAGCTCCGCCCAGCAGTGTGAAAGCTAACGTTAATGCATTTGTCCGCTATTAAGGAATGCTGGTACTGATAGTTCTTTTTATGCAAGTTCCTGCTTACCTGCTACCTGTATTGCTGACGCTGGTTACCTGAGACTGTCGTTTAATAGCCATAACCAGCCTGCTTTAATCGTGCACAAGTTCCTGCTTACCTGCTACCTGTATTGCTGACGCTGGTTACCTGAGACTGTCGTTTAATAGCCATAACCAGCCTGCTTTAATTGTGCACAAGTTACCTGCTTACCTGCTACTTGTAGTGCTAACGCTGGTTACCTGAGACTGTCGTTTAATAGCCATAACCAGCCTGCTTTAATCGTGCACAAGTTTCTGCTTACCTGCTACCTGTTTTGCTGACGCTGGTTACCTGAGACTGTTGTTTAGTAGCCATAACCAGCCTGCTTTAATTGTGCACAAGTTACCTGCTTACCTGCTACTTGTATTGCTAACGCTGGTTACCTGAGACTGTCGTTTAATAGCCATAACCAGCCTGCTTTAATCGTGCACAAGTACCTGCTTACCTGCTACCTGTATTGCCGACGCTGGTTACCTGAGACTATTATTTAGAAGCCATAACCAGCCTGCTTCAATTGTGCACCAGTTACTTGCTTACCTGCTACCTGTATTGCTGACGCTGGTTACCTGAGACTGTTGTTTAGTAGCCATAACCAGCCTGCTTTAATCGTGCACAAGTTCCTGCTTACCTGCTACTTGTATTGCTAACGCTGGTTACCTGAGACTGTCGTTTAATAGCCATAACCAGCCTGCTTTAATCGTGCACAAGTTCCTGCTTACCTGCTACCTGTATTGCTGACGCTGGTTACCTGAGACTGTTGTTTAGTAGCCATAACCAGCCTGCTTTAATTGTGCACAAGTTACCTGCTTACCTGCTACTTGTATTGCTAACGCTGGTTACCTGAGACTGTCGTTTAATAGCCATAACCAGCCTGCTTTAATCGTGCACAAGTTCCTGCTTACCTGCTACCTGTATTGCTGACGCTGGTTACCTGAGACTGTTGTTTAGTAGCCATAACCAGCCTGCTTTAATTGTGCACAAGTTACCTGCTGACCTGCTACTTGTATTGCTAACGCTGGTTACCTGAGACTGTCGTTTAATAGCCATAACCAGCCTGCTTTAATCGTGCACAAGTTCCTGCTTACCTGCTACCTGTATTGCTGACGCTGGTTACCTGAGACTGTTGTTTAGTAGCCATAACCAGCCTGCTTTAATTGTGCACAAGTTACCTGCTTACCTGCTACTTGTATTGCTAACGCTGGTTACCTGAGACTGTCGTTTAATAGCCATAACCAGCCTGCTTTAATCGTGCACAAGTTCCTGCTTACCTGCTACCTGTATTGCTGACGCTGGTTACCTGAGACTATTATTTAGAAGCCATAACCAGCCTGCTTCAATTGTGCACCAGTTACTTGCTTACCTGCTACCTGTATTGCTAACGCTGGTTACTTGAGACTGTTATTTAGAAGCCATAACCAGCCTGCTTCAATTGTGCGCCAGTTTCCTGTTTACCTGCCTCTTGTAAATTTTGTTAGGATAATAAAATGGAGTTGGATACTATATTATGTTTGTGTTGTCATTGTGTCTGAGAGGTAAAGCAGGTCTGCCGCTCTGATCACCCGAACCTGATTCACACTAGCACCCCACAATTTAGTTCAAGTTTTCGGCACCGTAAGTGTCATGTGTTTGTTTGTGGGTGGACATTACATAAATTTTGGTGTCACGAACAGGATCAGAGAATCGCAGGCGGGCCTGTGCTCCAGACACAATGACTTGTTTGCCAACAGAGCTGTACCCAGTTCAAGGCTTATGTTAACCGATGTATAGTGTTAAGGTGTATACGTGAGGACACGTATAATTTTAGGGGGGAAGAATGTAATACCCTGAAGCTATTGCACCATGGAGATCCCCTTGTGATTTTTTTTTTTTTGTTTACATTGTGGAACTACAAGTCCCAGAGTAGATTGTGGGCTGAACTTTATGTGACCCTGTCAGCTTGGGACAGGGATTTTGCCGCCAATTCTCTGGTCCTGTCACTTCTTACCCAGCAACATAAAAAGTCTGGGAAACATGTCCCCAGCTGATTGGGTCCCCTGGGTTGTAGGGCAGAGTGACCAGGAGGTAGTCTGTTGCTGGGGCCCCGGGAGCCAGTCATCATAGAGGAGAGGGGAGGTGGAGGAGCACCAGGACCCTTAAAAGAAGCCTCACAGCACAGGAGAAAGAGACCTGGAGGAATGGGAATATGTACCTGGGGAAGTGGAGCCATGTAGTGTCCAGAGCCTGAAGACTGGAGTATGCAGCGCTGGGAGGATCGCTGCCAGAGGAGCCCTGGAGGAATGGGAAGATTACCTGGGGAAGGTGTCGCCATGTAGCCCCAGGAGCCGCCTGCCAGTGTGTGAGGACCGTCTGCGCAGAGAAGAAGCCGAGGGGAGAACCAGCGACCGGAGCACCAGTGCCAGAAGAATGCCGGAGACCCTGCCTGAGGAGAAGAGCTGGCCGCGTCAGTGCCAGCGGGGATGGAGTGCGGAGAAGAGCCGCCGCTGCTGAGAGACTGGAGCGCTGGGCCGGAGGAACCGCAGCCCGTCCAGCAGAGCAGTGATGACATCCGTCCCCTGGATTCCAAGGAGCGGCAGATGAGAAGCGCGCAGGCACCGCGAAGGACGACCCCGGGAAGAAGACCCCAGCGAGGACCCCTGGCGGCTGGAGTACGGCGAGGACCCGAGAAGACCCCAGCGTAGAGATGACGGCGCGGACCGGAGTCTGCTGCACAAGAGGAGTGAAGACCCGGAGACGGCGCGGCGGCAGCTGAAGAGGAGTAGACCGGACCGGAGACTGAGGAGGGAGACTCCAGACAGCCACGCTGAAGATGCGGAGGATCGGAGGTGGCAGAAGCGCCGCAGCGATGGGTGAGAACTTGCAAACAACCCTTCCGCTGCCAGAAACTCTGCCCCTGTTGTGCCCTCCGCTGCAAAAACTCTGCTAATAGGGGACATAGTATTTGAAAAAAGGTGTAGACACCCCTAAGATCCCCTGTGTCCGGTATTTAACCCCTTCCGCTGCATGAACTCTGCATTTGGGGAACATATTTACTAAGTGGGTAGGTTGCCCTTCATGAGTGCCACGGTGAGACAATTAATAATAAAAGGGGTGTGCTCCCCTCATGATAGTACCCCCGCAAAGTTTAGATAATTAGGGGTTGCGCTCCCCTCATTTGTATGTGCCCCGCATATTTGTTTTGGGAATGTTGTAAAAGGGGGTAGACTGCCCTTATATATTGGTACCCACATCTGGGATTGTTTGGTAGGGGGTAGGAGTGTAGACACCCCTTGGTAAGTGCTGCGGTGATAGTTCTTTGATGCAAGCTCCGCCCAGCAGTGTGAAAGCTAATGTTAATGCATTTGTCTGCTACTAAGGAATGCTGGGACTGATAGTTCTTTTTATGCAAGCTCCGCCCAGCAGTGTGAAAGCTAATGTTGATGCAAGTTCTTTTTATGCAAGCTCCGCCCAGCAGTGTGAAAGCTAATGTTAATGCATTTATCTGCTATTAGGGAATGCTGGTACTGATAGTTCTTTTTATGCAAGCTCCGCCCAGCAGTGTGAAAGCTAATGTTAATGCATTTATCTGCTATTAAGGAATGCTGGTACTGATAGTTCTTTTTTTATGCAAGCTCCGCCCAGCAGTGTGAAAGCTAATGTTAATGCATTTGTCCGCTATTAAGGAATGCTGGTACTGATAGTTCTTTTTTATGCAAGCTCCGCCCAGCAGTGTGAAAGCTAATGTCGATGCAAGTTCTTTGATGCAAGCTCCGCCCAGCAGTGTGAAAGCTAATGTTAATGCATTTATCTGCTATTAAGGAATGCTGGTACTGATAGTTCTTTTATTGCAAGCTCCGCCCAGCAGTGTGAAAGCTAATGTTAATGCATTTATCTGCTATTAAGGAATGCTGGTACTGATAGTTCTTTTTATGCAAGCTCCGCCCAGCAGTGTGAAAGTTAATGTTAAAGCATTTATCCGCTATTAAGGATTGCTGATACTGATAGTTTTTTTTTTATGCAAGCTCCGCCCAGCAGTGTGAAAGCTAATGTTAATGCATTTATCTGCTATTAAGGAATGCTGGTACTGATAGTTCTTTTTATGCAAGCTCCGCCCAGCAGTGTGAAAGCTAATGTTAATGCATTTATCTGCTATTAAGGAATGCTGGTACTGATAGTTCTTTTTATGCAAGCTCCGCCCAGCAGTGTGAAAGCTAATTTTAATGCATTTATCTGCTATTAAGGAATGCTGGTACTGATAGTTCTTTTTTATGCAAGCTCCGCCCAGCAGTGTGAAAGCTAATGTTAATGCATTTATCTGCTATTAAGGAATGCTGGTACTGATAGTTCTTTTTATGCAAGCTCCGCCCAGCAGTGTGAAAGCTAATGTTAATGCATTTGTCTGCTATTAAGGAATGCTGGTACTGATAGTTCTTTTTATGCAAGCTCCGCCCAGCAGTGTGAAAGCTAATGTTAATGCATTTGTCTGCTATTAGGGAATGCTGGTACTGATAGTTCTTTTATTGCAAGCTCCGCCCAGCAGTGTGAAAGCTAATGTTAATGCATTTATCTGCTATTAAGGAATGCTGGTACTGATAGTTCTTTTTTTTATGCAAGCTCCGCCCAGCAGTGTGAAAGCTAATGTTAATGCATTTGTCTGCTACTAAGGAATGCTGGGACTGATAGTTCTTTTTATGCAAGCTCCGCCCAGCAGTGTGAAAGCTAATGTTAATGCATTTGTCCGCTATTAAGGAATGCTGGTACTGATAGTTCTTTTATTGCAAGCTCCGCCCAGCAGTGTGAAAGCTAATGTTAATGCATTTGTCCGCTATTAAGGAATGCTGGTACTGTTAGTTCATTTTATGCAAGCTCCGCCCAGCAGTGTGAAAGCTAATGTTAATACATTTGTCTGCTATTAAGGAATGCTGGTACTGATAGTTCTTTTTATGCAAGCTCCGCCCAGCAGTGTGAAAGCTAATGTTAATGCATTTGTCCGCTATTAAGGAATGCTGGTACTGTTAGTTCATTTTATGCAAGCTCCGCCCAGCAGTGTGAAAGCTAATGTTAATACATTTGTCTGCTATTAAGGAATGCTGGTACTGATAGTTCTTTTTATGCAAGCTCCGCCCAGCAGTGTGAAAGCTAATGTTAATGCATTTGTCCGCTATTAGGGAATGCTGGTACTGATAGTTCTTTTTATGCAAGCTCCGCCCAGCAGTGTGAAAGCTAATGTTAATGCATTTGTCCGCTATTAAGGAATGCTGGTACTGTTAGTTCATTTTATGCAAGCTCCGCCCAGCAGTGTGAAAGCTAATGTTAATACATTTGTCTGCTATTAAGGAATGCTGGTACTGATAGTTCTTTTTATGCAAGCTCCGCCCAGCAGTGTGAAAACTAATGTTAATGCATTTGTCCGCTATTAAGGAATGCTGGTACTGTTAGTTCATTTTATGCAAGCTCCGCCCAGCAGTGTGAAAGCTAATGTTAATACATTTGTCTGCTATTAAGGAATGCTGGTACTGATAGTTCTTTTTATGCAAGCTCCGCCCAGCAGTGTGAAAGCTAATGTTAATGCATTTGTCCGCTATTAAGGAATGCTGGTACTGTTAGTTCATTTTATGCAAGCTCCGCCCAGCAGTGTGAAAGCTAACGTTAATGCATTTGTCCGCTATTAAGGAATGCTGGTACTGATAGTTCTTTTTATGCAAGTTCCTGCTTACCTGCTACCTGTATTGCTGACGCTGGTTACCTGAGACTGTCGTTTAATAGCCATAACCAGCCTGCTTTAATCGTGCACAAGTTCCTGCTTACCTGCTACCTGTATTGCTGACGCTGGTTACCTGAGACTGTCGTTTAATAGCCATAACCAGCCTGCTTTAATTGTGCACAAGTTACCTGCTTACCTGCTACTTGTAGTGCTAACGCTGGTTACCTGAGACTGTCGTTTAATAGCCATAACCAGCCTGCTTTAATCGTGCACAAGTTTCTGCTTACCTGCTACCTGTTTTGCTGACGCTGGTTACCTGAGACTGTTGTTTAGTAGCCATAACCAGCCTGCTTTAATTGTGCACAAGTTACCTGCTTACCTGCTACTTGTATTGCTAACGCTGGTTACCTGAGACTGTCGTTTAATAGCCATAACCAGCCTGCTTTAATCGTGCACAAGTACCTGCTTACCTGCTACCTGTATTGCCGACGCTGGTTACCTGAGACTATTATTTAGAAGCCATAACCAGCCTGCTTCAATTGTGCACCAGTTACTTGCTTACCTGCTACCTGTATTGCTGACGCTGGTTACCTGAGACTGTTGTTTAGTAGCCATAACCAGCCTGCTTTAATTGTGCACAAGTTCCTGCTTACCTGCTACCTGTATTGCTAACGCTGGTTACCTGAGACTGTCGTTTAATAGCCATAACCAGCCTGCTTTAATCGTGCACAAGTTCCTGCTTACCTGCTACTTGTATTGCTAACGCTGGTTACCTGAGACTGTCGTTTAATAGCCATAACCAGCCTGCTTTAATCGTGCACAAGTTCCTGCTTACCTGCTACCTGTATTGCTGACGCTGGTTACCTGAGACTGTTGTTTAGTAGCCATAACCAGCCTGCTTTAATTGTGCACAAGTTACCTGCTTACCTGCTACTTGTATTGCTAACGCTGGTTACCTGAGACTGTCGTTTAATAGCCATAACCAGCCTGCTTTAATCGTGCACAAGTTCCTGCTTACCTGCTACCTGTATTGCTGACGCTGGTTACCTGAGACTGTTGTTTAGTAGCCATAACCAGCCTGCTTTAATTGTGCACAAGTTACCTGCTGACCTGCTACTTGTATTGCTAACGCTGGTTACCTGAGACTGTCGTTTAATAGCCATAACCAGCCTGCTTTAATCGTGCACAAGTTCCTGCTTACCTGCTACCTGTATTGCTGACGCTGGTTACCTGAGACTGTTGTTTAGTAGCCATAACCAGCCTGCTTTAATTGTGCACAAGTTACCTGCTTACCTGCTACTTGTATTGCTAACGCTGGTTACCTGAGACTGTCGTTTAATAGCCATAACCAGCCTGCTTTAATCGTGCACAAGTTCCTGCTTACCTGCTACCTGTATTGCTGACGCTGGTTACCTGAGACTATTATTTAGAAGCCATAACCAGCCTGCTTCAATTGTGCACCAGTTACTTGCTTACCTGCTACCTGTATTGCTAACGCTGGTTACTTGAGACTGTTATTTAGAAGCCATAACCAGCCTGCTTCAATTGTGCGCCAGTTTCCTGTTTACCTGCCTCTTGTAAATTTTGTTAGGATAATAAAATGGAGTTGGATACTATATTATGTTTGTGTTGTCATTGTGTCTGAGAGGTAAAGCAGGTCTGCCGCTCTGATCACCCGAACCTGATTCACACTAGCACCCCACAATTTAGTTCAAGTTTTCGGCACCGTAAGTGTCATGTGTTTGTTTGTGGGTGGACATTACACTTCGCTACGGTGCGAACGGGTCGGAAATGTGCATGCGCGTTTTCCAGGTGTGGTGAGGTAAACGCAGGCGGATCCAGGCGTTTGGAGGGCGGATGTCTGACGTCAATTCCGGGACCTTCGTCACTGGATCCGTCGCACAGGGTAAGAAACTAATACCCTGGTCTTGTTTTGTATTAAACTTTTTTAGCATAGCAGGGCTGCACAAGCGATCGCAGCCCTGCTATGCTAAAATACACTCCCCCATAGTCAAGTTGATCGCACGAGCAGCAAAAAGTTGCTATGTGCGATCAACTTGGAATGACCACCAAATCAGAATCAAGCTCCCTACTAATACTAGTATTTCATTAAGTCTTGGCAATACTTGCACTAAATTGGTTATAGACTAAGCGTTGGCTTAGTGACAGCTAGGTTTTGTTGTCTAGACCGTCCTGCAGGAGCCCTCATGTTGTGTGCCAGATCACCGCACTACAGTATGTCCCATTTGTCATAACACAACCATTCAGAAGGGCCTGTCTGTAGAGAAGGAGGAGATTTTACCTGAGAGAGACTCAGATAACAGTCCCAAACCTCGCTTTTTGGATGAAAGTTAGAAGTTGATGGATAGGGTTATTAAACAATACTTCACTTGTCAGCACATAAACTACATAGAGGACATTTGAAATTACCTATAGGTATGACAATGAGCAAATGTACTGTTGCTTTAGGCTGTAATTTAAATGGTAAAACACATTTCATATGTTCTCCCTTGCATTGTTTTACTAGTGTAAGACTCCATTGTAGTGCCACAGGCTGCAATTCATAGATTTTGCACTGTTAAGATTCACCTATTGTATTCATTACCAATATAAGGGCCTAATTCAGAGTCCTGATCGCTGTTGTGTGAAATCGCAAAGCGGCCAATTATCGAACGACTGCACTTGCATACCAATTGTAGTGCGCAGGCGCGAGGCCAAACTGCGAAAAAATCCTGCATCTATTTTGATTGCTAGGCGTACGCAGATTGATTGACAGGAAGCGAACGTTGGGCGGTGGTAACTGGCTGTTTTCTGTGAGTGTCAGGAAAAATGCAGGCGTTCCCAAGGGTTTTCTGGGAGGGTGTGTGACGTCAGCTCCGGCCTGATACACCTGTGGGGTTTTTTCGCACTGTAGGAATAGGTCCTGGGCTACACACAGACTGGAAAAATCATTTGATGGTGAATGAGGTGTGAACGGATTTGCAGCTGATCGGCGTTTGGAAAGCTTTTTGCACGACATACGCAGACTTGCACGGGGCGGACTTTCACTCTGGCTATGCGGCGACTATTCGATCACAAACCTCTGCAAATTCATAGAGGTGCGATCGGGTCTGAATTATGCCCTAAATTAGGCTGACCATATTATCCCTTTAACCTGGGACACTCATAAATTACACAGGTTCTGTGGCTGCTTAAAACCAGGTGAAATGCAGGCTTGTAGTCAGCCAGCCACAGAACCTGTGTAATTAATGAGTGTCCCAGGTTAAAGGGATAATATGGTCTGCCTACCTAAGTGTCCATAATACTCCATCATTATCACAGTGATACGCTCAGGCATACCCAGAACCTCTCTCACCTCCATAAAGGTCCAATTTTTTCTTTAGATGGTGACTGTTTCGCCACTGTGGTTGCACCCTGCCCTGTGTGATGCCCTGCTACTGTCACAACTCTCTCTGTGATATCTAAGATGTTGACTGTAATTGTAGGATTTGCAGAAACCCAGAGCAGAGGTGCGACATCTAATGTATCAGTGGTTTCCACCAGGGTTTGGGCTACACTGAGCCGGTACGTAGGTAGCAGACCTTTGACTGTGTTGGACTAAAGGTATTGCAGGCAGCCAATAAACTGGGTGCCATAAAACGTACTAAAGAGTGGTCATTAGAAACCAGAAGTGGCAATGCGATGTCTGGGAACGAGCAGAATCAGGGCAGAGGAAAGCCAAGGTTGGAACTAGAAGCAGTATCAAGAGAGCACACAAAGATCGGAACACAGTAAGTATACTGGGAGTTCTAGCGGAACAGAGACTGGAGATCAGGTAATGAGCCAAATACTCTGAATAGTGCCCAGAGACTTACTTATATAAGGAGGGAGGATTTTAATTTGGCACCAAACATGAAATCAGGTTTGCTCGCATCTGTGCCTCCATATTGCTCCCTATTGGAACATCTTCCGACGGGAGAGAGAGAGCAGGAACCCACCGCATAGCAGCCAAGTGAGAGGAGACCCCACACTGCCTCACAGAAGCTGCTGGCAGTAGAAGAGCAGATGACTGTGGTGGGAGACGGGCAGCAGAAGATCGGCACCTGCCTGCCACATAGCCTTAACCACCCAAGAACCAGCACAACCGGACCCATTAAGAGGGAGCTGAGTGACAGCAACTCTTACGGCATTGGGATCCATTTAGTGGGAGGCACTGGCGGGCAACAGAGAACTCAAAGGTGCTAGCCACTGGGACAGGAAGAGTCATGGAAGAAGCACAAACAGAGGGGGGGGGGGGTGTTTTGTGTCAAAGAACAGCAGTGAGAGTCGCGATGCTTACTCAGCGGAGCGTGATTTAAAAGTGCAGAACTGATGAGCAGAGCAGAGAAGGATGAAATGCATAGAAACAGCCGTGGAATGCTAAAGAGATAAGCTTAGAATTGCGGAAAACATTCTTAGAATTGACAGATCTATAGAGTAAAGAGAGGCACAGGAGGGATTACCAAGAGGAAACTAAAGGGTCCTACACACTGGATGACCTTTTTTGAAAGATAATGATCAAAAATTAACGCTACAGTATATCGTTCATATCGTGTAGTGTGGAGGCACCGATGATGAGCGATGTGTGTCCCTGCAGTCGTTCATCGTTTGTCTATCATCGTTTATTATTGCAAGCCAATTTGGATAATATAGATGATTGCAATGTCAAATCGTTCATACAAATCGTTCAGTGTGTATGCAAAAACTCGTTACTGAAAAATTGTTCATTGTTCATCGTTCAAATTGCCCAGTATGTAGGGCTCTTAAAGCATTGAGGTGGACAGACCTTGATCGTGATGCACATGCCCCTGAAAGAGTGATCTGCAGTGAGTAGTCAAGTGTCCTGACTCAGAGGCGGATTCATGTTTTGCCGGTTGCCTGTCTTTAACTTTATGCAAATGCCGCTACAAATCCCTTCCCTGGTGTACATCCGCGAGTAGAAATGTACAAGGACTGAGACGCCCACTTTGAGCATCAGTAAATGCTATAATACCAATAAGACATCACCATCGCTCATACCACTGAAATTTGCAACAGCCCTACAGAAGGTGCACATTTTCCATCTGAGTGTGATCTCCAATGTGAATGATTGAGTGTCTGTGTACAGAAACACTTCAGCAACACTCCTATAAGATGGACCATCTTTCTGCATCTGCTGAGCCACCTCTCAATCACTGCCAGGGATGCGGAGCACTTTTCCAAGACATTTCTGATAGTGTTTGTCTCAAACACAACAGAGCATTTATGCACAGGGCCTTATTCAGCCTCAGTTGCAGTTCTGCAATTGTAACAGAACTGCAACTGCATAGGATTGCACAACAAGAGCAGCCTAGCATGTTAAAAGTAGAGATGAGCGGGTTCGGTTCCTCGGAATCCGAACCCGCCCGAACTTCAGGTTTTTTTACACGGGTCCGAGCGACTCGGATCTTCCCGCCTTGCTCGGTTAACCCGAGCGCGCCCGAACGTCATCATCCCGCTGACGGATTCTCGCGAGGCTCGGATTCTATCGCGAGACTCGGATTCTATATAAGGAGCCGCGCGTCGCCGCCATTTTCACACGTGCATTGAGATTGATAGAGAGAGGACGTGGCTGGCGTCCTCTCCGTTTAGAGTGACTAGAGTACTAGAGAGAGACACAAATTTTGGGGAGCATATAGGAGGAGTACTACTTGCTGCTGATAGTGTGACCAGTGACCAGTGCCACCAGTTTAATTAATCCGTTCTCTGCCTGAAAAAAAACGATACACAGTGTGACACAGTCACACATACCATATCTGTGCTCAGCCCAGTGTGCTGCATCATATACTGTATATCATTATCTGACTGCTGAGTGCTCACTGCTCACACAGCTTAATTGTGGGGGAGACTGGGGAGCAGTTATAGCAGGAGTACATTTAAGTACAGTGCACACTTTTGCTGCCAGAGTGCCACTGCCAGTGTGACTGACCAGTGACCACTGACCACCAGTATTGTGATTGTCTGCTGACCACCAGTATATTGTGATTGTCTGCCTGAAAAAGTTAAACACTCGTCGTGTGGTGTTTTTATAAACGCATTCTGCAGACAGTGTCCAGCAGGTCCGTCATTACATAATATATACCTGTCCGGCTGCAGTACTAGTGTGATATATATATATTTTAATTTTATCTCATTATCATCCAGTCTATATTAGCAGCAGACACAGTACGGTAGTCCACGGCTGTAGCTACCTCTGTGTCGGCAGTCGCTCGTCCATCCATAATTGTATACCACCTACCCGTGGTTTTTTTTTTTTCTATCTTCTTGATACTAGTAGCTTACTTTAGGAGTCTGCAGTGCTGACAGACAGTGTCCAGCAGGTCCGTCATTACATAATATATACCTGTCCGGCTGCAGTACTAGTGTGATATATATATATATTTTAATTTTATCTCATTATCATCCAGTCTATATTAGCAGCAGACACAGTACGGTATTCCACGGCTGTAGCTACCTCTGTGTCGGCAGTCGCTCGTCCATCCATAATTGTATACCACCTACCCGTGGTTTTTTTTTTTTCTATCTTCTTGATACTAGTAGCTTACTTTAGGAGTCTGCAGTGCTGACAGACAGTGTCCAGCAGGTCCGTCATTACATAATATATACCTGTCCGGCTGCAGTACTAGTGTGATATATATATATATTTTAATTTTATCTCATTATCATCCAGTCTATATTAGCAGCAGACACAGTACGGTAGTCCACGGCTGTAGCTACCTCTGTGTCGGCAGTCGCTCGTCCATCCATAATTGTATACCACCTACCCGTGTTTTTTTTTTTTTTTCTATCTTCTTGATACTAGTAGCTTACTTTAGGAGTCTGCAGTGCTGACAGACAGTGTCCAGCAGGTCCGTCATTACATAATATATACCTGTCCGGCTGCAGTACTAGTGTGATATATATATATTTTTTAATTTTATCTCATTATCATCCAGTCTATATTAGCAGCAGACACAGTACGGTAGTCCACGGCTGTAGCTACCTCTGTGTCGGCAGTCGCTCGTCATCCATAAGTATACTAGTATCCATCCATCTCCATTGTTTACCTGAGGTGCCTTTTAGTTGTGCCTATTAAAATATGGAGAACAAAAATGTTGAGGTTCCAAAAATAGGGAAAGATCAAGATCGACTTCCACCTCGTGCTGAAGCTGCTGCCACTAGTCATGGCCGAGACGATGAAATGCCAGCAACGTCGTCTGCCAAGGCCGATGCCCAATGTCATAGTACAGAGCATGTAAAATCCAAAACACCAAATATCAGTAAAAAAAGGACTCAAAAATCTAAAATAAAATCGTCGGAGGAGAAGCGTAAACTTGCCAATATGCCATTTACCACACGGAGTGGCAAGGAACGGCTGAGGCCCTGGCCTATGTTCATGGCTAGTGGTTCAGCTTCACATGAGGATGGAAGCACTCAGCCTCTCGCTAGAAAAATGAAAAGACTCAAGCTGGCAAAAGCACAGCAAAGAACTGTGCGTTCTTCGAAATCCCAAATCCACAAGGAGAGTCCAATTGTGTCGGTTGCGATGCCTGACCTTCCCAACACTGGACGTGAAGAGCATGCGCCTTCCACCATTTGCACGCCCCCTGCAAGTGCTGGAAGGAGCACCCGCAGTCCAGTTCCTGATAGTCAGATTGAAGATGTCAGTGTTGAAGTACACCAGGATGAGGAGGATATGGGTGTTGCTGGCGCTGGGGAGGAAATTGACAAGGAGGATTCTGATGGTGAGGTGGTTTGTTTAAGTCAGGCACCCGGGGAGACACCTGTTGTCCGTGGGAGGAATATGGCCATTGACATGCCTGGTCAAAATACCAAAAAAATCAGCTCTTCGGTGTGGAAGTATTTCAACAGAAATGCAGACAACATTTGTCAAGCCGTGTGTTGCCTTTGTCAAGCTGTAATAAGTAGGGGTAAGGACGTTAACCACCTCGGAACATCCTCCCTTATACGTCACCTGCAGCGCATTCATAATAAGTCAGTGACAAGTTTAAAAACTTTGGGCGACAGCGGAAGCAGTCCACTGACCAGTAAATCCCTTCCTCTTGTAACCAAGCTCACGCAAACCACCCCACCAACTCCCTCAGTGTCAATTTCCTCCTTCCCCAGGAATGCCAATAGTCCTGCAGGCCATGTCACTGGCAATTCTGACGAGTCCTCTCCTGCCTGGGATTCCTCCGATGCATCCTTGCGTGTAACGCCTACTGCTGCTGGCGCTGCTGTTGTTGCTGCTGGGAGTCGATGGTCATCCCAGAGGGGAAGTCGGAAGACCACTTGTACTACTTCCAGTAAGCAATTGACTGTCCAACAGTCCTTTGCGAGGAAGATGAAATATCACAGCAGTCATCCTGTTGCAAAGCGGATAACTGAGGCCTTGACAACTATGTTGGTGTTAGACGTGCGTCCGGTATCCGCCGTTAGTTCACAGGGAACTAGACAATTTCTTGAGGTAGTGTGCCCCCGTTACCAAATACCATCTAGGTTCCACTTCTCTAGGCAGGCGATACCGAGAATGTACACGGACGTCAGAAAAAGACTCACCAGTGTCCTAAAAAATGCAGTTGTACCCAATGTCCACTTAACCACGGACATGTGGACAAGTGGAGCAGGGCAGGGTCAGGACTATATGACTGCGACAGCCCACTGGGTAGATGTATGGACTCCCGCCGCAAGAACAGCAGCGGCAGCACCAGTAGCAGCATCTCGCAAACGCCAACTCTTTCCTAGGCAGGCTACGCTTTGTATCACCGGTTTCCAGAATACGCACACAGCTGAAAACCTCTTACGGCAACTGAGGAAGATCATCGTGGAATGGCTTACCCCAATTGGACTCTCCTGTGGATTTGTGGCATCGGACAACGCCAGCAATATTGTGTGTGCATTAAATATGGGCAAATTCCAGCACGTCCCATGTTTTGCACATACCTTGAATTTGGTGGTGCAGAATTTTTTAAAAAACGAGAGGGGCGTGCAAGAGATGCTGTCGGTGGCCAGAAGAATTGCGGGACACTTTCGGCGTACAGGCACCACGTACAGAAGACTGGAGCACCACCAAAAACGCCTGAACCTGCCCTGCCATCATCTGAAGCAAGAAGTGGTAACGAGGTGGAATTCAACCCTCTATATGCTTCAGAGGTTGGAGGAGCAGCAAAAGGCCATTCAAGCCTATACAATTGAGCACGATATAGGAGGTGGAATGCACCTGTCTCAAGCGCAGTGGAGAATGATTTCAACGTTGTGCAAGGTTCTGCTGCCCTTTGAACTTGCCACACGTGAAGTCAGTTCAGACACTGCCAGCCTGAGTCAGGTCATTCCCCTCATCAGGCTTTTGCAGAAGAAGCTGGAGACATTGAAGGAGGAGCTAACACGGAGCGATTCCGCTAGGCATGTGGGACTTGTGGATGGAGCCCTTAATTCGCTTAACAAGGATTCACGGGTGGTCAATCTGTTGAAATCAGATCACTACATTTTGGCCACCGTGCTCGATCCTAGATTTAAAACCTACCTTGGATCTCTCTTTCCGGCAGACACAAGTCTGCTGGGGTTCAAAGACCTGCTGGTGAGAAAATTGTCAAGTCAAGCGGAACGCGACCTGTCAACATCTCCTCCTTCACATTCTCCCGCAACTGGGGGTGCGAGGAAAAGGCTCAGAATTCCGAGCCCACCCGCTGGCGGTGATGCAGGGCAGTCTGGAGCGACTGCTGATGCTGACATCTGGTCCGGACTGAAGGACCTGCCAACGATTACGGACATGTCGTCTACTGTCACTGCATATGATTCTCTCCCCATTGAAAGAATGGTGGAGGATTATATGAGTGTGTTATGCACACCAGTGCCTGCAGGAAAGTACTAGTGTCAGAACTGTTATGCACTCCAGTGTCTGCAGGAATGTACTGGTGTTTGAACTGTTATGCAAAACAAATGGACTCACAGACAAACTGGGGAATATGACATAACGTACACAGAAGGTGATAGGGTAACAAAATACACACACAGTGAACAGAGAAGCCCAGAGGCTAAGGAACTGGGTATCTCCCTTGTATTAGAACTGCTCAGATGTAAAAAGCAAGATGTTGTGTTTTAATACGTAGAGAACCCGAAATGCTGTTGCTAAGGGCAACAGCAAAACCCTAAAGGGTTACCAACGGGTGTGGCAGTAAACTCCTTGGTCAGAGATGGAATGATAGACACAAGGAGAGCCTCCACAATCCTGATTCTCACTTGCAGTGCACAGGTTTAAGCTTACTGCCACTAAACTGACCCCTGACACCTAGCACAGTGAGACAGGATTAGACAGGCAAGTGTTAGAATACAGCCGCAAACTTGCTAAGTTCACAGAGTAATAACAGAACCCCAGCAAGCTAAACGACTGACTCCAGTCTTACTGCTAGGTCTGGATTGGCAGAGTGTAATACCAAATCCCCAGGCCTATTTGCAGTAAGCAACAAACAAATACAAAGCTACACAGTACTGGCTAACTTTCATGAACTGACTAACCAACAGAGATTCAGCAGCATCTGCTTACCCTGAAAAGAGGCCTTATAAAGCAGGTGCTGTCCACGCCCCACTCAGACCTCACAGACTGTGAGCACAAAAACCAGCACCGGATCCCCTGCCGTGCACAGAGCCTATAACCACTGCACAGCAAAAGACCCGAACCGGAGTATCAGCTGCGCTCAGGTTACTCCAATAGCACTTGTCTCCCGGTTGCCATGACGACGTGGCAGCACAGGGCAGGAGACCCTAACAGTACCCCCCCTCTGACGAGGGGTCAAAGAACCCCTACCACCGGGTTTATCGGGGAACTGCGAGAAGAAAGAGCGTATCAGTCTGGGGGCATGAAGATCACAACTGCGCACCCACGACCGCTCCTCCGGGCCATACCCCTTCCAGTGCACCAAAAATGACAGCCGACCCCGAACCACCTTGGAGTCAAGAATCCTTTCAACAACAAACTCCCTCTGGCCACGTATCAGAAGAGGGGAAGGTCTTCCACTGGAAGAAGGATTACTAATCGCCCGTTTTAAAAGGGAACAATGAAATGTTTTATTGATACCCAAAGAACGGGGCAGATCTAACTGAAATGCCACCGGATTGATAACCCTGGTGATCTTATAAGGGCCGATGAACCGGGGCCCTAAATTATGAGATGGCTGTCTCAACTTCAAATTCTTGGTAGACAACCAGACGAAGTCTCCTAATTTGAAGCTGCAGGGTCTTTTCCGCTTATCAAAAACCCTTTTGGTCACTAATGACACAGACACAAGGGCTTTCTTCACTTTCCGCCAAATACCTCTAAGGACCGAAACCACAGAGGAACCACCAGGCGTGGAGTCCAGGGGGTCAAAAGAATTGGCCTTAGGATGATGCCCATACACACAAAGGAAGGGAGAGATCCCTGTAGCAGAGTGAGCCGCGTTGTTATAGGCAAACTCCGCCATGGACAGATGAGCAACCCAGTCAGTCTGACACTTGGAGACATAACACCTGAGGAACTGCTCCAAGGACTGGTTCACCCTTTCAGTCTGCCCATTAGACTGCGGATGGTAGCCTGACGACAAGCTGACAGAAATCTGGAGATCGGAACAAAATGCCCTCCAGAATTTGGCCACAAACTGGGATCCGCGGTCAGAGACCACATCAAGTGGCAACCCGTGGAGACGCACAACATGCAGCATAAATAATTCAGACAGGCGTCTGGCTGATGGCAGCCCAACCAGTGGAACGAAGTGCGCCATCTTCGAAAACCTGTCAACGACAACCCAGATGGCTGTCATCCCCGAGGATTTGGGCAAGTCCACCACAAAATCCATTGAAATGTGGGTCCATGGCTTAGATGGGATAGAGAGTGGATGTAATGGGCCAACAGGAACCCCTCTAGGAGTCTTATTTCGGGCACAGATGTCACATGCCCGAACCCACTGATCCACATCCTTAGCCACCGAGGGCCACCACACCGCCCTAGATAGCAACTCCCGAGTTCTGGCAATACCCGGGTGACCTGCCGACTTCTTGGCATGGAATTCCAGGAACACTCGCTGTCTTAACCTAGGAGGCACAAACAAAAGACCTACCGGAAGGTCTGGAGGAGCCTGCTCCTGTGCTCTAAGGACTAATGATAAGAGGTCCTGGGTAATGCCCACTTTAATACATGATGGGGAAACAATGGGCAACGGCTCCTCGGTGGTCTCCTGGATTGGAGCAAAACTCCGCGAGAGCGCATCAGCCTTGATGTTTTTTGACCCAGGGCGATATGTTATCAAAAAATTAAAGCGAGCAAAAAACAAAGCCCATCGTGCCTGCCTGGCATTGAGACGCTTCGCTGACTCTAAATATGCCAGATTCTTATGGTCAGTGAGAATTGAGACCACAAACTTAGCCCCCTCAAGCCAGTGTCTCCACTCCTCGAGTGCATCCTTAATAGCCAACAATTCCCGGTTACCCACGTCATAATTCATCTCGGCAGGCGAAAATTTACGGGAAAAGTAAGCACAGGGATGAAGGCGATTATCAGACACTCCCATCTGAGAAAGCACTGCCCCAATACCCATCTCAGAGGCATCCACCTCCACCACAAAAGGACGCTCTGGATCTGGGTGTCGCAGCACCTTGGCCGAAACAAATGCCCTTTTGAGACGGGCAAAAGCCGCTTTAGCCTCACAAGACCAGTGAGCAACATCCGCCCCTTTCTTAGTGAGTGCCACCAAGGGCGCCACTATAGACGAAAATCCAGCGATAAATCGTCTATAAAAATTCGCAAAGCCCAGGAAACGCTGAAGCGCCTTCAAACTAGTGGGCTGCACCCAATCCAGGACTGCCTGTACCTTGGAACCCTCCATTTGGAAACCTTCTGGGGAGATAATATATCCTAGAAATGCGATTTGCTGAACTTCAAATTCGCACTTCTCCAGCTTCGCCCCAAGCCGGTGGTCTCTGAGTTTCTGGAGGACTAAGCGTACATGCTTCCGATGTTCCTCCAGGGAATGGGAGAAGATTAGGATGTCATCTAAGTATACAACTAAGAATCTATCCAAATATTCCCTGAGCACATCATTCATGAAATCCTGGAAGACTGCCGGGGCATTACAGAGCCCAAAAGGCATCACCAAATATTCATAATGCCCTGAGTGGGTATTAAAGGCAGTCTTTCATTCATCCCCCTCTCTTATTCGGATTAGATTGTACGCACCGCGTAGGTCAATCTTAGAAAAAATGGTGGCAGTACGAAGCTGGTCAAACAAGACCGAAATGAGAGGCAGTGGGTATGAGTTTTTAATCGTGATACGGTTCAATTCCCTGAAGTCGATGCAGGGTCGTAACGAACCGTCCTTTTTACCCACGAAGAAGAACCCCGACCCAACTGGAGACTGTGAAGGTCTGATAAATCCCTTAGCCAAGTTCTCCTGAATGTACTCTGCCATAGCCTGAGTCTCAGGACGTGACAGGGAGTACAACCTGCTCTTGGGAAGCTTAGCATTTGGCAACAAATCAATGGCACAGTCATAGGGGCGATGGGGAGGTAGTACCTCTGCAACTTTTTTGGAGAACACGTCCGCAAAATCTGCATAACACCCTGGCAATCCTGGCAAACTTAGCTGCGAGAGCCTGACTGGAAGGCTCAAGCAACTCCTGAAACAATCAGTACCCCAACTAAGAATCTCCCCAGAGACCCAGTCAAATTGAGGATTGTGGGCCCTTAACCAGGGTAACCCCAACACCAATGGGGCAAAAGTACAGACAGTCACATAAAAGGACAATTTTTCAGAGTGTGTGGCTCCAATAAACAAAGAAATCTGGCTAGTGCAAGAGGTAATTTTACCTTGGGATAATGGTTCCCCGTTTAACCCACAAATCTCAATTTCCGATGCCAAGGGTACTAAGGGAACAGAGTGTTTTAGGGCGAATTGGCGGTCCATAAAAACCCCGTCGGCCCCACTGTCCACAAAGGCCTCAGTCTTGACAGTTTGACCGAGGATCTTCAAGGTCACCGGAATGATAAAAGTCTTCTTGGGAAATTCTGACTTCTGGCCTGACAGGATATTTCCCATCACCCTCAGGCCCTGAAGTTTTCCGGCTTTTCTGGGCATGATACTACCACATGACCTTTATTCCCACAGTACAAACACAACCCCTGCTGTCTCCTCCGCGTCTTCTCACGCGAGGAGAGGCGGGTAGCCCCAATCTGCATAGGCTCCTCAGAAAATTCCTCAGAGTCTGAGGTTCCCTTGGGAAGGAAGGAAATCTCAGTCTCCCTTTCAAGCCTACGCTCTCTCAGCCGTCTATCCACCCGGATGGATAACTGCATGAGCTGATCCAAGCTATCAGGCAAGGGATATTGTACCAGTTGGTCCTTTATCTGGTTAGAAAGACCTCTTCGGTACTGGTGTCTCAGGGCTGGGTCATTCCACTGGGTATCATGGGCCAACCTCCGAAACTCCGTACAGTAAACCTCAACTGGCCTTCGCCCTTGCTTAAGGATCGAAATCTGAGCCTCGGCTGAGGCCGTCTTGTCAGGGTCATCATACAACATGCCCAGTGCCGTAAAAAAAGCATCAACACTTTTAAGCGACGGACAGTCAGGCTGCAACCCATATGCCCAGACCTGTGGGTCTCCTTGTAGCAAGGAAATCACTATGCCCACCCGCTGAATCTCCGACCCAGAAGACTGAGGCCTAAGCCGGAAGTATAGCTTGCAGCTCTCCTTGAAACAAAAGAACTGCGAGCGATCTCCAGAAAAACGATCCGGGAGATTTACTTTCGGCTCCTTAACCCCTGCAGGTGCTGCTGCTGCGGGAGCTCCGCCAGCAGCCTGGGAGGTGTGCATTTTAATGGACAAATCATTAAATTGCCGAGTCAGGACCTGCACCTGATCGACCACCTGTTGCAACGTATTTTGAGGGGTATGCTCCATATTCCCACAAAATTTCAACAGGAGTATTAGGCTGCTGAATATGTTATGCACACCAGTGCCTGCAGGAAAGTACTAGTGTCAGAACTGTTATGCACTCCAGTGTCTGCAGGAATGTACTGGTGTTTGAACTGTTATGCAAAACAAATGGACTCACAGACAAACTGGGGAATATGACATAACGTACACAGAAGGTGATAGGGTAACAAAATACACACACAGTGAACAGAGAAGCCCAGAGGCTAAGGAACTGGGTATCTCCCTTGTATTAGAACTGCTCAGATGTAAAAAGCAAGATGTTGTGTTTTAATACGTAGAGAACCCGAAATGCTGTTGCTAAGGGCAACAGCAAAACCCTAAAGGGTTACCAACGGGTGTGGCAGTAAACTCCTTGGTCAGAGATGGAATGATAGACACAAGGAGAGCCTCCACAATCCTGATTCTCACTTGCAGTGCACAGGTTTAAGCTTACTGCCACTAAACTGACCCCTGACACCTAGCACAGTGAGACAGGATTAGACAGGCAAGTGTTAGAATACAGCCGCAAACTTGCTAAGTTCACAGAGTAATAACAGAACCCCAGCAAGCTAAACGACTGACTCCAGTCTTACTGCTAGGTCTGGATTGGCAGAGTGTAATACCAAATCCCCAGGCCTATTTGCAGTAAGCAACAAACAAATACAAAGCTACACAGTACTGGCTAACTTTCATGAACTGACTAACCAACAGAGATTCAGCAGCATCTGCTTACCCTGAAAAGAGGCCTTATAAAGCAGGTGCTGTCCACGCCCCACTCAGACCTCACAGACTGTGAGCACAAAAACCAGCACCGGATCCCCTGCCGTGCACAGAGCCTATAACCACTGCACAGCAAAAGACCCGAACCGGAGTATCAGCTGCGCTCAGGTTACTCCACTAGCACTTGTCTCCCGGTTGCCATGACGACGTGGCAGCACAGGGCAGGAGACCCTAACAGAGTGACCGCATCCAAGTAGGCACGTCAGACAGTCCGTACTTATACTGGCAGGAAAAAGAGGCAATTTGGAGGCCCTTGCACAAACTGGCTTTATTCTACCTAAGTTGCCCTCCCACAAGTGTGTACTCCGAAAGAGTGTTTAGTGCCGCCGCTCACCTTGTCAGCAATCGGCGTATGAGGTTACTTCCAGAAAATGTGGAGAAGATGATGTTCATTAAAATGAATTATAATCAATTCCTCCGTGGAGACATTGACCAGCAGCAATTGCCTCCACAAAGTACACAGGGAGCTGAGATGGTGGATTCCAGTGGGGACGAATTGATAATCTGTGAGGAGGGGGATGTACACGGTGATATATCGGAGGATGATGATGAGGTGGACATCTTGCCTCTGTAGAGCCAGTTTGTGCAAGGAGAGATTAATTGCTTCTTTTTTGGTGGGGGTCCAAACCAACCCGTCATTTCAGTCACAGTCGTGTGGCAGACCCTGTCACTGAAATGATGGGTTGGTTAAAGTGTGCATGTCCTGTTTATACAACATAAGGGTGGGTGGGAGGGCCCAAGGACAATTCCATCTTGCACCTCTTTTTTCTTTAATTTTTCTTTGCGTCATGTGCTGTTTAGGGAGTATTTTTTTGAAGGGCCATCCTGCGTGACACTGCAGTGCCACTCCTAGATGGGCCAGGTGTTTGTGTCGGCCACTAGGGTCGCTTACCTTACTCACACAGCTACCTCATTGCGCCTCTTTTTTTCTTTGCATCATGTGCTGTTTGGGGAGTGTTTTTTGGAAGGGCCATCCTGCGTGACACTGCAGTGCCACTCCTAGATGGGCCAGGTGTTTGTGTCGGCCACTAGGGTCGCTTACCTTACTCACACAGCTACCTCATTGCGCCTCTTTTTTTCTTTGCGTCATGTGCTGTTTGGGGAGTGTTTTTTGGAAGGGCCATCCTGCGTGACACTGCAGTGCCACTCCTAGATGGGCCAGGTGTTTGTGTCGGCCACTAGGGTCGCTTATCTTACTCACACAGCTACCTCATTGCGCCTCTTTTTTTCTTTGCGTCATGTGCTGTTTGGGGAGTGTTTTTTGGAAGGGCCATCCTGCGTGACACTGCAGTGCCACTCCTAGATGGGCCAGGTGTTTGTGTCGGCCACTAGGGTCGCTTGCCTTACTCACACAGCTACCTCATTGCGCCTCTTTTTTTCTTTGCGTCATGTGCTGTTTGGGGAGTGTTTTTTGGAAGGGCCATCCTGCGTGACACTGCAGTGCCACTCCTAGATGGGCCAGGTGTTTGTGTCGGCCACTAGGGTCGCTAATCTTACTCACACAGCTACCTCATTGCGCCTCTTTTTTTCTTTGCGTCATGTGCTGTTTGGGGAGTGTTTTTTTTGGAAGGGCCATCCTGCGTGACACTGCAGTGCCACTCCTAGATGGGCCAGGTGTTTGTGTCGGCCACTAGGGTCGCTTAGCTTAGTCATCCAGCGACCTCGGTGCAAATTTTAGGACTAAAAATAATATTGTGAGGTGTGAGGTGTTCAGAATAGACTGAAAATGAGTGGAAATTATGGTTTTTGAGGTTAATAATACTTTGGGATCAAAATGACCCCCAAATTCTATGATTTAAGCTGTTTTTTAGTGTAAAAAAACACCCGAATCCAACAAAAAAAATTCGGTGAGGTTTTGCCAAAACGCGGTCGAACCCAAAACACGGCCGCGGAACCGAACCCAAAACCAAAACACAAAACCCGAAAAATTTCAAGTGCACATCTCTAGTTAAAAGTCCTCCCAGCACAGAACAAGCCACCCACCGATGCGTTCGCAATTCTGCAAATGTAGCCGCAGAATTGCGAATGATTCACAAAAAGCAGGCACCAAGGACAGTTGCAGGTGAACCAGGGCTACTCAGAGTAATCAGAATGCAGTCGCACTGGGTGTCATGTTTTACGTCGCAGCAATCACAGTTGACGGCAGATACACGCTCCGAAAATGGCCATGACACACCTGCCATGTGTATGCCCACAAACGCCCATCGCCTGTCAATCTACTTGCGATCACATCCTGGCAAGATGCAATTGCAATCGTAAATCGCGGGTCATGTACACGCAGTGCATTCGCAGGGCATGCGCAGAAGGCCAATAATCGGCCGATCTGTGATTTTGCAAATTTACAACTGAACCTGAATAAGGCCCACACTGTGTAACTCATGCCTCGTAGGGAACCAGTGCTCTTAGCTAATCAGCGCTTCTTCATTCATGTCAATGGAAGTGACCAGGAATGACCTGTCACTACGTGTCCGTGGGATCGGATTTGTGGTTTATTATTTTCTAAAGACCTAAGGATGTCTACTTGGAGTAGAGAGGAGCCGATCCAAGGGTGTGGTATGAAATTGATTTATGTATTTTTTAATAAAGGATTAAAAAAAAGCGTGTGTGTGAGTCTTGTCTTTATTTTAATATGTTCTTTGCAGGTTGACTACAGGTCCCAGCAGACCTTTAATGTCTCATCATGCTGGTACTTGTTGTCCACAAGTGCTGGAATGCTGAAGTAGGCTTGCTGGTACTTGTAGTTAGTGTCAGTCTGTAAAGAACATTGTGTGAGATGTCTTGAAGAGTGATAAAATGCAGAGACAAAGTACCAGCCAATCAGCTCCTAACTGCCATGTTACTGGCTGTGTTTGAGAAATGACAACTAGGAGCTGATTGGTTGGAAGTTTATCTCTCCCTCTACTTTATCTCTCTCCAATGCTTTGTACATATGTCCCAATATTATTTTCTATGCTTTAACCATAAACCCCGCACCTCCACTTTCAGAGGAATTCCAGGACTGGGCTAGCCCGTTTGGGGCTGGGTAATGTTATGACAGAGGGTCCTCATGCTGTGTGTCTCCCTGCTATTGTATTATACCCCAGCTGGATCAGCTCAGTGTTGGTTATAGTAAAGTGTAAAGAGGGGTCTTCCCCAATGCTGTGTAAAGTACTGGAGAGTTTTTGGGTGTCACTGAAGGTAAAAATCCTTACATGTGTTTCTAAATCACTCAGCTTCACCATGCCTATGATGAAGCATTACCTAGTGGGTCAGGACCGTGAATGAACATGGGTGCTTGGTTTGCTTCCATAGAAACTACACCACAATTTGCTCTATTGCCAATCAAGGTGGGTGGTCACGTCACCTTATTGCCGAGTCTGTCCGGCTGCAGAAGACGCACTGCATCTCCCCCCCATCCCCACCCCACAAGCGCCTTTTTGCCGGGTCTGTCCAGCTGCATAGGTTACATAGTCACATAGTTTCTAAGATTGAAAAAAGACAATTTGTCCATCGAGTTAAACCTGCTAGTGATCTCCTACACTGTAATATTTTTAAGACTAATTTTAACAGTGGTTAATGCTTAGCCGTTATGTCACTTCCTCCTTTTTTTATTTTTTATTTAATTTTATTACTATAGTGCATGATTTGCCCACCATAACCCTGTATATCCTTATCCATTAGGAATTTATCTAGCCCATTGTTAAAAATAGTGATCAAGTCTGCCATTACTACTCTCTCAGGCAGGGAATTCCAAATACGTATTGTCCTTACTGTGAAGAAACCTTTCCAAATCTCCTCTCCTCTAACCTAAGCAACTGTATTACTCAAATCCTCTGTATTATGGGGGTCATTCCCAGTGCCAGATTAAGGTCCATGTGGGCCTGGAGCTGAAATTTAGGAAGGGCCTATTGTGTGCCTCGGCAGGAGGTGTGAAGCGCTGCAGTGGTGTGACTAGTGATGTGGTGGTGTGATCAGTGTGGTGTGGGTGTGGTCTAAATAGGGTGTGTGGCCTATGCCATGTGAGTAACACAGTCACCACTTACTGACAGACACTACTTACTGACACACGCACACACAACACAAAGCTTACTGACACAATCACCACTTACTGACAGACACTACTTACTAACACACACAACACAAAACTTACCGACACAGACACCACTTACTGATAGATATTACTGACTGACACACACGCACAACACAGATAAACTTACTGACTCAGACATTACTTACTGACACACACACAACACAATACTTATACCGCTCTCACAGCACAATGCCGGGTCCCACCTGGGAATTGGAAATGGGTCCATTCCTGGGTGGGACCCGGCATTGGACCCTACACACCGCCAACTCGACCCAGCAATTTGCTGGGTCGGGTTGCCATCCGTGGGCGGAGATGGAGTCTGCATCAGGGGCGGGTGCGGAGGCGGCGCTGGGAGATGAGATCATCTCCGCGCCGCCACTCCCTATGCAGTTAAAGGGTCCCGGGTTGCTTTATTCCCGGGTTGAATTACTGGGTCAGGCAACCCGGAATTCGCCCATGACCCCTTTCACAACGCACATCAAAACTTGTCGACCCGGCAATATACCCGATCTATACCAGGTTATTTTTGCGGTGTGAAAGGGGTATTACTGACACAGACACCCACCACTTACTGACAGACACTACTTACTGACACACACAGTACAAAACCTACTGACAGACACTACTTACTGACACACACAGTACAAAACCTACTGACAGACACTACTTACTGACACACACACACACACACAACACAAAACTAACTGACATAGACACCACTTACTGACAGACACACACACACAATGCAAAACATACTGACAAAAATACTACTTACTGACACACAAACACAACACAAAACTTACTGACACAGACACCATGCAAAATGTACTGACTCAAACACTACTTACTGACAGACACTTCTTACTGACACCAGTGCTGCACACAGAATTTTTTTCTCAGTGGTACTGTGCCTGCGCGCCGTGGGCGTGGTCACATGCCATTAAGGGATGTGACCATGTGACACTAGGTTGAGTGGTTATATATTATGTGAATCCATGGCACAGACACTGCCTGTCCCTGCGGACTACAGAGACAAGGACAGCAGGATGTGACACTGGTTATAGAATAAAATAAGAATTTACTTACCGATAATTCTATTTCTCGTAGTCCGTAGTGGATGCTGGGAACTCCGTAAGGACCATGGGGAATAGCGGCTCCGCAGGAGACTGGGCACAAAAGTAAAGCTTTAGGACTACCTCGTGTGCACTGGCTCCTCCCCCTATGACCCTCCTCCAAGCCTCAGTTAGGATACTGTGCCCGTACGAGCGTACACAATAAGGAAGGATTTTGAATCCCGGGTAAGACTCATACCAGCCACACCAATCACACCGTACAACCTGTGATCTGAACCCAGTTAACAGCATGATAACAGAGGAGCCTCTGAAAAGATGGCTCACAACAATAATAACCCGATTTTTGTAACAATAACTATGTACAAGTATTGCAGACAATCCGCACTTGGGATGGGCGCCCAGCATCCACTACGGACTACGAGAAATAGAATTATCGGTAAGTAAATTCTTATTTTCTCTGACGTCCTAGTGGATGCTGGGAACTCCGTAAGGACCATGGGGATTATACCAAAGCTCCCAAACGGGCGGGAGAGTGCGGATGACTCTGCAGCACCGAATGAGAGAACTCCAGGTCCTCCTCAGCCAGGGTATCAAATTTGTAGAATTTAGCAAACGTGTTTGCCCCTGACCAAGTAGCTGCTCGGCAAAGTTGTAAAGCCGAGACCCCTCGGGCAGCCGCACAAGATGAGCCCACCTTCCTTGTGGAATGGGCTTTTACAGATTTTGGCTGTGGCAGGCCTGCCACAGAATGCGCAAGCTGAATTGTACTACAAATCCAACGAGCAATAGTCTGCTTAGAAGCAGGAGCACCCAGCTTGTTGGGTGCATACAGGATAAACAGCGAGTCAGATTTTCTGACTCCAGCCGTCCTGGAAACATATATTTTCAGGGCCCTGACTACGTCCAGCAACTTGGAGTCCTCCAAGTCCCTAGTAGCCGCAGGTACCACAATAGGCTGGTTCAAGTGAAACGCTGAAACCACCTTAGGGAGAAATTGAGGACGAGTCCTCAATTCTGCCCTGTCCGTATGAAAAATTAGGTAAGGGCTTTTATAGGATAAAGCCGCCAATTCTGAGACACGCCTGGCTGAAGCCAGGGCCAACAGCATTACCACTTTCCATGTGAGATATTTTAAGTCCACAGTGGTGAGTGGTTCAAACCAATGTGATTTTAGGAACCCCAAAACTACATTGAGATCCCAAGGTGCCACTGGAGGCACAAAAGGAGGCTGTATATGCAGTACCCCCTTGACAAACGTCTGAACTTCAGGAACTGAAGCCAGTTCTTTCTGGAAGAAAATCGACAGGGACGAAATTTGAACCTTAATGGACCCTAATTTTAGGCCCATAGACAGTCCTGTTTGCAGGAAATGCAGGAAACGACCCAGATGAAATTCCTCTGTAGGGGCCTTCCTGGCCTCGCACCACGCAACATATTTACGCCAAATACGGTGATAATGCTGTACGGTTACATCCTTCCTGGCTTTGATCAGGGTAGGGATGACTTCATCCGGAATGCCTTTTTCCTTCAGGATCCGGCGTTCAACCGCCATGCCGTCAAACGCAGCCGCGGTAAGTCTTGGAACAGACAGGGTCCCTGCTGGAGCAGGTCCCTTCTTAGAGGTAGAGGCCACGGGTCCTCTGTGAGCATCTCTTGAAGTTCCGGGTACCAAGTCCTTCTTGGCCAATCCGGAGCCACGAGTATAGTCCTTACTCCTCTCCTTCTTATGATTCTCAGTACCTTGGGTATGAGAGGCAGAGGAGGGAACACATACACTGACTGGTACACCCACGGTGTTACCAGAGCGTCCACAGCTATTGCCTGAGGGTCCCTTGACCTGGCGCAATACCTGTCTAGTTTTTTGTTGAGGCGGGACGCCATCATGTCCACCTTTGGTTTTTCCCAACGGTTCACAATCATGTGGAAGACTTCTGGGTGAAGTCCCCACTCTCCCGGGTGGAGGTCGTGTCTGCTGAGGAAGTCTGCTTCCCAGTTGTCCACTCCCGGAATGAACACTGCTGACAGTGCTATCACATGATTTTCCGCCCAGCGAAGAATCCTTGCAACTTCTGCCATTGCCCTCCTGCTTCTTGTGCCACCCTGTCTGTTTACGTGGGCGACTGCCGTGATGTTGTCTGACTGGATCAGCACCGGCTGACCTTGAAGCAGAGGTCTTGCTAGGCTTAGAGCATTGTAGATGGCCCTTAGCTCCAGGATATTTATGTGAAGTGATGTCTCCAGGCTTGACCACAAACCCTGGAAATTTCTTCCCTGTGTGACTGCTCCCCAGCCTCTCAGGCTGGCATCCGTGGTCACCAGGACCCAGTCCTGAATGCCGAATCTGCGGCCCTCTAGAAGATGAGCACTCTGCAACCACCACAGGAGAGACACCCTTGTCCTTGGTGACAAGATTATCCGCTGATGCATCTGAAGATGCGACCCGGACCATTTGTCTAGCAGATCCCACTGGAAGGTTCTTGCGTGAAATCTGCCGAATGGGATTGCTTCGTAAGAAGCCACCATCTTTCCCAGGACCATTGTGCATTGATGCACTGAGACTTGGCCTGGTTTTAGGAGATTTCTGACTAGTTCGGATAACTCCCTGGCTTTCTCCTCCGGGAGAAACACCTTTTTCTGGACTGTGTCCAGGATCATCCCTAGGAATAGAAGTCGTGTCGTCTGGATCAGCTGCGATTTTGGAATATTGAGAATCCAACCGTGCTGGCGCAGCACTATCTGAGATAGTGCTACCCCGACTTCCAACTGTTCCCTGGATCTTGCCCTTATCAGGAGATCGTCCAAGTAAGGGATAACTAAAACTCCCTTCCTTCGAAGGAGTATCATCATTTCGGCCATTACCTTGGTAAAGACCCGGGGTGCCGTGGACAATCCAAACGGCAGCGTCTGAAACTGATAGTGACAGTTCTGTACCACAAACCTGAGGTACCCTTGGTGAGAAGGGTAAATTGGGACATGTAGGTAAGCATCTTTGATGTCCAGAGACACCATATAGTCCCCTTCTTCCAGGTTTGCAATCACTGCTCTGAGTGACTCCATCTTGAATTTGAACCTTTGTATGTAAGTGTTCAAGGATTTTAGGTTTAAAATTGGTCTCACGAGCCGTCCGGCTTTGGTACCACAAATAGTGTGGAATAGTACCCCTTTCCCTGTTGTAGGAGGGGTACCTTGATTATCACCTGCTGGGAATACAGCTTGTGAATGGCTTCCAATACTGCCTCCCTGTCTGAGGGAGACGTCGGTAAAGCAGACTTTAGAAAACGGCGAGGGGGAGACGTCTCGAATTCCAATTTGTACCCCTGAGATACCACCTGAAGGATCCAGGGGTCCACTTGCGAGTGGGCCCACTGCGCACTGAACTTCTTGAGACGGGCCCCCACCGTGCCTGAGTCCGCTTGTAAAGCCCCAGCGTCATGCTGAGGACTTTGCGGAGGCGGGAGAGGGCTTTTGTTCCTGGGAACTGGCTGTTTGCTGCAGCCTTTTTCCTCTCCCTCTGCCACGGGGCAGAAATGAGGCGCCTTTTGCCCGCTTGCCCTTATGGGGCCGAAAGGACTGCGCCTGATAATACGGCGTCTTCTTAGGTTGAGAAGCTACCTGGGGTAAAAATGTGGATTTTCCAGCAGTTGCCGTGGCTACCAGGTCTGATAGACCTACCCCAAATAACTCCTCCCCCTTATAAGGCAATACTTCCATGTGCCTTTTAGAATCCGCATCACCTGACCACTGCCGCATCCATAAACCTCTTCTTGCAGAAATGGACAGCGCGCTAACTCTTGATGCCAGTCGGCAAATATCCCTCTGTGCATCACGCATATATAGAAATGCATCCTTCAAATGCTCTATAGTCAGTAATATACTGTCCCTATCTAGGGTATCAATATTTTCAGTCAGGGAATCCGACCACGCCAGGCCCGCACTGCACATCCAGGCTGAGGCGATTGCTGGTCGCAGTATAACACCCGTGTGAGTGTATATACATTTTAGGATATTCTCCAGCTTTCTATCGGCAGGTTCCTTTAGGGCGGCCGTATCAGGAGAGGGTAGTGCTACCTGTTTAGACAAGCGTGTGAGCGCTTTATCCACCCTAGGGGGTGTTTCCCAACGTGCCCTATCCTCTGGCGGGAAAGGGTACGATGCCAATAACCTTTTAGGAATTATCAGTTTTTTATCGGGGGGAAACCCACGCCTCATCACACACTTCATTTAATTCCTCGGATACAGGAAAAACTACAGGCAGTTTTTTCTCACCAAACATAATACCCTTTTTAGTGGTACTTGTATTATCAGAGATATGCAATACATTTTTCATTGCTTCAATCATGTAACGTGTGGCCCTAGTGGAAGTCACGTTTGTCTCCTCATCATCGACACTGGAGTCAGTATCCGTGTCTGTGTCTGCCATTTGAGGTAACGGGCGTTTTAAAGCCCCTGATGGCGTTTGAGACCCCTGGACAGGCACAAGCTGAGTAGCCGGCTGTCTCATGTCGTCAACTGTCTGTCGTAAAGAGCTGACACTGTCACGCAATTCCTTCCATAAGCTCATCCACTCAGGTGTCGACTCCCTAGGGGGTGACAACTCTATAATAGGCAATTGCTCCGCCTCCATCTCATTTTCCTCCTCAAACATGTCGACACAATCGTACCAACACACCGCACACACACAGGGAATGCTCTGATAGAGGACAGGACCCCACTAGCCCTTTGGGGAGACAGAGGGAGAGTATGCCAGCACACACCAGAGCGCTATATATAGACAGGAATACCACTATAAAATGTGCTTTTCCCTTTATAGCTGCTGTTAGTATTAAAACTGCGCCAAATTAGTGCCCCCCTCTCTTTTTTACCCTTTTCTGTAGTGCAGGACTGCAGGGGAGAGTCAGGGAGACGTCCTTCCAGCGGAGCTGTGATGGAAAATGGCGCCCGTGTGCTGAGGAGATAGGCTCCGCCCCCTTCTCGGCGGCCTTTTCTCCCGCTTTTTGGTGAGTTCTGGCAGGGGTTAAAATACATCCATGTAGCCCTGGGGGTTATATGTGGTGTATTTATGCCAGCCAAGGTGTTTACATTGCTGCTCAGAGCGCCCCCCCCTAGCGCCCTGCACCCTCAGTGACCGAAGTGTGAAGTGTGCCTGAGTAACAATGGCGCACAGCTGCAGTGCTGTGCGCTACCTTGTTGAAGACTGATGTCTTCTGCCGCCGATTTTTCCGGACCTCTTCTTGCTTCTGGCTCTGTAAGGGGGCCAGCGGCGCGGCTCTGGGACCGAGCTCCGAGGCTGGGCCTGTGTTCGGTCCCTCTGGAGCTAATGGTGTCCAGTAGCCTAAGAAGCCCAAGCTGGCTGCAAGCAGGCAGGTTCGCTTCTTCTCCCCTTAGTCCCTCGATGCAGTGAGCCTGTTGCCAGCAGGTCTCACTGAAAATAAAAAACCTAAAACTAAACTTTCACTAAGAAGCTCAGGAGAGCCCCTAGTGTGCACCCTTCTCGGCCGGGCACAAAAATCTAACTGAGGCTTGGAGGAGGGTCATAGGGGGAGGAGCCAGTGCACACCAGGTAGTCCTAAAGCTTTACTTTTGTGCCCAGTCTCCTGCGGAGCCGCTATTCCCCATGGTCCTTACGGAGTTCCCAGCATCCACTAGGACGTCAGAGAAAAAATATTATATATAAGATGTGTACCCAGCACTCATCCTGTTATAATGTGAATATTTGCTCCAGTTCCCTCCTTCGGTTTTTCAAGCTGTGGACAGAGTACAATGAGGCAGCACTCCCGAGTCTTGCTGGTGCAGTAACATTTATTAAGATTCTGGATCAATAAATCTTACTGCACCAGCAAAACTCGGGAGTGTCGCCTCATTGTACTTGTGAGGAGGGGTCCCGATCATTAGAGTTACTCACCGGGGTGTAGTAAGAGTTGCCGGCGGCCGGGTCCCCGGCGGCCAGCATACCGGCGCCGGGATCCCGACCGCCGGCTTCCCGACAGCAGGGCGAGCACAAATGAGCCCCTTGAGGGCTCGCTGCGCTCGCCATGCTGCGGGCACGGTGGCGTGCGTAAGCGCCACGCTATCCTCCCTCCAGGGGGGTCGTGGACCCCCAAGAGGGAGAAAAGGTGTCGGTATGCCGGTTGTCGGGATTCCGGCGCCGGTATACTGTGCGCCGGGATCCCAACAACTGGTATACTGAATACCACCCACACACCGCTGACCCGGCACCCCACCGTCACTTTTTCTCTGCCAGTCTGCCAGGTGCGGGAGGGTGATGACATCACTTTCATGCTCGCAGCAGTCCTTTTCCTGGAAAAGGAAGAAGGTGCTGGCGGCGCCTCCGAGCAAGATCTAAGAGCTTGGTGGTGGTGTTTTACAGTGTGGCGGGGGTATGGCATACTGGCGGACACATTCTTAATGGTACGCCGTACCGGAGCGTACCGCCACACTTGCAGGACTGACTGACACACACACACAACGCAAAACATACTGACACACACGGCACAACACAAAACTTACACAGACACCACTTACTGACAGACACTACTTACTGACACACACACACAATCCAAAACTTACTGCCACAGACACAATACAAAACTTACTGACACTACTTACTGACACATACACAACGCAAAACCTACTGACACTACTTACTGACAGACACTACTTACTCAGTGACACACACACACCAGGGCCGGTTCAAGGGCGCAGAGCGCCCCGGGCAGGAAAGGGGCGTGGCCTAATACAAGGGGCGTGGTGAGTCACGCCCCCTGTACATTGAAAGCGCCGCTTGAATGCTGAGCGGTGCGCGACGTCCGCCTCCGCTGCCCGCTGCCGTCCCCTCCGCGACGTCCGCCTCCGCTGCCCGCTGCCGTCCCCGTCCTCGGCGCCTCCTGTGAAGGGAACTAGACGCTATGCGTCTAGTTCCCTTCGTGGAGAGGACCTTTGCTGTGCGGTGCGCGATGACGTCATCGCGCACCGCTCAGCAGTTACTCTCCACGAAGGGAAACTAGACGCATAGCGTCTAGTTCCCTTCACAGGAGGCGCCAAGGACGGGACGGCAGCGGGCAGCGGAGGCGGACGGGGGACACAGCGGGCAGCAGTGGCGGATCTTGCCACGGTGCGGCGCCCTCCGGATGGTGCCAGCGCCCTCCGGATGGCGCCAGCGCCCTCCGGAAGGCAGCGCCCCGGGCAAAAGTCCTGCTTGCCCGTGGCAAGAACCGCCACTGACACACACACCCCTCAAAACTTACTGACATAGACACCACTTACATAGGAGACCTCAGGGTCTGGTGTGGGCTGCTACTCACATGGTTTTGCATGCCCTCTCAGCTCTGACATCCAGGGACCCAGCTCTCCTAGAAGACAGCAGCCTCCTGTCAAGACCCTTCCCCTCTTGCATGAGGCATGTTATTGTTGGGAAGCTGCAGCAGGAAAGGTAAGCTGCAGCAAAAGCATTGATGTTTTGATGGACAAGGGAGCGGGGCTTCGGACGGACACGAGGGCGGAGCCTCGGAGCTATCTCCGAGGCTCCGCCCCCATGCCCGTCCGAAGCCCCGCCCCCCTTCCATCAAAACATCAATGCTTTTGCTGCAGCTTACCTTTCCTGCTGCAGCTTCCCAACAATAACATGCCTCATGCAAGAGGGGAAGGGTCTTGACAGGAGGCTGCTGTCTCGGAGCTATTTCCGAGGCTCCGCCCCCGTGCCCGTCTGAAGCCCCGCCCCCTTGCAACACGAAGAGGTCAGGGCACAGGTTACCCAGTCCCAGTTTGGGGTGGGGATGAATGTGCAGCCGGAGGTGAGGGATCTGCTGTATGTGCTGACAGGAAAAAAAATTTTTTCCTGTCAGCACTGGCTACTACCCGCACTGCAGGGAGGTCTGTGGGCCTATTTTCAATGGGGGGCTTGGAGCTGCAGCTCCATCCGCCCCATTGTTAATCCGGCCATGGTCATTCCGAGTTGATTGCTCGCTAGCAACTTTTGCAGCGCTGCGATCAGATAGTCGCCGCCTATAGGGGAGTGTATTTTAGCTTTGCATGTGTGCGAACGCTTTTGCAGCTGACGGCACAAAAAAGTTTTTTGCAGTTTCTGAGTAGCTCTGGACTTACTCAGTCAGCCGCTGCGATCATTTCAGTCTTTTTGGTCCCGGGAATTGACGTCAGACACCCACCCTGCAAATGGTTGGACACGTCTGCGTTTTTCCAAACACTCCCAGAAAACGGTCAGTTGACACCCACAAACGCCCTCTTTCTGTCAATCACCTTGCGATCGGCTGTGCAAATGGATTTGTTAAATCCATCGCCCAGCACGATCCTCTTTGTACCCGACGACGCACCTGCGCAATGCGGTGCATATGCATGCGTAGTTTTGCAGAGATTTAACCTGATTGCAGCGCTGCAAAAAGTTGCTAGCGAGTCCAGTTGGAGAAAGAGCGCTATATAAATAAAATTATTATTATTATTAAGTGTCCACGTGTCCTTTGTGATGATCTTACCATAAACAAATCCCCCGCTAGATCTGTTTATATTGACCCCTTATATATTTGTAAATGTTAATCATGTCGCCTCTTAATCTCCTTTTTACCAGTGTAAACATGCCTAGCCTAGCAAGCCTTTCCTCGTATTCTAGCGTCTCCATCCCCTTAATCAATTTGGTCGCCCGTCTCTGAACCTTTTCTAGTTCCAGGATATCCTTTTTGTAGTATGGTGCCCATAGTTGTGCACAGTATCCGAGATGTGGCCTTTCTAGTGATTTATATAGTGGGAGTATAACACTCTCATCCCTTGCATCAATTCCCCACTTTATGCATGCTAATACCTTTGGATACTACTGCTAAGTTTGTTATCTATGTGAACACCTAAATCTTTTTACAGTACAGAAGACCCTAGTTTCTCCACGTGTAGGTAGTGTTTCTGTTCTTGCTACCAAAGTGCATCACCTTAGATTTGTCTATATACAGAGCAACCGTGCCCCCCTCCCCCTCCATCTCAGGATGGTGAACGGTTTCACTTTCAAACTCTTGACATAAAGCATTTTCAGAGTTTGATGAATGTCTTAATTTCTACATTTCAATACTATAATATGGGGAGTGTAGAAATTATGACAAATTAAGGATAATGAATATGTCCCCAGGGGTGCTCAACATACGGACTGCAGTGCCAACTGTTGTGGAAGTACACATTTTACCATGCCCTGCCTTAGAAAAAGGCAGGACATGCTGGGATTTGTAGTTCCACATTAGCTGTAGTTCCACATGTTGAACACCCCTGCTTTACACTTTTTTTTATTTCTGCTTCAGCCATATGTCTGATCGAGTCATTTACAACCATGCAACAGACATACCGTGCTGTCAGTGGCCTCACAGTCACAGGAATTAAATGCATTACCAATTTAACTTGTTCATATAACTAGTCAAAATATAAAACATCCTCACTGCTTTTGAGACTCACACTTCACCTTTCAGGCTGATCTGACAGATTTTTCTGTGAGAACTACAGTATAATTTCCTCTGTAAAATAAACACTCCTTGTGGTTACAGAAAGTTCTGTGCTCATTATCCAGCTGGGGGACGCTGCAAACATGGGCCCTCATTCCGAGTCGTTCGCTCGGTATTTTTCATCGCATCGCAATGAAAATCCGCTTAGTACGCATGCGCAATATTCGCACTGCGACTGCGCCAAGTAATTTAACAATGAAGATAGTATTTTTACTCACGGCTTTTTCCTCGCTCCGGCGATCGTAATGTGATTGACAGGAAATGGGTGTTACTGGGCGGAAACACGGCGTTTTATGGGCGTGTGGCTGAAAACGCTACCGTTTCCGGAAAAAACGCAGGAGTGGCCAGAGAAACGGGGGAGTGGTTGGGTGAACGCTGGGTGTGTTTGTGACGTCAAACCAGGAACGACAAGCACTGAACTGATCGCACAGGCAGAGTAAGTGTGGAGCTACTCTAAAACTGCTAAGTAGTTTGTGATCGCAATATTGCGAATACATCGGTCGCAATTTTAAGATGCTAAGATACACTCCCAGTAGGCGGCGGCTTAGCGTGTGTAACTCTGCTAAATTCGCCTTGCGACCGATCAACTCGGAATGAGGGCCATTATCTGATAATAAGCAGGTATGCTCATTCATCAGAGAATTCCCAGCATTCATCACTACGTAAATGTAAAAATATAGAGGTGGAAAGGATTATAAATAAATTATGTGATTTTCTGGACCGACATATCTTTGTGCTCACATTAGTATTTATAATATGCATTCCTATCTAAATGGGATAGTTATTTGGAAGTATATTATTTATTGTCATACCGAGTCTAAAACTGGGAAATATAATTGTATCCATTATTATAATGTAGCAACAATTTATTTAGTTACTTTATTTCAAAGTTATACCAAAAAATCTTGTTAATCTCACTGGTCATGTGATTACTCCATTTAAATTGAGCATGTGGTTATTATGCTCCAGTAGGCAGTGCTTAAAGTGGTCCTAGAGAGGTGGTGGAACTCACCGACCCTCCCCCCGGCGCCCATGCAATAAAGGTATTGCGCGCTCCGTGGGGACGTGGTCCAAAAAGAAAGAGGCGTGGTCACACAATAGTAGTAATGCCCACAGTAGTAGCACCCCTAATACACATAATGCCAACAGCAGTAGCGCCCCTTTTACAATGCGCCCAGTAGTAGTGCCCCTTATGTAATGTCCACTGTACTGGTAGTGCCCATAGTAGTGGTGCCCCTTATGCAATGCCCCCAGTAGTAGTGCCCCTTATGTCCCCAGGAGTGATGCCCCTTATGAAGTGCCCCCTTTACAATGCCCTCATTAGTAGTGCCCTTGTGTAGTATTGCCCCCAGTAGTAATGTCACCTGTAGTAATGCCCCCAGTCGTTTAGCTCATGTAGTAATGCCCCAAGTAGCAATGCCCCCAGTAGTTTAGCCCCTGTAGTTATGCCCCCAGTAGTAATGCCCCCCTGTCGTTATGCCCCCTGTAGTTTAGGCCCCCTGTAGTAATGCCCCCAATAGTTTAGCCCCCAGTAGTTTAGCCCCCAGTAGTAATGCGCCCCTGTAGTTTGCCCCAGTAGTAATGCGCCCCTGTAGTTTGCCCCCAGTAGTAATGCCCCAATAGTGTAGTCTCCAGTAGTTTAGCCCCCAGTAGTAATGCGCCTCTGTAGTTATGCCCCCAGTAGTAATGTGCCCCTGTAGTTTGCCCCCAGTAGTTAGCCCCTGTAGTTTTGCCCCATGTAGTTTGCCCCAAATAGTAAGGCCCCCATTTAGTTTACCCCCTTGTAGTATTACCCCCAGTAGATTGCCCCAGTAGCTTGCTCCTAGTAGATTGCCACCAGTAGTTTGCCCCCAGTAGATTGCCCCCAGTGGTTAGCCCCCTGTAGCCGCGCTGCTAATAGTCACGTTTGTTTTTTAAAAAATCCACCATACTTACCAAGCCCCGCTCCTGCGTCCGATCACTGTGATCTCCTGGCGTCCGGCTCCCCAGCACTATGAGAGAGATGTCATGATGTCTCTCTCATAGCGCGCACTGACAGAGCCGGAAGCCGGAGCTCAGTACTGAGCTCCTGCCGCCGGCTTCCGCTATGCAGGGAGAGCCGGGCGCCACTGGTAACACAATCTCAGCGGGAGCACCTAGCATCTCCCTGTGCGGCGCCGGCATACATAGGGTGAGGTGAGCCAGAGGAGGCGGAACTGCGTTCCGTCTCCAAGGGGAACTGACGGAACGCAGTCCCACCCCGTTCCGGCTCACTTTAACCCCTGCCAGTAGGGACATATGTACTAAGCCTTGGAGAGTGTTAAAAAGGAAACAATCATCTCCTAACTGCCATGTTACAGGCTGTGTTTGAAAAAATAGTTGGCTCAACGATTGTCCAGCGGCAGCAAAAAGTTGTTGTTGGCAGTTAGCAGTTAGCGCGGCAGCTTTGAAATCCATTCTGCAGGTCTGGATTCACCCTGAACCTCCGTCACTGACTTTATTTAAAACAAAGTTGTTCTACCTTTTTAGGATGGAGTGGGTGGGTATGTCATTAGAAAAGGACAAAAAAGCAGAAAAGTTTTTTGATGTTTGGGAGAGTTATGTGGCCACATTGTCTGCCCCTATGAAATCACAACTACATGACTCCTTAACGAATAATCTGTGGTATATGACTAGGGTAGTAGGGAGGACCCTCCCGTTGCCCTGTAATGCCCTCCTTTTTCTGCCGTGGGGAGTGGGGGGACCGGTGCGGACGCTATTTTTATTTATTTATTTTTGGATTGTTGTATGTATTGGGAATTTTAGTCACCTGAGAGAGACAACTGTTTTACTGTACTGTTATATTGTCACTCCACCGTGCCACGGGGACTATGTACAACATCTGTGGTATTTGTATCTTTGGACTCGTCTCCACAAAGTCAATGGGAAGGTGTCAATGGCTAAAGTTTATTGTGATATGTTGATGACATGTACGACTTCCTTAGAAACAGTTGTATTCTGTTTGCTGATATATGCATTGCTTCAATAAATAAATATTAAAAAAAAAATAGTTGGCTGATTGGCTGGTAATTTATCTCTCTCACTTTATCACTCTCCAAGGCTTAGGGCCTAATTTAGACCTGATCGCAGCAGCAAATTTGTTCTCTAATGGGAAAAACCATGTGCACTGCAGGGGAGGGGGCAGATATAACATGTCCAGAGAGAGTTAAGGGCCCCATTCACTGGAACGATAATGGGGGTCATTCCGAGTTGATCGCACTTAGCTCTGCAGTTATTTACCCTGTGCGATCGATCCAGCGATGAAGGTCCCGGATTTGACATCAGACATCCGCCATCCAAACGCCTGGACACGCCTGCGTTCGGATCTCCACGGCCGGAAAACAGTGAGTAGACCCCCCCGTCACGCCTCCCCGCTGTCAATCTTCTTGCAATCGTGCTAGCGATCACTTTCTTCTTTATTCTGGCCGCTGCGCAATGCGGCCGCTGTGCATGCACAGTTCCAATCCGTTCGCACCACAGCGATGAACCGATGCATGCGAATAGGTCGGAATGACCCCCAATGCCCGATTTCGTCCAATTTTGGCCATTCGGGACGATATATCGGATGAAATCTGGCATTTCGGATGTGTTTTACATCCGATCCGATCTAATGCGTGGTCCCGTGAGCATCGGATCGGATCCCCTAGATTGTCTGTGTTGCACTAGCGACATGTCGGACCCCGCAGGCAAGGCTGGGAACGCACAAGATACATTGTAAGCAAAAGGACCGCATACAATGTATCTTATGCGATCCTGCCGCCCGGGAGGCTGCCGGGGTGATCGCCTGCGACATGAGGGTCCGACATGTCACATTAGTGTATGGGGCCTTTAGATTTGGGTGGGGTGTATTCAAACTGAAATCTAAATTACAGTGTAAAAATAAAGCAGCCAGTATTTACCCTGCACAGAAACAATATTACCCACCCAAATCTAACTCTCTCTCTCCACATGTTATATCGCCATATCGTGTGTGACGTCATATCCGGAGCTGAATAGTCTGAAGTGATCGCAAGCGCTGAGTAGGTTTTGAGCTACTTTGAAACTACACAAAAAAAATTGGCAGGCGCTCTGCGATACAACTGTTTGCACTTCTGCTAAGCTGAAATACACTCCCAATGGGCGGCGGCATATCGTTTGCACGGCTGCTAAAAACTGCTAGCGAGCGTTCAACTCAGAATGACCACCCATGTGCACTGCAGGTGTGGCAGATATAACATTTGCAGAGGGTATTAGATTTGGGTGGGTTATTTTGTTTCTGTGCAGGGTAAATACTGGCTGCTTTATTTTTACACTGCAATTTAGATTTCAGTTTGAACACACCCCACCCAAATCTAACTCTCTCTGCACATGTTATATCTGCCCCCCTGCAGTGCACATGGTTTTGCCCAACTGCTAACAAATTTGCTGCTGCGATCAACTCTGAATTAGGCCCCTTATACACACAGCCTCAGAGCCGGCCCTAATCAATATGATGCCCTAGGCAAGATTTTGGCTGATGCCCCCTAGCACCACTGCTAGTTCCGCCTCTGACCCTGCACCGCTTTACCATCACCATCACTCCTTAGTCACAGAAGTCCTCGTTTTGGTGCTCCTTCCCCCTATATTTTAAATAGGAACAGTGCACACTTTAGGCATGCAGTCCAAAAAGGGGCGTGTTTTTTGGGAAGGGGCATGGACAGACAATAGTACCACCAATTCAAATTACGCCACACAGTAGTGCAACTTTATTCACATTATATCATGTGATAGTGTCTCTTATTCATGTTATACAGTAGTACCACTTTAACTTATATACATTACTATTCACTGTAGTGCTCCTTATTCACATTACATCACACTGAATTGCCCCTTATTCACATTACACCACACCATAATGCTCTTTATTCACATTAGACCACACAGTAATGCCCCTTACACATACAGTATGACACACATTATTAATGTCCTTATAAGCATAATGCACCTTACACAGTATGTCAACCATTATTAATGCCCTTATACACATAATGACACACATAATGGGGGTCATTCCGAGTTAATCGTAGCTGTGCTAAATTTAGCACAGCTACGATCATTCACACTGACATGCGGGGGGACGCCCAGCACAGGGCTAGTCCGCCCCGCATGTCAGTGCCGACCGCCCCCCCTCCCCACGCAGAAGTGCAAAGGCAGCTTTAGCGTGCTGGCCGGGAGCTACTCGTTGCTCCCCGGCCTGTAGCGGCTGCATGTGACTTCACGCAGCCGCCGCGGCCCACCCCCCCAACGTTTCGGCCAAAATGGCGGCTTAATGCCGCCGTCCAGCCCCCTCCCGCCCAGCGACCGCCTCTGCCTCAGAGGCGATTGCTAGGCAACGACGGCTGGCATGTGCCGGCACACTGCGGCGCATGCACATTTCCGACCCGATCGCTGCGCTGTGAGAAACTGCAGAGAGCGATCGGGTCGGAATGACCCCCAATGCCCCTTACACATATGTTGCACATTATTAATACATTTATACATGACACACATAATGCCCCTTACACATATGTCAAATACTATTACACAACCAACCCATCCGCACACAGCACTCACACGGCCGCTAACACTGTGACCTCTGCCTCTTCTTGGATACAGATGTGTCCTCATATACCTTGCCTCAATATTCCATGCAGCTCCCGTCCAGCTCTGCTAATGTTGGGTGCCTTTTTTTTTTTTGCAGAAAATGGGTCTTATTTTGAATTTTCATTGCTATGTGACTAGGACACACAAGCAGCTTCTGCTGATTAAAATTATAATCATGCCTATATTCTGTGTGCGACTGTGGCTGTATCTGTATATGAAATGCTACCTTACAGTGATTTCCAGGAATACACTGTAGCATAGCATTTCGTATGCAGTTACAGCGGCAATTACACACAGAATAAAGGCATTCCGCATATCATTTTAATCAGCAGACTCTGTTTGTGCCCCTAAGCATTTGCCTAGTTTGCCTATGCCCAAGGCCGGCTCTGCGCAGCCTGAAGGTAATTTAATACAATATTTTTAATAACTTTGTGTGTTAGAGTTTGTGTACTTCAAGCTATCAGAAAACAAAGGTTTCACTGTCTAGGTCTCACTCCAAAAAATCTGTATTTTGGAATATTTGGATCTGGGATTCTCAACCTGTACATCTCCCCCGTAGTCTGTTAAAAGTGACCTGCATTCGTCTGCACAATAAACACAGTCATAATGTTAAATTAGAGTTTGTTGACACCTATGGGGAACGTGTCCCCAGTACACACGTTGGGCCTGATTCTGAGTTGGACACAAAGGCGATGTCAGACGCAGTGGAGCGATGATTTAGGTCTGCACATGCATCTGAGTTGCACTCTTCTGGCGTCTGATTATGTTTCTACAGAGTCACAGAACAAATTTAGAAGCACGGTAGCAGAAATGTGAGGGATGTTCCTGGGTGGTGACTGGGAGGTAATGGGGGTGTCTAAGCTGACGCATAGAGATGTTGCGTGTTATCGGAGTGTCGCAGGCCAGTGTGTTGATGAAAGCAGCTGCATATAAAAACGTACAGTCACTCACATAGGAGGTCATAATCACGCATAGAAACTGCACCTGCCATAGGGCTGCTGCAAGTTACGATGGTTTGACTGATGGAGGCCTCAGTCCTTGCACATTCAGAGCAACGTTTGTACACCAGGGAAGGGCTTTGTAGTGCAATTAGCATAAAGTCTCAGATGCGACTGTGGCAAAAGAAAAAAGGTCGTCCGCGACTGCGTATGACTCAGAATCAGGCTCATTATTCTAAGTGGATGCTGGAGTGGACCCTGGCCCCAAGTATATACACATGTCCACTCCACTAAACACACCTTCTCGTAAAATCACAGGCTGGCCTAAGGCACACAAAAAATGACCAGTTACCATACAAGCCATGGGAATGCTCCAGTGCTCACCATACTTGGTACTATTGCAATTAGCCTGATTTTGTATCCTACATTTCTATATCACTGGAACCCCTTTTTGACAGTTCCCCAGGTTGAGACTAAGGGGTATAATTATCATGTTTAGCAGTTTTCTTTAAAAAAAAGTATCTGGCGGAGAGGTGTTGCAGTAAGTCATCGCTCTGACGCAGCTTGTTCCACATCAGCGTAATGCAGTATTATCTTATGTGTGAGACAGCAGCATGTGCAGCATTTGGGAGGAGACTGGCAGCCTCATGAAGAAGGAATAGGAACATGATATCCCCACTCCAGGCACCTGGTAAAAGTGCTAAGATAAAATAGTAAATACAGTAGTGTTTTATTTATTTATTACCAGTTATTTATATAGCACACACATATTCTGCAGCGCTTTACAGAGAATATTTTTGGCCATTCGCATCAGTCCCTACCCCAGTGGAGCTTACAATCTATATCCCCTATCATATGTACATGCACACACATTCATGCTAGGGTTAATTTTGTTGGGAGCCAATTAATCTACCAGTATATTTTTGGATTGTGGGAGGAAACCGGAGTACCCGGAGGAAACCCAAGCAAGTACGGGGAGAATATACAAACTCCACACAGTTAGGGCCATGGTGATCATGACCTTAGAGCTGTGAGGCAGTAATGCTAACCATTACACCTGACAAGCGACGGAAATCTTAGATTTTTATCAATTGATAAATGTCGGGAACACTTCGTCTCCATAGCGAAGTGCATAAGAGAAATGTTTCTATTTCTTAGTAAATTATTAGACATGGGAAAAAGCCCCATTTCTGGCGTTAATGTGGGAAAAAGGACTTTTCTCCATTTGGTAACTATACCTCTATAGAGTCTATGGTCCTGTTACATTTGCACATTGCAGATACATCTTGTGCAACACTGATGCACTGTGCATGCATTCAACTTTCAATTGTATTCAGAGCCTACTTGTACTTACGCCACCATGAATTGCGCAACCGCAGAGGCATTTATTGATTCAGTTGTCCTGTGTGTAGAAGAGTAGTGCTTAGGCCCCATGTTCTATGTGACATGTGGAGAGGGAGGAAGAGGAATGAAGGGTCTCAGAGGAGGAAGAGCCTCTTGCTCTGATTGCCTTTGCACCCTGTCATCCAGCATAGGCATCATGCTCTAGGCTGACAAAGAACTGAGCCAGTCAGGACATGGGGGCAAATTCAGACCTGATCGCTGCTGTGCGTTTTTGCACAGCGAGCGTTCAGGTCTGAACTGCGCATGCGAATGCGCCACAGTGCGCATGTGCATGCCAGAGATGTGATCGGCATCTCAGCCCAGCAATCGCCTCTGCCTGATTGACAGACACAGGCGTTTGCTGGGGTGGGAGGAGCGGATCGGCAGCGTTTGGTCGCAGTTTTGGGGGCGCAGTCCGGGCAATACAGGCATGCCCGGACCGTGTGGGCCGTGGTGGCTGCATTACATCACACGCAGCCGCTGCGACCTGGGACGCGGCAAAAAGTTGCATTCTAGTGCAGCAATGCTGCGCAGGTAGGGACTTACGCGCCGGGTGCAATAGCATTGCCGCCGTGCGATGCTATCGCACCCGTGCAGTGGGGGGAGGGCCAGACATGCGGGGCGGACTAGCCCTGTGCTGGGCGTACCCCCGCATGTCAGGGTGGCTGATTGTAGCCATGCAAAATTTTGCACGGCTACAATCAGGTCTGAATTAGCCCCAAAGCATGGATCAGCAGGAGTGCATGTAGTATGGATAACTGGTCCCTAATGGAGGATCCAACCAAAAGAAGAACTAAAAAGCTAGTGTCTCTTGCACTAATCATCATGGCCCTCCTGTCACAGTGAAAGAAATCGTCAGGGTCCATGATGATACTATCTGACATGAGTCACGTTATTGCACCAGTAAAAGCACCAACTTTTTGGAGAAGTTGGTGAGATTTCGGAGACGTGTCAACTGAGCTAAGAATTCCACAAATGCTGTAGTCTCTCTGACATTCCGAGAGAGTATAAAAGGACGATTTAGAGTTGCTCATGCAGTATCATGCACTGATGACCCCCTGCGCTTGGATATTGATAAAGCTAAATATTTATCTTATAACATTCACTATATATTGGTAAGAGACTCAATACGCAATGGGCGTACGGGGTACCGTAAGGGTACGCACTTAGCGTAGCAGACGCTAGACCGTGGTCGAGACGCACGAGCGGCACGTTCGCTCACGGCTTACGCTGGGTATCGAGCACGCTATAGGCGGTCCAAGTACCGTAATGCTACGCTACTAGCGTAGCGGACGCTGTGCCCACAAGAGGAACACGAGCGGCGCAGACGCTCACAGGATGACACACAGTAAACCTTGTATGCAACACAATGTAACGCTGATTAACCTCCGTTATGTAAAAGTTGCTTGAGCGATTGAGACACTCCGATTACCCTTAGCAATGTAATGATAAAACACACAATACCTTGTAAGGTTCCAAAACCTTATCTAGATGATTTTAGTATGTAAAAGGGGAAAACAGTTACAGCTTATACACTACAGCACTAACATAAAACACCTACACAGAATAACTGAAAATATACAATATACAACAGCGTAACAATAACAGAGAGAGAGAGAGTATGGCAAATACAAACAGAGAATAAGTTGGTTACAGAGAAAAACTTACACACTGGGGAATGATCGCTGCGCAGTCCTGGTACCAGCTCTCAAGTTAGTCAGTGATGAAAACCTTTTGTGGAGAGTAGACTGAGCTGGCCCAGACTGGCTGCCTTATATACACTGCATACAGTACACTACAAAGGGGCCTACAATCTCATTGTTCATTGGACACAGGAATCTGTCTTCACATTATAACAAAAGGTCATAGGTTGATTCAAACAGGTGGGCTGTGACTATTTCATACTGCTCAGGTGGGAGGGAATCTCAGGATTCCCGCCGCATGGATAATGAACTGCAAATACAGTAAATGTCCATAGACTTCTTATGAACATAACTATTTGCAGGAGCGATTAATCTCTTTCAAACCAATACCGGAATGTTTCTAATAATATACTCTACCGTTGCATACTAAACACCACTGCTCAAAACCTGTCTGACCCTTCGTATCATGTAAAGAGGGATCTCTCTGTCCATGAACCAGTTACACTAAACAAACTCACTGATATTATTAAGAGGACCATAACCTATAAAATACACTATTTGGATTAATTATGTAACGATCGAGTCGCCCGCCAGACGCACACAAACTCTACCGTAAATGCACATACCACGCGCCTGAGCGCACGACCGTGGAGGCGCCATCACGCAACTGCGAATATGCGCACGCACGGGAGAGAATGTGCACGTGCAGCGGGCAAGCGCATGGGGTTAGTACAAGGCATGAGAATAACGATATTTTTCAACTTTGACAATAGGTAGATCAGTAGTATCACAGTTGCAGTACAAAAAGTGTATGCAGGCGCAAGTTATACTGAGCCACACAGATAATGAAAAACATTAGCTGTGAGATATGCCTCTCTCTTTCCCCACCTTCCCATCCCTCCCTTTTTCTCCCATCTGCCCTCTCCATCCCCCTATTCCTCCAATCTCTCTCTCTCTCCAATCTCTCTCTCTCTCTCTCCAATCTCTCCCTATTCCTGCCATCTGCCTCTCTATCCTCCTATTCCTCTCATCTATCTCTCCCCCATCTCTCCCTATTCCTCCCATCTGCCCTCTCCATCCCCCTATTCCTCCAATCTCTCTCTCTCTCCAATCTCTCTCTCTCTCTCTCCAATCTCTCCCTATTCCTCCCATCTGCCTCTCTATCCTCCTATTCCTCTCATCTATCTCTCCCCCATCTCTCCCTATTCCTCCCATCTGCCTCTGTATCCCCCTATTCCTCCAATCTCTCTCTCTCTCTCTCTCTCTCTCTCTCTCCAATCTCTCCCTATTCCTCCCATCTTCCTCTCTATGCCCCTATTCCTCCCATCTATCTCTCCCCCATTTCTCCCTATTCCTCCCATCTGCCTCTCTATCCCCCTATTCCTCCCATCTCTCTCTCCCCCACCTCTCCCTATTCCTCCCATCTGCCTCTCTATCCCCTTATTCCTCTATTCTCTCTCTCTCCCCCATCTCTCCCTATTCCTCCCATCTGGTTCCCTAACACTTATTTCTCCCATCTCTTCCCCTGATTGTCTCTCATACACATAACCCATTATAAAATAGATTCAAAACTGAGAAACTTTTATAGATACAATTTAGCTGAAAAGTATGGTAAATTTCAGCAGAGAACTATTCAATATATAATGCATACGTGTGTATCTGTAGGGGGTTCAGTATGAATGACCGCCTGATGGGATCTCGGAGGTCACAATACCGACGCTGGCTTCCCTGATCCCCCCACCCTAACCCTCCCTCCCTGCAGCCTAACCCTTACCTCCCCCTTGGTGCCTAACCTTAACCTCTCCCTGGTGGTGCCTAAACCTAACCCCCCTCCCTGCAGCCTAACCCCTCCCCGGGTGGAGCATAAACCTTACCGCCACACCCGGCAATCACAATGCAATCATATCATGCCAGGATGCGGTCGCATTGTGGGACTCCGTGCATGTGCAATGCGTACGTGGTGTATGCGCAGGCGGACGATAATCATTTGTATGCAATTTTAGCAAAATACCGATTGACTCTGACCAGCCTCCTAGATTTCTTCTGAGAATTATATGGGGCACGATTCAATTCTCAGAGCATTGAATAGCGTCAGGAATGAGCGCCCGGGGCTATTGAGCATCAGCACCCTGTGATACCAGACGATGGGATTTCTTTTCACCCCCCTGTAGGGGTGCAAGCAGAAGTCCAACAAATGTGGTGGCGCGATGTTGATTTCTGCCCTTAGCGTGGCGGAAACAGCATCGCTCAGGGCACTTAAGTCGGAGAATGACAGTTGTCTCGACAAAACACCTTGTTTAGTCCAGGAGAACAGGCATTCTCCGACTTACCATTGCGCTGTATTGAGTAGAGCCGGGAGCTAATTCCCAACGCTATTCATCTCTCTGTGAATTGAATTGTGCCCTATGATTTGAATCGTGCTGTGTGTCTTTTAAAAATGTTGTGTATGCTCAGTGGGACCAACCAGGAGAAATGACGGGACTTACCAAGGGTGTGTGTTGGAATTTGTACTAGGGGCCTAATTCAGACCTGATCGTTGCCGTGAGTTATGGTGTGCACACACGGTGAGATATTTTCTTACGATTTTGACTATATAGTCAAAATTGTAAGAAAAGTTAGTGCAGATCGCAAGGTGAAAGTCACCTTGCGATCCCGATGCGATGCCAATGCGCGCCCCCCCCCCCCCCCCCCCCCCGCGGTCGGCTTCGCAAGCCTAGATACACTGTGCAGGCAAGTCAATTTTGACTATCTCATAGAAAAGATAGTCAAAATTGACACTTAGCCAAAATCGCACATAGTCAGTATCGCAAGCACAGTCATTATGTGCTTGCGATGCCGACCTAGCGTCTGTCGCATAGTGAGAATCGGGGTTAGCCCAAATCTCACCGTGTATATGCACCTTTACTCAGCCAGGCCCAACCCCCCCCCCCCCCCCCCCCCCCCCCGCCCCTGCAAAAGTCCAAAAGCATTGCATGGCGGCGATGCTTTTGTACTTGACGAGCAGCTCCCTACCAACGCAGCTCCTGCGCACTGTGAGGGACGCAGCCAGTTTAGGGGCGCGTTGCCCGGACCGCGCCCCTAAACAGCGGCCCAACACCGCCGGCCTGCCCCCTTCCGCCCAGCGACCGCCTCTGCCTGTCAATCAGGCAGAAGTGAGTGCTGGGCTGAGATGGCCATCAGCTGTCTGGCATGCGCCGGCGCACTGCGGCGCCGGTACATGCGCAGTTCAGACCTGATCGGCTGCTGTGCGAAAACGCACAGCAGCGATCAGGTCTGAATTAGGCCCTAGGTGTGATGTAATTAATGGCAGCTGTCCTGTATTTCATCCAGTGCCAGGAGGAGAAGAGAGGCTGTGTGAGGGAGTCAGGCTGCCAGTGAGAGCTGTGAGGGGAGGGAGCACTCACTGCACCTGTGCAGGATGATCACAATAATTGATTACATAATAGATACAGTACACATTCTATGCCACTAATGATTATGGGCTTACTGTATTTTACCAATGATATTGTGATGAGTCCACTAGGATCAATGGCCCTCATTCCGAGTTGTTCGCTCACAAGCTGCTTTTAGCAGCATTGCACACGCTAAGCCGCCGCCTACTGGGAGTGTATCTTAGCATAGTAGATTTGCGAACGAAAGATTAGCAGATTTGCGAATAGACAGTTCTTAGCAGTTTCTGAGTAGCTCGAGACTTACTCTGCCACTGCGATCAGTTCAGTCAGTTTCGTTCCTGGTTTGACGTCACAAACACACCCAGCGTTCGCCCAGACACTCCTCCGTTTCTTCAGACACTCCCGCGTTTTTCCCAGAAACGGCAGCGTTTTTTCACACACACCCATAAAACGGCCAGTTTCCGCCCAGAAACACCCACTTCCTGTCAATCACATTACGATCACCAGAACGAAGAAAAAACCTCGTAATGCCGTGAGTAAAATACCTAACTTAATAGCAAATTTACTTGGCGCAGTCGCACTGCGGACATTGCGCATGCGCATTAGCGACTAATCGCTCCATTGCGAGAAAAAAAATAACGAGCGATCAACTCGGAATGACCACCAATATTCCCATTTTATTTTATTTTTTTGTAGATGCCATAGGGCAAATTAAGATTGGGGCCTCTGGTAACTTTACTGAGCATGGTCGTACGGATATCCCAAACCAAACGTTTGACGCTACATTGTATTAATACGCCCTGTGTGTACATTTGTTTAGATATACATCTCATTAACACCTGATAGGCAGTGAATGTTATCTACTACCTCTGTTGAAATGACCTTAAACATTCCGAAATAAGGAATCAGGAAAAACTTGAGTAAAGCTAATACAACAATTCACCCCACTATATCTTTGTTTTGCTATGACCATGCCCAACACTATATAACAATCTGTTTGCTTGTGAAAACAAGACTGTCCATGGAAAACCTGATCAATAGGGGAGTTCAGTACAATTATACACTTACATAAACATTGGTTCCTTCTGTATATAAAACTCAAAGGGTCTGATTCAATTCTTAACGCGGGTCCCAGCCGGCAGCTATTCAAATGTTGCTGCTGAAAGGCACAAGAACTTCATTTCCGCTCGCTACCCCCGGGAGTGACAAGCTGAAATGCGTGTAAGGAGACCCGTTTGGGCACCCAAACGGACTTTTCACGCTCGCGCCCATTCGTTTAGTCAGGTTTAGGTGCTTTGCGAGTGTCATGGCTACAATCAAAAGGGGTTACACACGGAAAAATCCGTGCTTATATTCTAAGCAATCCTAGAAATTAAGCATGGAACTCTCCGTGTGTAGGGTGCCGGCGACAGCGATGCGCGGTCCCACACGTCACTATTGCTGGCTCTAGGATTGGCATGCATGCATGCCAAATCTAGTGAGATCGCTTATTTCACTCGCTCATGCGATCGCTGGGTGAAATGAGGCCCCCTCGCTCAGCACACATTGCGCTGAGTGCAGAGCGGGGGGGGGGGGGGGAGATGTGTGCTGAGCGGTCTGTGCCAGTTTGCTCAGCACACATCTCCCCTGGGGCTTAAGTGGGGGCAATTGAATATCTAAAGTGACGGGAGCTTGGTCATGAATAAACAATTGAATCCGGGCCAAAGAGTTTCCACACTTACAGTAAGTGCTCTCATTCAAGTTGGTGTCTTGGTGCCCGCAAAGGCAAGTGAAGCTACTGTTAGTAAAGGATTGTGCATCTTGTGCCCAAAATCCAAGTATGGGTTATTCCCAGGAATAACAGTGTTGAGCACATACACACAAAGAATATGCATAATACTAAACTGCAAACATACTGTAAACTGATATCTGCATATAAAACAGTTTATAATGCAAGCATATTATGTACATACATAAACAACACCCAATTAATGCACCTATAAATATATGTAAATAGAAAGGATAATAAATGTCATCTGATGATTTCTACTTATTAGCATTATTAAAATAACTAGTAAAAGTTATATGTATATTTTTTTTTTTTGGGGGGGGGGGTCGCTACTCACACAGGAGCTGCCGGGTTTCTGGAAGTCCTGCTGCTGGGAGCTGAATGCGTGTGAGTGTGTGTAGCGTTGACCTTTCATATATATATATATAGACGCTTCTGTAATGGGCAGGCTATAATGATGCTGCACCATATACACCAGTACTGATATGTGTAAGCTCACCAGACCCCGCACAGTTCAGCCAGTCTTGGGGTAAAGGCTGCGCTGCAAGTGTGCAGGTACGGCGTACCCTTAAGAATTTAGCCATGGGTACGCCGTACCCACTTTGCCGGACCGCCACTCCCTCCCTCCCTCCCTCCACTGCTGCTGCTCCTCACCGCGCCGCTGCTACCTTCAATTCAGCACCGGCCCGTGATCACGGATTGGCGCCTAATTGAAGGTAGACACTGAGAGGCAGGAGAGGCGCGCACTGCGCTCTCCTCCCCTCACACACAGGAAGCAGCAGCGCAAGGTAAGCTGCAGGGGAAGGGTGGGAGTGGGGGCATGTGTACCTGGCACTGGGTGCATATCTGGCACTGCGGGGACATATGTATCTGGCACTGGGGACATCTCTGTATCTGGCACTGGGGGTATATCTGGCACTGGGGAGAATTTCTGTATCTGGCAATGGGGGCATATCTGGCACTGCGGGGACATATGTATCTGGCACTGGGGGCATATCTGGCACTGGGGGCATCTCTGAATCTGGCACTGGGGGCATACTGTATCTGGCACTGAGGGGCATTTCTGTATCTGGCACTGAGGGGCATTTCTGTATCTGGCACTGGGGATATTTCTGTATCTGGCACTGGGGGCATATCTGGCACTGTGGGGGCATTTCTGTATCTGGCACTGAGGGGCAATGTATATCTGACACAGTGTGGGCATTTGTGTATCTGGCACTGTGAGGCAATGTATATCTGGCACTCTGGGGGCATTTCTGTATCTGGCACTGCGGGGCAATGTGTATCTGGCACTGTGAGGCAATGTATATCTGGCACTGTGAGGCAATGTATATCTGGCACTCTCGGGGCATTTGTGTATCTGGCACTCTGGGGGCAATGTGTATCTGGCACTGTGGGGCAATGTGTATCTGGCACTGTGGGGCAATGTGTATCTGGCAATGTGAGGCAATGTATATCTGGCAATGTGAGGCAATGTATATCTGGCACTCTGGGCGCATTTCTGTATCTGACACTCTGGGGCAATGTGTATCTGGCACTATGGGGCAACATGTATCTGGCACCATTGGGGTCATATGTGTATCTGCCCCCCCATATGTGTATCACGCCCCCATTTTCATTGGCCACGCCCCATGTGGCATTTGAACACACCAATTTTTTCTACTTGCACCACTGGGTAGAGGACACCAGTAGCCAGCAGTAACTGACCGGAGGGGTCTGGGCATGGCCTGTGCAGGGTGTGGGAGGGGCGAGCACAGGAACCCACCCCTCCACCGGCATGCAGTATATATAAAGCAGCTGAGTCAGTTATCTGCCTCCTCCTCACTCGCATCATCTGCAGCTGCAGCACCAACCCCTCCTCCTCCCAGCCACCGCACTGCTCACCCCACACAGGGTCTCACCCCTTCCTGCTGGACTGATTCACCCTCACCCGCACCAGTAAGCGGTCACACATGTCTCCGGTGCCTACGCACTGTGGTACCATCTGGTGGTTCCTGCATCTGTTTTCTGGTTAATGCTGCTACATTTTACCAAGTCCTGGGATGGCAAGTAACCTGGGGTTGCAGAATAGTATATAGAGGACGGGGTGCACAGTATGCGATATTTGGCAGGAGCAGTGTATGGAGGAAGGGGTGCCCTGTATATAGAAGGCATTATATGGAGGGGTATGTGGTGCAGTGTGTATATAGGGGCAGTATATAGTGGGGGGTGCAGAATATGGAAGAGGATGAGGGTGTCTATACATTGGCAGTATATGGTAGGGGGGGGGTGCAGTGTGCATAGGGGTGTGTGTATGTGTCTGTGTGTGTCCGTGTCCTGAACGGAGCTCCGTCTGGCTCCCTCCAGTAGCTGGTTGCGGCACTACATTGATGATTATATTGAAAATCTGCATCTCTCTCTTTCCACTATCTGCCCCTACCACTTCACTTTTTCGCAGTCCCTATCTGCCCTAACCCCTCACTCCTCTCTTACCCCAGTACCTATTTACCCCTACCCCCCTCTTTCCCCAGTCCCTGTCTGCCTTACCCCTCCCACCCTCTCTCTTACTCCCCCATTCCCTGTCTGCCCGTACCGCACTCTCCACCCCCCCAGTCCACTACCCCCACTTTCACTCTCTCCCCAGCCCACTCTCTCCATATGCAGCAAGTGTGAAACAGTCAGATCAGTATTATTAATGTTCCCAGCAGCAGGGTAGAAGGCTGTAACATCTCCCTGCAGTATCACTTTCACTTTCAGCTGTGAGTCCTTTGGTCTATGTGGTGGCCTCTGGTGGCCACCAGTGCACATAACAGAGGTGAGGAGCAGCTCTAGCCGTTTATTATATAGGATTAGTGTCGCTTTAATTGTCTGGTTTTATCAGAGCATAAGACCATTACGGGTTCACTACGATCTGCCGGCGGCCGGCCTCCCGGCGACCAGCATACCGGCGCCGGGAGGCCGGCCGCCGGCTTGCCGACAATGTGGCGAGCGCAAATGAGCCCCTTGCGGGCTACGTGCGCCACACTATTTTATTCTCCCTCCAGGGGGGTCGTGGACCCCCACGAGGGAGAATAAGTGTCGGTATGCCGGCTGTCGGGCTCCCGGCGCCGGTATGCTGGTCGCCGGGAGCCCGTCCGCCGGCATACTGAAGACCACCCGACCATTACAGTTATTCACCGATATCAGAACAGCTTTACAGACAACACTGACAAGGAGTACATTGAAAAAATATTTATCACTATCAAGACCATGACATGTAAAAAGATTTCGACTTAAATCAGAACGTTTGAATTGGAGAGTGTTATCAAGAAAGTGTTTGCTGCGCCTCGCCCAGTCTAGAGACTATTTGCCATCCAATAAAGATTAGTTATTTTCACTTAGAGATTTGGTAAAACATACAATTTTTTACCTGGAGCTCCCCAATCACTTTCACATAACTGTATCATTTTGTTTAACATGTATTTATATAGTACCATTAATGATTTGCAATTTGGAACAAACTCGGTACTAAAACCAGACTGGCATTAACAAATGGACAGTGATTTAGGAGAGCATAATTATATATTCATAGCACTTTGAAAAAGTATTTAACTCCAACATATTTTTCACGTTGTTTAAACACAGATTCTAAATTTGAAATAAAATTAGTTAGGATCTATTAGAATTGATCCAAAAATATTTAGTATCATGAAAACAACATAACTATTCCAAAAGGCTTAAATTATAAAAAAAAATAAAGGTACCCTATATGCAGAAGGGAAGGTTCGTCGGTCAAAAAGGGCACATTACACAAATTCATACCACAGGGTTTTGTATACATAAAGGTGGTAATTCCGAGTTGATCGCTAGCTGCATTCGTTCGCTGTGCAGCGATGAGGCAAAAAAACGGCACTTCTGCGCATGCGTATGCGGAGCAATGCGTACGCGCAAAGTAATACAGGTTGAGTATCCCTTATCCAAAATGCTTGGGACCAGAGGTATTTTGGATATCGGATTTTTCCGTATTTTGGAATAAATGCATAACATAATGAGATATCATGGTGATGTTACCTAAATCTAAGCACAGAATGCATTTATGTTACATATAGACCCTATACACACAGCCTGAAGGTAGTTTTAGCAAATATTTTTTATAACTTTGTGCATTAAACAAAGTGTGTGTACATTCACACAAATCATTTATGTTTCACATACACCTTATACACACAGCCTGAAGGTCATTTAATACAATATTTTTAATAACTTTGTGTATTAAACAAAGTCTGTGTACATTGAGCCATCAAAAAACAAAGGTTTCAGTATCTCACTCTCGCTCAAAAAAGTCTGTATTTCGGAATATTCCGTATTTCGGAATATTTGGATATGGGATACTCAACCTGTATTACAACGAACGATGTAGTTTCACACAAGGTCTAGCGAAGCTTTTCAGGCGCACTGCTGGCCGCTGAATGATTGACATGAAGTGGGCGTTTGTGGGTGTCAACTCACCGTTTTCAGGGAGTGTTCAAAAAAACGCAGGCGTGCCAGGAAAAACGCAGGCGTGGCTGGGCAAACGCAGGGCATGTTTGTGACGTCAAAACAGGAAATGAACAGTCTGAAGTAATCGCAAGCGCTGAGTAGGTATTGACCTACTCTAAAACTGCACAAAATAATTATGCCGCCGCTCTGCGATCCTTTCATTCGCACTTCTGCTAAGCTACAATACACTCCCAGTGGGAGGCGGCATAGCGTTTGCACGGCTGCTAAAAACTGCTAGCGAGCCAACAACTCGGAATGACCACCAAAGTGCCTTTACAAGCATTAAAAGACTCCATCCCTTCTATCCACACTTAAGAGTCTTAAGCCCCACACACTAAACGAGCCCCTGCTGCCGATATTGGTGGTAGCGGGGACATGACGGGGTACAGGCATAGGCAATTGAGTACACTCTTGCCGATGCCGGCAAGGAAGAGAGTGACGGTGGGGGGGAAGGGGGGGGCTACACCCCATGCTGCATATCTGTCGTTAATGAGGACCTCCCTCGTCTGTACATGTTCAGACGAGGGAGGGGGACGTTAATTATGCGTGGGAGCGTGCATCGTTAATGATAATGAGTGTACACACTAGGCGATATTGTTCACAATATCGCCTAGTGTTTATGGGGCTTGACAACCTGGAGTGTTTATTTAGAATGGGAATTTTATTTGTGATATACATATTTATCATTGCAAATGTATCCTCCCCACCAAAATAAAGCAAAGATCATGGCAAACGATAAAGTAATAAAAAATAAAAACAAACCCCCTACACCCCTGCAATCATTGTCTTCTTTATTACCTTTGAATACCAAGATGGAGTAATAATTGTCCATTCCTCCCTGAAGAATTTCTCAGACTGGGTCAGGTTAGTGGTGGGAGATTTGCAATGGACAACGAGGTAAAGTCTTGCCACAGATTTTCAACAGATGTGATGCTCAGTTATCCGGTGATACAGGCCAGCAGCAGTAAGAATAAATTTACTGCATCGCGGAGAGTCTGTCTCTGTGCTGTGTAGTATGGTCACACATACACTGTGCTGCACAAAACCGAGCTTCCACTGCAGAAAACCCTGATTCTGTCAAAAACAGGCATTTTAAGGCTAGCCCAGGTCCAGTCCCAACCAATTTTGTGCCCTTGGCAAGATGCCACCTCAATGCAGCGTCTCACCAATATCTTATTCTGGGTGATAGGGAATGATTTTAGCTGGAGCCCTTTAAATTGCAGCAACCAATCAAATATATGAATGATATCCAAAGCACATTTAACCATTTTCCATCAACTAAGTTAATATGCCATTAGTAACTGACTCGCTTCTTTATACTAGGGATGGCCATCGATCATCGATGATTCAAAATCATTGATGGTCTATGACCGATGTCGAATACTTTTACCACTGATGGGGAGAACCAGATGGTTTTCCGCCATTGATGGTTTAGTGCTACCGAATATATTTTTTTTTTTTATCCCTTAAAGTGTCAGGGCACGGAGCTTAGCCCCATCCCCTAACACCCACAAAGACACGCCCCGGCTCTGATTGGCCCACATTTCATTGTACTGTAATGCAGGGGTGATCATCGATGGGTAAAACCATCAATGGATCCCTTCCAGATGGTTTTACACCATTGAGGTGATTCATCAATGGTACCATAGATGGTGACCATCAATGGATAACCCACCGATGGCCATACCTACCTTAAACACCATAGCCCCATCATGCCCAGCCTTATATGCTATCACTGCCCTGCTATCACTGCCCATCAATCTGGGTGTAGTTGTGTGAAAATCGGCCACAGTGTTAGCATAAGATGAAGCCGCACCTGCGTCCAACGCAGAACCCGGCCCTACTGTATCTGTGCCTTGGAAAAAATCTGCCACAAAAAAACCTTTATATACTATGTAACCTCTTGCACAGTATTAAAAACACAAAGGTTGAAAAGAACAGATTTTATGAGCATGTTGCAGGCATGTCAGCTGACTCTCATATCACTATGGAGACTGATCTAATGACAGCTTTCCAAATAAACCTTTGAGATATTTACTTTATAATGTACAGGTTGAGTATCCCATATCCAAATATTCCGAAATACGGAATATTCCGAAATACGGACTTTTTTGAGTGAGAATAAGATAGTGAAATCTTTGTTTTTTGATGGCTCAATGTACCAGAACTTTGTTTAATACACAAAGTTATTAATAATATTGTATTAAATGACTTTCAGGCTGTGTATATAAGGTGTATATGAAACATAAATGAATTGTGTGAATGTAAACACACTTTGTTTAATGCATAAAGTTATAAAAAATATTGGCCATTTATTCACGTATCCGTCTTGAACTTATCCCAGACACGGACCTTCCGGAGCTGTCCCAATGGTCCTCCCACATCCCAACGGTCACCCCTGAATCCCTCTTAAATCACTTTCAATTGACCTTAAAGCTTATTCCTGCAAGCTCTTACCAAGAAATGGCCTATAAAATGCTCCATGGGGCATACATCTCACCTAAACGTCGATCTTTGATGGGCATCTCAGAAGACAGTAAATGCACCAAATGCCTAATGGAGGGGGCCGACCTCTTCCATTGCTTCTGGGATTGCGCTCTGGTATCACAGTTTTGGCATGAGGTACATCACTATGGAACCACGTCCTTAGGTATATCCTTTAGTTGCACTACCTCCTGGGCACTGTTCGGGTGTTTGACTGACCAGCCTGACATCCCCAGGACTAATAAAAAACTGCTTATGATACTATCAGCAGCTGGCAGGAAGGCAATCCTGCAACAGTGGATCCACAACATACCTCCTAATATCTCGATGGTGACCTCTAGACTATTTTTTCTATTCACCATGGACTGGCTGGAGACCTCTATCCATAAGGAGAGGCTCACCCCTGCCTTGTTCCAATGTTGGAACACTTACATTTTGACACTCCCCTTACATACTAAACAGGCCATTGACAAATGCTTTCAATCTACCTCATGGTACCTCCTCCACGCTATAGACCACCCTAACCCCTTAAACATCTAACTTACCCTTTCTCTTCTTCTCTGGACCCTTCTCCACTCCCTTCTATATTCAATTGTATACCGGGTTGATTGGAAATATAGACCCCCGATTTGGGAAGATTGTGCTGTGGATGGATCGACGACCCGTGTCCCATAGTAGGCATTACATGTTAGTTTATTTTCTTATGTTTTAGGTATTTTATATAAGTTTAGGGACTTTTTGGATAACCTGTCTTTACTAGTGGAGAATCGATATTTGATCCATCCCTTTTCATCTATAATCTGCTCCGCTTTGGTAATTAAACACACTATAAATTCCCTGATATCACTAGTTATACACATGTTCCCTTTCTTGGAAGGGTATAAAAGTTATTATAAGAGGAAAAGTTTGAAAATATGTTTGGATCTCTACCTGGGATTATATGAGACTGAATAATATGTGACTCCCTGTCTCCTGTTAGGAGGATTTTGTATAATATATTTTATGTTGTACATTGTTAACTATATACTCTATTTCATGTCTCGAAATGCTGCTTACTTACCCTGTACGATGTGAGATTGCAATAAAAATAGTTTGGGGGAAAAAAAAAAAATATTGGCTAAAATGACCTTCAGGCTGTGTGTATAAGGTGTATATGTAACATAAATGCATTCTGTGCTTAGATTTAGGTCCCATCACCATGATATCTCATTATGGTATCTAATTATTCCAAAATACGGAAAAATCAGATATCCAAAATACCTCTGGTCCCAAGCATTTTGGATAAGGGATACTCAACCTGTATTAACAATTACTTATATATGGTCAGCATATTCCATTGCACATAGCATTTGGGAATAAAACAGTAATAGAACAATAAAACAAGACTGGGGAGAGTTGCCATTGGAACGGGTTGGGTTCGGGTGACCAGTGTTTGGGATCCCATAGGTCCCCATACCGACGGCGGAATCCCAAGCTTTAGGTTGGCGGCAGGGAGGCGAGCGCAACAATGCCCTTTGCGGGCTCACGAGTGGGAATAGTCCCTGTCAGCTAGCATGCCGACTGTCGGGCTGTTAAGCGGGTGGAATCCCGTCCGCCAGTCACATAACTACATCCCATTGGAACAGCACGTAAACGGCAACAACAGCAATGCAACTCACTCCACGCGCGGTCCGATCCTGCCCCAGATTTGCGTATGTTTGCATGCAATCTTAAGGATTTGTAAATAGAAATCAGGGAGTCCGTAGCTATTGTATGTGCAGCATATACTGTAGCTAGCCCTTACTGGTGGAGTAAGCTGGCTCAGCCCTAACTGAATTCCCCACAAAGAGATAAAAGGGTTCTGCTATCAAGCTTACAATCTATAGATAACTATATATATATGGGCAGTATGGATGGTGTAATGGTTAGCATTACTGCCTCACAGCACTGAGGTCATTGGTTCGATTCCCACCATGGTCCTAACTGTGTGGAGTTTGTATATTCTCCCAGTACTTGCGTGGGTTTCCTCCGGGTACTCCGGTTTCCTCCTACAGTCCAAAAATATACTGGTAGGTGAATTGGATCCCAACAAGAATTAACCCTAGCATGAATGTGTGTGCGTGCACATGTGGTAGGGAATATAGGAGGTCATTCCGAGTGGATCGTAGATGTTCTAAATTTAGCACAGCTACGATCATCTTCCCAGACATGCGGGGGAACGCCCAGCACTGGACTAGTCCACCCCGCATGTCAGTGCCCCCCCCCTGCACAAGTAAAAAAGCATCGCACAGCGGCGATGAAGAGTAACTCCCGGCCAGCGCAGCTCCTGCGGTGGGATGGGAGTTACTCATCGCTGCCCGGGGTCGCAGCGGCTGCGTGTGACGTCATGCAGCCGCTGCGGCCCGCCCCTCGCATGGTCCGGCTACGCCTGCCTACGCTGGCTGGACCGCGCCCCAAATGCCGTCGTGCCGCCCCCTCCCACCCAGCGACCGCCTCTACCTGTCAATCAGGCAGAGGCGATTACTTCGGCCATCTGGCATGCACCGGCGCACAACTGCAACGTGCGATCGGGTCGGAATGACCCCTATAGATTGTAAGCTCCACTGGGGCAGGGACTGATGTGAATATTCTCTGTAAAGCGTTGCAGAATATTTATTATTACCAGCTATATAAATAGCTGGTAATAATAAATATACTATATATATGCATAGTTGCCTACCCTCTCTAAATCTGTAGGAGACTCCCTGAAAGAGCAGCACATTACCCCCATTATGTAGCTGTTACATTCTTGGGGGGGGGGGGGGGAAACGAATCAGAGATAAATACATTCAAATGGGAACATCAATGACATTTCCCTGCATTGGTTAAAAGGCACAATGATCCCTATGGCTACATGCATTTTAAATAAGGTTTCTTGAGGCCACTTACAGTATATGGAAGCTCTTGTAAAGCACAATACACAAACAAATCCTGAAAAATATCAGTGTATTTTCTTCAACGAGTAGATCTTACTAACTTTGGGGCTCATTTACATTTGGATGTAAGTCATTTATATGACACGCCTCTCAGATGTAGCAGTACACGTCCGCACTGATAGGTGTTACTTTCACATCTCCCTGAAATGCTTTTTCAAAAGTAGGCAAGTATGTATGGGTGGTCTTCAGGTTGCCGCCTGTCGGGATCCCGGCGCACAGTATACCAGCGCCGGAATCCCGACAGCTGGCATACGGACACTTTTTCTCCATCTTGGGGGTCCAAGGGGCTCATTTGCGCTCACCACGCTGTCGGTATGCCGGCGGTCGGGCTTCCGGCGCCGGGATGCTGGTCGCCGGGAGCCCGGCCGCCGCTGGCATACCCTGCTACACCCGTATGTATATATGTATATACACAGATTATATATATATATATATATATATATATATATATATATGTGTGTGTGTGAAGCATAAATACAAATAAAAAATGGATACTTTTCAGAGAATATAATGCTTAAACACCAGGAAAGACTACAGTATTCCTCTAGGCTGATTCCTCCCTACACATCTGCAATTGTTCAATGATCTCTCTGCCAGGAGATAATACTGTTGGATGTGACCGCATCTCTGCAGTGCCCCTTAAGGGGGGTACTCACGGAGCGATATTCTAAGCAATCTGACTAGATTGCTTAGAATATCGGCAGGATCGCTCCGTGTGTAGCCCCCTCGGCGATAGCGATGCGCGGCCCCGCACATCGCTATCGCCGCTGCTAGATTGGCCTGCATGCAGGCCAATCTAGCGGGTCGCTCACCTCACCCGCTGGGTGAAGTGAGCGGCCCCCCCGTCTCCCCCCGCACGCTCAGCACAGATCGCGCTGTGCTGAGCGGCAGGAGAGATGTGTGCTGAGCGGTTCGCTCAGCACGCATCTCTCCTTGATCGGCCCGTGAGTACTGGGCTTTAGAGAGCCCAGCCAGCCAAGTAACCAGCAAAGCTCAAGTCACCCAGTTTTATCATCAATTCAGATTTGTTCTGCGATAAGATAAATAAATCTCCAAGTAGGTGGCGCTGATAGGTTAGTGGAGCTCGCACAAGAGAAAGTCGAAAGAAAAAAGGAGGGGGGAGGGCGCAGGCGGCAGCAGCACAGGGGAGAAGTAGGAGGAGAGAGCTCACTCACTGACACTGTTACACAGCAGCCTGGGAGCAGCAACAGGCAGGAGAAGAGGGGGTCTGAGTACAGGATCCAGGGGCTCATCTACCCGGGTGTCACACAGTGGATTGGCACATCTCCACCAAGTGGGAGAAGTTGAAGCTGTAGCAGCTGCAACATGATGAACCATGAGGAGATCTCACCATTGCTCAGACCCAGATATGGCTGTAAGTGCAATCCTTTACCCTTCACACCTGCATCACCTGGTGCAGCAGCGGGAAGCGTGTCCTGAGTGGGTCACAGCAATGTTGGGAACACCCACGTACAAAGTGTCATGTACCTGCACTATGTTCTCCTTGGGCATGCCTCACCTGTTGCTCCAAAGTCTGCAGTTGTGCTCAGCAGTCATTGTTCTCTTATTTGTTTCTCAGTGGAGTGGAAAGTTTCTTTTGGGGGGAGGAATGGAAGTTGGTGAAGGTTTCTCAGCCATGTGTGAAGCTGTTGATTTAATTTGCAGTAGTTCAGGGTATGTGCTGCATTCAGTTGTAGTGTGATACAAATGGTTAATGGGTGACAACATTGTATAGCAAAGTGCAATTCATCATAGTAGTTGTGTGTTGCCGTTCTAGTCATTTTGTTATTAACAGCACCTGGACAAAATGCACTTTTAGGGTAACCTTAATCTGATTAGATTGCAAGTCTTTAATTATGCAGAATGGATATAGAAATGTATGAGTCTGGAAGCCATTGTACCACATAAAGAGATTTTCATTGCTGTATGTATTTTATTATGATATTCTTCATTAGACATTGGGGTCCATAATGCTACATATAGGCATGTACAATGTCACAGTGTATGGGGTTCTTTCTGAGGGTGTTCAGTGTTTCCCTACCCTGCTGTGATCATCATTTATAAAGGATCCTATCTGTTGTGTCACTTCCAGATGACCATAATAATAGTGGAGCAGTGTAGATTAGGCAGGATCTGTTGTGTAGTTGGTCTCCAGAGTGCATTGAGTTCTGTGCCCAGTCACACTGTCCTTGGCTGTACCTTGACCAGAAATGTTCCTTTCTGCCAATTCTACATGTAGTAACCCCCAGGCTCACACACAAGTGCTATTGCTGCTGTCTAAAGACCTGGAACTACAAATCAATTGCTGCTATCAAAAATGAGTGTTTGCATGGGATGACAAATCCTTATTGATCTATTTATCATTTTACCATTGAAATTATATCAATTATCATCGTGGACAGACTGCATGTTAATGATAGTATGTTTTCAGAATGAAAGTCGTGTGTGTGTGTGTGTGTGTGTGTGTGTGTGTGTGTGTGTGTGTGTGTGTGTGTGTGTGTGTGTGTGTGTGTGTGTGTGTGTGTGTGTGAAGTTCCTGAACTGTCCTGGGCCAAAATGTATTTTAATGTCCCTTTTATAGTGCTGTCTTTTCTAAATACTGCTATATCTGTCTATAATTTATTAGTAGCTCTACCCACAGACCCAACATTCCTGAAAAATATTAACATATATATCTCTTGCTATGAGTTTTATGAGGTTGGATGACCATAGGGGGCTATTCAATTGTGTTGCCCTGCTTCTGCCACTAGGGGGCGCAAAATGAATCAATTCAATTGTAACTCCGTTTAGACGCCTGTTAGCTGGTGGGGTGACATTTCTTCTAGCAGCCTCCTAAGGTGCGAGAAGAAATGTGTGCGGGGGTTTGGACGTCCTAACAAGGACTTCAGACGAGATTAGCCACTATTCACGGCTAAACCCTGTCTATTTGGGCGCAATCAGCACAATACATTTTTTTTTCTTTTTGAATTGTGACTCCCGATCTCCTTTTTTTTTTTTCCCCCAACTTGTTGGAACATGGCGCTGTGATATTACTTTGCTGTGTGATGCCCTATGCTGCTAAAACCTTTTTAGTCAATCAGATTGTGAGATGAGGATGGCCCTTCTGCCATTTGGCCACTGTTGTCATTTTTGTGCTTTGTATTCGTATGCTTTCCACTAGTACAGTGGTTCTCAAACTCGGTCCTCAGGACCCCACACAGTGCATGTTTTGCAGGTAACCCAGCAGGTGCACAGGTGTATTAATTACTCACTGACACATTTTAAAAGGTCCACAGGTAGAGCTAATTATTTCAATTGTGATTCTGTGAGGAGACCTGCAAAACATGCACTGTGTGGGGTCCTGAGGACCGAGTTTGAGAACCTGTGGACTAGTACATTGCACGGAGCTGGTTTTGAACCTGCAAACCAGTGTTTCCCATGACGCAATACACGTAATAATATTTGCATTATCAAGCGTCACTGTAGCGTTTGGTTGTTCAAGTCTATTTCTATTCCAGCACCACCTAAACACATAAAAAAATGCTATCAGCACCTGCTCTGTCAGGAAGTGTCACTGATATCTGTAGTTAAATCTTCCAAATCAGCATAAATACCATAGGGTATTCTATATTTTTGTTTAATGCCAGTAAAAGCACATAGGGGCAGATGTATTAACCTGGAGAAGGCATAAGGAAGTGATAAACCAGTGATATGTGCAAGGTGATAAAGGCACCGGCCAATCAGCTCCAATATGTAAATTAACAGTTAGGATCTGATTGGCTGCTGCCTTTATCACCTTGCACATATCACTGGTTTATCACTTCCTTATGCCTTCTCCAGGTTGATATATCTGCCTCATAGTTAGGTGTTTGGATAGGAAGCTGTTGGTTCCACTGTCCTTATACCCACTTGCACCTTCAGTCAGGAACTAAGGGGTACATTTACTAAGCAGTGATAAGAACCGAGAAGTGAGCCAGTGGAGAAATTTCCCCATCAACCAATCAGCAGCTCTGTATCATTTCATAGTATGCAAATGACAGATGTTACTTCAGTGCTGATTGGTTGCCATGGGTAACTTCTCCACTGGCTCACTTCTCCTCTCTTATAACTGCTTAGTAAATGTACCCCTAAGTGCGTTGTATCTTCTATTTATACACTGTCACTGCAAGGGCCCCTAGCACAGGGCACTCTGGGTGACCATCCTCATTAGAAGATGTAGGCATCACGTGCAGGTACAGTACAGTGCAGTGCTTGATGCCAATTATGCTTTCTTTGTCCTTGAAAATGCACTTGACACTTCTTGCCATGTTGTTGACTGTCAAAGCCAATAATTACAGTTCAGTGCTTATTATGTGCACCCTGAACATATCCACAGGCTGGGGAAATGCAATGCCAGGCTAGTTTGGCCGATCTAAAAAAAAAATGTCTCTTGCGTTACTCAATACATAATACACTATGCATATTAGTGAGCAGGAATGTAGCATCGCCATCAAAAGTCGTGTCCAACCAGGTCAGTTGACCTTCATGTTAACCTCTATTGGCATGTAAAGTGCATGCCAAACATATCAGTGCGTTTGAGCCCTTTAAATAGGTGGATCTGCCCCCCCCCCCTGCCCCCAGGAATAACATGTTTTGTAGCGCCATTAGTACATTGTAAGTTGATATTGGTTGATAATCTTACATTCTTATGAATATAGGGTCATTTAATAAAATTACATCCTCTGTGTGTAAGGCTCAACTAAGGGGTGTGGTGGGTATCTGCGATATGCTCAGGTAGGGGGAAGGAGGCAGGGAAGACTTTTACCTCTGCCTTCTACTACAGGTTTGGCAGTCAAATGATGTGTTTATTAAGTATTTTTTTTTTAAATGGTTTTTCGGGTGTTATGCCACGTTTTTGTTGGGGTTTAGGTGAGTCCCTTATGGGCCACCCTCTCCCCTTGTTGCCGTGGCTCTCTCCTTTTGGGGAGGGCTGAAGCTTTTTCATTCCCCAGGGGTAAGCTTCGTCCAACCCTGGGTAGAAAGGGACGACCCCGAGCTGTGAGGCGGAGGGAAGTTTGAAGGCTCTTGCCCCTTAAAGGGCCTTTTGGCTCTGGGAGTCAGGCATTCAAGGTGTCCCTCTGCGCTTCGGCAAGACACTTTTTTTTTTTTTCCCCTCAGTAGGCCTTTTGGCTTTGAGGGGATGGGGAGTAATTGGACCCTTCTCCTTTTGGAGATGCACGGTTTTGCATTGTTCACTGGGTGATAAAGCCACGCACCTCGAGCTTCAAAAAGAAAAAAAGACCCATACATAGTCTTCACTGATGGGTAATTCAACCTGTATGATGCCTTGTTTATGTACATATAAGTGATACTCGTTTTGTATCTCATTGATGTTGCTAGTGCCTGGAGAACTGACTCCTATTAGCTACAATACATAATGGATACTCTGCATGTACTAGGTGACAGGTACACCTTCTTATCTGTTGGGTTTCCTGAGCTCATGTATGCAGGTGAGAGGATCACTTCTGTGACCTCCTGTTTTATAAGAGCATACCTGATAACATCTGAACATTGAATGATTGTCCGTCCGCTTGCTGTAACTAGCAATATTGCAGTGTGTTCTAGTAAAGCAGGTGCTCCAGGTCCAGAGACGGGGCAGAATTAGTGGTCAGGCCACCTTTAGGCACACCATTATTGCTCCATTTCCTCCCAAAGTGTTATTTTCATTATTAGATCTTAAGCACCTTTGCTGAATCCTGCAAAAGCATCCAGAAGCAAGAGAATGAGCTTTAAACCATGCATTACATCTATGGAGATCTGAGCATCTGTAGGACCAATGCTGTATTAAGCCACATGGGCGGCCACGTCGGGGTGCTGGACTGCCACACATTGTGTGCATAGGATGCCACCTGCTGCATAAAACTTCATTAGACAGACCAAGGTGACATCACACAGGGAGAAGAATGAGAGGGCCATCCTTCCCCCACCAGTCTCCATCCCTCTTCTGCCACCGTGGTTAGGATTTTGCCCCAGCACCCTTGACCCATGTAATACTTGTAAACACATGTGATGCTCTGCTGCAGCAGTGCCTGCTGTGTGTGCCTCCTTTGGCAAGTGGCTCCCCTAGGCATGTCCCTCACGTCGCTAGTGGGAAATGCACCACTGGCTAGTGGTAACAAATGAAGCAACAGTGCACGTTATCGCGCATTTGGATCTTTTAAGGTGAAGCGCATGTTCTGCTTGTGATATAGAACGTCATTATTTTTTAATGTATTTTTTAGCATCACCTCCCCCCCCCCCCCCCCCCCCCATTTATGTGCAATTTCATGTTAAACCCAATATGTGTTTTATTACAGAGACTAGGAGAGAATTATTTTACTGCTGCTTAATATTTAAACCATCTCTCCTGGGAAAACACATGCATCCGGTGCATGATTTGTACAGGCCTTACCTTGCAACGGAAGCCCTACTATAGCCAATGGTGTCTGCATGTGATATGTACACTTGTACTATGAACTGGTGAATTATTTATTCTGTAGATAAGGGCGGTTCCTGCTGCTTTTTATCAGTGTTACAAAGTAAAACGTGTAGCTTTCCTTTCTCTACAGAGAGGTAGCCAGGAAGTGGTTGCGTGTCAGTAACTGCTCTTCTGTCACCAGAGTTTCATGCAGAAACTAAGAACATTACTGCCGATTTGAAGGTGTTATTTGCTTCAGATTATTTTAAATGCCTCAAGGACATCAATATTCATATGAAATTAATTCATATTAGTCCCTGCCCCAGTGGAACTTACTGTCTATTCCCGATCACATGGACACGCACATACAATAGGGCTCATTTCTTTGTCAGAAGCCAAACGGCTTTCCAGTATGTTTTTGGATTGTGGGAGGAAACCCATGAAAAAATGTGGAGAACATATACACTCCACACATAAAGTGCCTTGGGTAAGAACTGACCTCAGTGCTGTAAGGCAGTAATGCAACCATACTGTACCAGGCTGACGTAGGAGCCATTCCCAATATTTGTCCTCACACTAGCTCTGCGTGGAACTTCCGTGCCCTTCGGGAAAGGGGGGAGTAATGTGTGCACTGCTTAAAAAGCTGGTTCCTATACAGGGAGATGACCACTATTAATGCCCATCTAACCTGGGGCTTTTTGAGCGTATGCACAACCATACTTTTATATTGAACCAACAACTGTTAAAAAGTTAATTAAAGAAATGGCTGTCTTTATTGTTAATAGGCAAACGTGATCAGGTGTATTTGTCGTTTATATGTTAGCGCTGATGATAAGTACGGGTACCCTGAGGTAAGGCTAGCTCGCGGTTCATATTCTTTTTCTATCCTAATTAAGCACTGTACAGTGGCTGACTTCCTCCAGACAGATCATCCACGCTAAATAACGAGGTAAGCATGCTTCCGAATATTTATGCCGTCTTCTCAGTAATCTGTTGGGACCTGTAAAAAAAAAACCAGAAAAGCTTAACAGAAAGGAGTATATAAATGGCAGATGTGAATGGAAGCTCTAAAGCAACATTTCTGCTGCATAGTTATAGGTTTATTTTCTTTTTATGGTGAATTTGTGGATCCCTTTAGTATTTAGAGACCGGTTCCTGCCTGCTGTGTGATGCTAATAACCGAAATATATTCTGCAGGCATCCAGTTAAAGGTGAACTCTGTGGTGACGACAATTTATTTTCTCATACAAATATGGAACCTAATATTTCGTTTTTTTCCCTCACCCGCGTGTGCACCTGATATCTCTGTGTTCCTCTACCTGTCACATTTAAGAAAAGGTATTTTACTAAGTAATAAATGATCTGTCAGACTAGTTAATTATTATAAGTTCTATTTTTTTTTTCTTTTATCTAACGATCTAGGGGAATAATTTATTGTTGGATTATCAGGAACCTAACAATTTAAAGGACCAGTAAATACAAACAGGCTTGTAGGAAAAAAACAAACCTACTAACTACTGACTTACTGACTGAAGCTTCCCTCAATGCAAGGTATGAGACGGAACCGTCATTGTGGGAGGCAGCTATTTCCAGGTATACAGCAGACGGAACCGTCCTTGTGGGGGGCAGCTATTTCCAGGCATACACCAGACTTCCTGTCAGTAAATACTCTTTGAACCCAGATAATAAGAGCTTTCTCTGAACTACAAAGTGACTGTAAACAATATGTACTGTGTGTAAAATATAACATTTAAATACATTTATTCATGTTTTTAGCAGCTTTGTTATCAGGGGCGGTTGGTACGTTAAACGTAGTGGTATTTCTGGATGTCTACGGTTACTGGGGGTAATTCCAAGTTGATCGCAGCAGGATTTTTTATAGCAATTGGGCAAAACCATGTGCACTGCAGGGGAAGCAGATATAACATGTGCAGAAAGAGTTAGATTTGGGTGGGTTATTTTATTTCTGTGCAGGGTAAATACTGGCTGCTTTATTTTTACACTGCAAATTAGATTGCAGATTGAACACACCCCACCCAAATCTAACTCTCTCTGCACATGTTATATCTGCCTCCCCTGCAGTGCACATGGTTTTGCTATCAAAAATCCTGCTGCGATCAACTTGGAATTACCCCCACTATGTAGACTTTTTTAGGATCCATGTTTGGATCCCGACATTGGATCCTGGCATCTACAGTCTCTGTCGACATGTAGATTGTAGACCAGCCATACTAAACCTGTCCTTCTAACCCTTACGTTTTGGTAGTTGTAATGCTGGCCATACATAAGGACAACATCATTCAAACTATCCAATTAGTTGGCTGGTTGGATAATCGGGAAGTGTTTGGGAGCAAGCAATACTCATTTGTTTGCTCCCACAAGCAGAAAAATGCAAAACAACTTGTTACAACTAGTTGGGAACATCAAACATGATCAATATTTTTTTTTATTTTTTTATTCCCCCCTCCTCCACCACCTAGTCGGGCGACTATCGTTTCAGTGTAAGGGGAAAATTGGACACTTTCCCCCCAACTGAACGATTTTTACAGGAGTAGGCGGACATTCGATCCGCCCACTTCTGCACAGTACAAAGTACAGGGAGCCAGCTCTCTTCCCAATCACTCTGCTACTCCCTTCCTGCTCCCAGCTCAGTCACCTGTTTGATCCTACTACTGCTGCTCCTTGCACACAACTGGTGAACTATCCTTAAAAGCTTACATTCTATGGTATTGATTCAATTAGTGGTGATGCCCGTTACGTGACTGTTGGAACACCAGAAATGGCACCCTACAGTAAATAGCACCGATTTCCCCATATAAATTGTAAGTTTTAGTTTGCAACTCAGGGTGTATATTGCACAAATTGATGCTTCCGTGTGTATGGGATTTCTGCGCACTGTACATATGGAGTCTATTTACTAAGCCTTGGATGGAGGTAAAGTCCACGGAGATAAAGTACCAGCCAATCATCTCCTATCTGTCATTTTTCAAACCCAGTCTGTGACATGTCAGTTAGGAGCCGAGTGACTGGTACTTTATCTCCGTGGACTTCGTGCCTAATTCAGGTTGGATCGCAGTCAACCGGAATTATTGAGAAAAAGATGCGGCACCCGTCCGGCACATGTGCCCGTCCTACGCATGCACCTGCATTTTCTGCAGGGTGGCCTGTCAATCAGGCAGAGGTGGTCACGGGGCGGTGGAGGCGGGCAACGTTCCGTTTCCAGGGTGGAGATGGAGCATGTCGGGGGCGGAGCCGGATGAATGGGGGCGTGTTGGGGTTGTGATTGCGGAGGCATCACACGCAGCCACCGCGATAAGGAAGATGGCGGTGAGTCTCCTACGGGCGTAGCTAAGCTGCGCCGGCAGGAGGCTACCTCTATTTCTGCTAACAAGCAGAAATTGCGATGCAATCTTTCATTTCTGTTTGTTGAAGGGGGGAAGGCGGCTGGCAGCATGCTCGGTGTCTTTGCCCTGCGATGGGTGGCCCCCAGCATGCGATCCAAAGGATAGCAAATTCTGCTAATTAGCAGAATTTGCTATTCTTACCGAATTAGGCCCTTTATTTCCATCTAAGGCTTAGTAAATAGACCCCTATAGTGCCAGAATGGAGCGTATTTGTTTTTTTCATTGTTCCTATATGAATTTACCCCCTTTATGTGTAAAGTACTGTAATGGGCCATACATACTTGCCGATAACGATGATAGATATGAACGATATTGGTCAGTGTGTATGCATCAACGATGCGCAGCCCCACGTTTTTTCAGCGTTGATATATCCTCTTTTATACATGCAAATCAGATTGGACGATATAGATGTATGTACTCTCATATCGTCCAAATCGGCCATCGATATTGTCCAGTGTGTAGTCAAATATCATTGATCGATAACATCGCCCAGTGTGTAGGGCCCTTAAGTCGGTAAAGGCTGTACACATGCAATGTAACAGAAAAACTTGTTTTTTAAGTTATATTTCTGTTTGGAAAGAGAACTTTTAATGTGCTTGTGTGGAGGATAACTCCTTTATCTACATTATATTCTGGCTTTGTCTTAGTGGGTGTTAGACAGCTAGATGTGATAATATTGATGGCTAATCTAGTTAGCAGGCAAAAGGTTTAAAAGCTTTGAGTCGGGTGTATAGTTACAGTACTGGCCACACATTTCACAGTGTGATCATTCCGTCCAAATGTAATTCATTCATTAGTTAAGCAATTTCCATCTTTACGCGCATAACGGCTCCTACAGTCAAATTAAACGTAGATGGCCAAATAGATTATGTGATCCTCTAAGTTGATATTATCGCTCGTTTTCCCCTCTCCTGAACAATATCGTTTACTATATTGCCCAGTGTGTATGCAGCTGACAACGACAGATGCGCGTCGTTAACAACTTTCGGTGTTGGCTGTGCATGCAGCTTAATTTGGACTCATCGTCCAAAGCTTCATGTACAGCGCGGTCGTGGCATGTCATCACCGTGCGATATCTCACAGTGTGTATACCCGCCGTCGGACGGCCCGGAGGGGAGACACCAGGCGATATCACTCACGGAGCACATTGCCTAGTGTGTACCCACCTTTAGACAAACTGATTGTAGATTGTGTTTAGTAATAGTGATTACATTTCAACAGTTGTGCCCTAACCATGACCTGGTAAGTTTATTTCTGCTGTTATATCAAAAGTGTAATGTTATAAAAAAAAACAAAAAAAACAAACCCTTTCTTTTATTGATTGGTTAGAGCCGATTGATCATGGCACTTTGTACCTCAATTGTGTATTGTTAACCTGCTAAGTCTAAATTATGGACCCACTTGTGCTGGCTACACCTGGATGCAGTGTTTATTGGAAGCCTTAGTATTCCCCAGGTCATGCCCTAGGCAGGTTTCGCCATGAAACGGCTGCTCGAGAGTACAGACCAAGACGAGGACCTGGCAGTTCAGGTTGTATGTGTGGTGCAACCTGATGAGTGTGGAGTATCAGGGTTGCCTGGACTGATCGGGATACGGTCAACAGTCATTAGGTCGACCATTGAAGGTCAACATGGTCAATAGGTCGACATGGTCATTAGGTCAAAAGGTCAACATGAGTTTTTCATTTGTGGATTTTTTCATACTTAACGATCCACTTGGACTACGATTGGAACGGTAACCTGTGCCGAGTGAAGCGGTAGCGAAGCGAGGCATCTTGCCCGAAGCGCGAGCCATGCGAGGGGACACGGTGTACTAATTGGGGTTCCCCTTACGATGAAAAGGATGCCAAAAACAGTAAAAAAAAACAACCACCATGTTGACCTTTTGACCTGTCGACTTACTACGTGTCGACCTAATGACTGACGACCTAAGTTGTGTCTATCCAGTGGCCCATACCCGACAGATCAGAGATCTTGATGTGATTGTACACAACAGTCTCTAATGGTCTAACAAACCTATACAAGACCAATAAAAACACCCCCCCCCCCCCCCCCCCCAAAACCGATTACATAATATGAGTGCTTCCTATTAGCACAGCTTGTATGTATACCTCTGAGTTAGGCGGGTCAGTCCCTGCTGTCCATTGATTAGTAGGTCCTGCACTCTTATTACTGCACGTGGAGCGCAGGAGTCTGGTAGGTATGGGCATTTTAGAGCAGGGTGATGATGTGCCCTGATGTGGCATGACCACACCTCCTACAGTATTTGTGGCAGAGTATGCATGATGCCTCAAAGTTCCATTCCGGCGATGTTCTGGTATTTGTTTGCATCTCCCGCTGACGGCACACGTAAATGTTGCGTGTGAATAGTTCAGTGCTGCAGTAGTAAAAACAATAGTATTGTAAAAGCAATGGCTAGTTGTAAAACCAGAATGAATTACTTTGGAAACAATGAATTCTACAGTAGTTACAGCATATATACCGTGGGTGCAGTACACACAGGCCTACAAATCAGTGATCCAACCTACCAACCGAGTATTACTCAGCAGGTTTTTCTGTTTTCTTTTTGTAAACGCTAAGGCAAAAATCTGGGAGACTGGATGAAAGTGACTGTTTGTTAGGAACATTACAGCCAATGAATGTGCAGTAGGATTAGTTGTTAAAATTACTAATTGACAAGAATATTTAGAGACTACCCTACAGAAATGAAATGGCTTTGTATGAATGACTGCATGTTGATTTGTCACCCGCACTTCAAATGATAGGCAAACAATCGTTCTGGACAGTTTTTTTTTCCTCAATGAAGGTTGACACAGATTTGAACATACGTCGGCCATACTTGCTTCCATGGAGCTGATGGAATAGTTTTGCCCTTATGCAGAGTTGTGCCTTAATTGCATGCAGGCCATCCCTATCCATATGCTTGGTTTGATACCAGTCATAATCATCAGTTCGCATTTTCATCAGTCCTATCCTTGTTGCACAAAATATGCCTGAAAACATGCTCGCTTCCAACCAAATCTGCATAACACCCAGCTCATTCGACACGACCTTACTGAACACTGCCTAGTGAGAGCATGGCTGTCTTAACAGTAGAGTAGGCCCTGGGCAATGCAAAGCACTGGGGCCCCTACACATCCATTCACAGGAACCAATTATACAAAATAACATGCCCCTCCGGCAGTTCCCCACATCTCTCCACATGCGTCCATACAATGAATTCCTGTCGGCATACTGATTGGTGGATAGCTCCAGCCATTCACTATCTGATTGGGAGGCAGGTAGAGGAGGATGCCTAGCCGCTCTGATTGTGTAACCACCACCCGTCCCTGCTTGAAGGCCCCTGGACAGCTGCCCAGTGTGCCTATACATTAAGATGGTCCTGCGTGGCTGTGCCCTGTTAAAGCCCTGCAGTCACCAATAGAGGTGTGACTGAAATTCGTACAACACTGTTTTGCATGTACTGGCGTATGCTCAGATCCAGAGCATGTGCAGTGCAAAACCACTAAAGATACGCTCTGCAAACAGCTGTACGGACCATTCTGCGTCATGGTCAGCGTGTTCAGCTCTGAAGTCAACATCAGAACATCTGTAATTCACGGAGAACTGGTGACTTGTCCGTGTTTGCAGATCCAATGTCGGCTTATTGCAATCGTGATGACATATAAAATGATGGCTGTTTTTTGTTAATACGTAATAGTTTTTTACAGATAATGCACTATAAGTAAATGGTCTGAAATGGTTAATTAAATATGCTCTTAACGACCTCACTGTGTAAAGGGATATAAGTCGTCTTTTTTTTCTTTTTTTTTCCATGGCCTTTAGAATCTTTGGCAGTGTAATGTGCTTATCTGCACAAGTCCTTTGAACACTGTTAATGGTTAACTACAAACAAGGATAGAAATGAGGGGCAGGTAGCCAGACTTGCTGCTCGGAGCCGCAGATGTGTTTTTCCTTGTGCGGACTGTATTGTTTTGAGATGCCTGTGTTACTTTCCCTCCCTCTTATCCTTGCTTTGGGATTTCAACAATAATGCACAATTGAGGTTGAAACAGGAAGCGTAAACACCATGTGGGAGAGGGTTCTAGTTGAGAAGATTATACCACTTCCTGCTCTGAAGTACAGTGCATGTGACCTGCTCCATACACATCATTTTTTGTTTGTTTCAATAATCTCATCTACACAAAACGAGCAATCAAAAATTGTAACTGTGATTTCCAAAATTATTATTTTCTTAATTATTAATTTTGTTTACTAAATAAAATTTCTCAACTACCACTTTCTCCTTGGTATTTATTCACAAAGAAAATTATGCAAAAATGTTCCCACGATCATGACCGCGTTGAGGCCACATGTTCGGTTCAAATGGCATTGTTGATGTGGAGCTTGCATATTCTCCCACATGTGCTTTGGTTTCATACCACAGTCCAAAAACATACTAGTATGATAATTTTCGTGTGCATGGAGGAAGGGCGTGTGGGAGAGGGAGTCTTTAGCAGTGGTTCTCAAACTGTGTGCCGTGGCACTCTGGGGTACCTCAGAAAACTTGCAAGGGTGCCCTGGGTTGGTGGTCCAGGACCAATTAAACAAATTTATGATCAATGTAATAGGCAAAACCAGTGCTGGTGGCTGCCAATCATAAAATATGTGGACAAACAGAAGCAAATCTTGAACCTCACCACACAATTGAACCTAAGGTTGACTATTCAAATACAATTTATTTAATTTTATATTTCTCTATCGTCCTAAGTGGATGCTGGGGTTCCTGAAAGGACCATGGGGAATAGCGGCTCCGCAGGAGACAGGGCACAAAAGTAAAGCTTTTACAGGTCAGGTGGTGTGTACTGGCTCCTCCCCCTATGACCCTCCTCCAGACTCCAGTTAGATTTTTGTGCCCGGCCGAGAAGGGTGCAATTCTAGGTGGCTCTCATAAAGAGCTGCTTAGAGAGTTTAGCTTAGGTTTTTTATTTTACAGTGATTCCTGCTGGCAACAGGATCACTGCAACGAGAGACAGAGGGGAGAAGAAGTGAACTCACCTGCGTGCAGGATGGATTGGCTTCTTGGCTACTGGACATGAAGCTCCAGAGGGACGATCACAGGTACAGCCTGGATGGTCACCGGAGCCACGCCGCCGGCCCCCTCACAGATGCTGAAGCAAGAAGAGGTCCAGAATCGGCGGCTGAAGACTCCTGCAGTCTTCTTAAGGTAGCGCACAGCACTGCAGCTGTGCGCCATTTTCCTCTCAGCACACTTCACACGGCAGTCACTGAGGGTGCAGGGCGCTGGGGGGGGGGGCGCCCTGGGAGGCAAATGAAAACCTTTAAAAAGGCTAAAAATACCTCACATATAGCCCCAGAGGCTATATGGAGATATTTACCCCTGCCTAAATGTACTAAATAGCGGGAGACGAGCCCGCCGAAAAAGGGGCGGGGCCTATCTCCTCAGCACACGGCGCCATTTTCTGTCACAGCTCCGCTGGTCAGGAAGGCTCCCAGGTCTCTCCCCTGCACTGCACTACAGAAACAGGGTATAACAGAGAGGGGGGGCAAAATAAATGGCAATATATTAATATAAAAGCAGCTATAAGGGAGCACTTAATCATAAGGCTATCCCTGTCATATATAGCGCTTTTTGGTGTGTGCTGGCAGACTCTCCCTCTGTCTCCCCAAAGGGCTAGTGGGTCCTGTCTTCGTATAGAGCATTCCCTGTGTGTCTGCTGTGTGTCGGTACGTGTGTGTCGACATGTATGAGGACGTTATTGGTGTGGAGGCGGAGCAATTGCCAAATATGAGGATGTCACCTCCTAGGGGGTCGACACCAGAATGGATGCCTTTATTTGTGGAATTACGGGATAGCGTCAACTCGCTTAAGCAGTCGTTTGCCGACATGAGGCGGCCGGACACTCAATTAGTGCCTGTCCAGGCGCCTCAAACACCGTCAGGGGCTGTAAAACGCCCCTTGCCTCAGTCGGTCGACACAGACCCAGACACAGGCACTGATTCCGGTGGTGAAGGTGACGAATCAACCGTATTTTCCAGTAGGGCCACACGTTATATGATTTTGGCAATAAAGGAGATGTTACATTTAGCTGATACTACAGGTACCACTAAACAGGGTATTATGTGGGGTGTGAAAAAACTACCAGTAGTTTTTACCGAATCAGAAGAATTAAATGACGTGTGTGATGAAGCGTGGGGTGCCCCGATAAAAAACTGCTAATTTCAAAGAAGTTATTGGCTTTATACCCTTTCCCGCCAGAGGTTAGGGAGCGCTGGGAAACACCTCCTAGGGTGGACAAAGCGCTAACACGCTTATCAAAACAAGTGGCGTTACCCTCTCCTGAGACGGCCGCACTTAAAGATCCATCAGATAGGAGGATGGAAAATATCCAAAAAGGTATATACACACATGCAGGTGTTATACTACGACCAGCTATTGCGACTGCCTGGATGTGCAGTGCTGGGGTAGTTTGGTCAGAGTCCCTGATCGAAAATATTGATACCCTGGACAGGGACAATATTTTACTGTCGTTAGAACAAATAAAGGATGCATTTCTTTATATGCGTGATGCACAGAGAGATATCTGCACACTGGCATCACGGGTAAGTGCTATGTCCATTTCGGCCAGAAGAGCTTTATGGACACGACAGTGGACAGGCGATGCGTAGAGGAGTTATTTGGGGTCGGTCTATCGGATTTGGTGGCCACGGCTACGGCCGGGAAATCCACCTTTCTACCTCAAGTCACTCCCCAACAGAAAAAGGCACCGACCTTTCAACCGCAGCCCTTTCGTTCCTTTAAAAATAAGAGAGCAAAGGGCTATTCATATCTGCCACGAGGCAGAGGACGAGGGAAGAGACAGCAACAGGCAGCTCCTTCCCAGGAACCGAAGCCCTCCCCGGCTTCTACAAAAGCCTCAGCATGACGCTGGGGCTTCGCAAGCGGACTCGGGGGCGGTAGGCGGTCGTCTCAAGAATTACAGCGCGCAGTGGGCTCACTCGCAGGTAAATCCCTGGATCCTGCAGATAATATCTCAGGGGTACAGGTTGAAATTAGAGACAGAGCCACCTCGCCGTTTCCTGAAGTCTGCTTTACCAACGTCCCCCTCAGAAAGGGAGACGGCTTTGGAAGCCATTCACAAGCTGTATTCTCAGCAGGTGATAGTCAAGGTACCTCTTCTACAACAAGGGAAGGGGTATTATTCCACTCTTTTTGTGGTACCGAAGCCGGATGGCTCGGTAAGGCCTATTCTAAATCTGAAGTCCTTGAACCTGTACATAAAGAAGTTCAAGTTCAAGATGGAGTCACTCAGAGCAGTGATAGCGAACCTGGAAGAAGGGGACTTTATGGTATCCTTGGACATCAAGGATGCGTATCTCCACGTTCCAATTACCCCTCACACCAGGGGTACCTCAGGTTCGTTGTACAAAACTGTCACTATCAGTTTCAGACGCTGCCGTTTGGTTTGTCCACGGCACCTCGGGTCTTTACAAAGGTAATGGCCGAGATAATATTTCTTCTTCGAAGAAAAGGCGTATTAATTATCCCATACTTGGACGATCTCCTAATAAGGGCAAGGTCCAGAGAACAGCTAGAGATGGGTTTAGCACTATCTCAAGAGGTGCTAAAGCAGCACGGATGGATTCTGAATATTCCAAAATCCCAATTAATGCCGACAACTCGTCTGCTGTTCCTGGGGATGATTCTGGACACAGTTCAGAAAAAGGTTTTTCTTCCCGAAGAAAAAGCCAAGGAGTTATCTGACCTGGTCAGGAACCTCCTAAAACCAGGAAAGGTGTCTGTACATCAATGCACAAGAGTCCTGGGAAAAAATGGTAGCTTCTTACGAAGCAATCCCTTTCGGCAGATTCCATGCAAAGGGATCTGTTGGACAAATGGTCAGGGTCGCATCTTCAGATGCACCTGCGGATAACCCTGTCGCCGAGGACAAGGGTATCCCTTCTGTGGTGGTTGCAGGAGGCTCATCTATTGGAGGGCCGCAGATTCGGCATGCAGGATTGGATCCTGGTGACCACGGATGCCAGCCTGAGAGGCTGGGGAGCAGTCACACAGGGAAGAAATTTCCAGGGAGTGTGGTCGAGCCTGAAAAAGTCTCTTCACATAAGCATTCTGGAACTAAGAGCAATCTACAATGCTCTAAGCCAGGCGGAACCTCTGCTTCAAGGAAGACCGGTGTTGATCCAGTCGGACAACATCACGGCAGTCGCCCATGTAAACAGACAGGGCGGCACAAGAAGCAGGAGGGCAATGGCAGAAGCTGCCAGGATCCTTCGCTGGGCGGAGAATCACGTGATAGCACTGTCAGCAGTATTCATCCCGGGCGTGGACAACTGGGAAGCAGACTTCCTCAGCAGACACGACCTTCACCCGGGAGAGTGGGGACTTCATCCAGAAGTTTTCCACATGCTATTAAACCGTTGGGTAAAACCAATGGTGGACATGATGGCGTCTCGCCTCAACAAAACACTGGACAGGTATTGCGCCAGGTCAAGAGATCCGCAGGCAATAGCTGTGGACGCGCTGGTAACACCTTGGGTGTACCAGTCGGTATATGTGTTTCCTCCTCTGCCTCTCATACCAAAGGTATTGAGGATTATACGGCAAAGAGGAGTAAGACTAGTGGCTCCGGATTGGCCAAGAAGGACTTGGTACCCGGAACTTCAAGAGATGGTCACGGACGATCCGTGGCCTCTACTTCTGAGAAGGGACCTGCTTCAGCAGGGTCCTTGTCTTTTTCAAGACTTACCGCGGCTGCGTTTGACGGCATGGCGTTTGAATGCCAGATCATAAAAGGAAAAGGCATTCCAGAAGAAGTCATTCCTACCTTGATAAAGGCAAGGAAGGAAGTCACCGCGAAGCATTATCGCCGTATTTGGCGAAAATATGTTGCGTGGTGCGAGCAGCGGAATGCTCCGATGGAGGAATTTCAACTGGGTCGTTTTCCTACATTTCCTGCAATCAGGATTGTCTATGGGTCTCAAATTGGGATCTATTAAGGTTCAAATTTCGGCCCTATCAATATTCTTCCAAAAAGAATTGGCCTCAGTCCCTGAGGTCCAGATTTTTATCTAAGGAGTACTGCATATACAGCCTCCTGTGGTGCCTAAGGTGGCACCGTGGGATCTAAATGTAGTTTTAGATTTCCTCAAATCCAATTGGTTTGAACCACTAAAGAATGTGGATTTGAAATATCTCACATGGAAAGTGACTATGTTACTGGCCCTGGCTTCGGCCGGGAGAGTATCTGAACTGGCGGCTTTGTTTTATAAAAGCCCTTATTTAATTTTCCATTCGACATAGGGCAGAGCTGCGGACGCGTCCGCATTTTCTCCCTAAGGTGGTATCAGCGTTTCACCTGAACCAGCCTATTGTAGTGCCTGCGGCTACAGACGACTTGAAGGACTCCAAGTTGTTGGACGTTGTCAGAGCCTTAAAAATATACATTTAAAGGACGGCTGGAGTCAGAAAATCTGACTCGCTGTTTATACTGTATGCACCCAACAAGTTGGGTGCACCTGCTTCTAAGCAGTCGATTGCTCGTTGGATTTGTAACAAAATTCAACTTGTACATTCTGTGGCAGGCCTGCCACAGCCTAAATCTGTTAAGGCCCATTCCGTAAGGAAGGTGGGCTCATCTTGGGCGGCTGCCCGAGGGGTCTCGGCATTACAACTCTGCCGAGCAGCTACGTGGTCAGGGGAGAACACGTTTGTAAATTTTTACAAATTTGATACCCTGGCAAAGGAGGACCTGGAGTTCTCTCATTCGGTGCTGCAGAGTCATCCGCACTCTCCCGCCCGTTTGGGAGCTTTGGTATAATCCCCATGGTCCTTTCAGGAACCCCAGCATCCACTTAGGACGATAGAGAAAATAAGAATTTACTTACCGATAATTCTATTTCTCGGAGTCCGTAGTGGATGCTGGGCGCCCATCCCAAGTGCGGATTATCTGCAATACTTGTACATAGTTATTGTTAACTAATTCGGGTTATTGTTTAGGAAGCCATCTTTCAGAGGCTCCTCTGTTATCATACTGTTAACTGGGTTTAGATCACAAGTTGTACGGTGTGATTGGTGTGGCTGGTATGAGTCTTACCCGGGATTCAAAATCCTCCCTTATTGTGTACGCTCGTCCGGGCACAGTACCTAACTGGAGTCTGGAGGAGGGTCATAGGGGGAGGAGCCAGTACACACCACCTGACCTGTAAAAGCTTTACTTTTGTGCCCTGTCTCCTGCGGAGCCGCTATTCCCCATGGTCCTTTCAGGAACCCCAGCATCCACTACGGACTCCGAGAAATAGAATTATCGGTAAGTAAATTCTTATTATTTCTTTCTAAATTTCTCAATAAGAAACTTTTGGCCTAGGGGTGCAGTGAAAAAAATTCTGATACTCTAGGGTGCTGTGGCTCAATTTTTTTGGGAACCACTGGTCTATAGGGAGTCTAGGCTGTAAGCCCCTTCTGGGCCAAGACTGATGTGAATGAATGGTTTCTGTAAAGGTGCATAATATGTTGGCACTGTATAAAGGTAAATATTAATATTGCACCAACATTGTGCAGCGCTGGACAAGCTGACTAACCTGCTAGACCTTTTGGCTGAATTTAGAATTTGTCCACACGAATATAAGAACGTGCAATACTGTGCAGGTAGATATCGATGCTGTGACTCAGGCATTGTAATGCAACAATTACAATCACTGTGCCGCCATGCCATCTCCATATTGGTATTATCTGACAAATGTAGCGTTTGAGGCCATCTCGTAGCAGGGCTGCTGGTAGTACTTCCACTATTATGTAAAAGCAAGCAAGTCCCTACCTACGCCCTGGAGCCATTGGTGACAGAATGGGTCCTCTTGGTGCTCAGTGGATGCGTAGGTGTATAGGTAGAGATTTAGTTAGAGATATAAGGTGGAACTGTAGGTATGGTACTTTAAAATACTTCAGGGGGCTTATTCCATTGTTTTTGGCATCTAAAAATCCTGTCTAAATGGGACTTTCTCCTGCAGGGTCCACAGATTATTCACATTATAAACATTGGGATATGAGGTAGCGTCAGCGGATTGGCACCAACGATCAAAAGCTTTCGGCCTCCCTGAATGCAACGGGCCAGTCCCCTATATTCCCGCCTCCTGGCTCAGGCAGTTCAGTTTTTTTTTTTTTGGTGTGGCAGGAGCCGGACCACGATCATTGGGCTGCTGGTTTTGGCAGCTATAAGCTTGTTATTTAATTTATTTTTATAGTCTTATGTTGTTTTTGAGCGAAGTTTCTAAAAAGCGTCTTACACGTACCTTTAGAAATGGTCGCTCCAACAACTCTCCGTCGGGTCTCGACAATGCTTACCCACGTCTACAGTGCTGTTTCGGCGGGCATCTGTGTATTATGTACTAGCAAGTCCAGCAGACTTATCAGGCTGTGGCCGGAGCACGGGGAGAAGGTAAGGCGTCCGTTCCAATTAGCGGAAGAGACGCAAGACACAGCCACACTGTTTCGTGAAGGAAACTACCGAACAGTTGCTGACACGGCTGCCACCTTGGGTGCACCAGCAGTAGGCCTCAGGGATCATAGGCTCCAGGGATTAGTGTAAGGCCGCAATCCATGGGGTTGATGTCAGCAGTGGGGAGTAAAACTCTCCCATAGTCGCCCCTCCCCCCGGTTCATGACCAGTTTCCTCCGATGAACTGATTTCCCGCTTCCGTCTGAGACGCTGTGTATCTAAAGGACCCAGTCGCAGCATAGGCGGCTGTGTGATTGGTTTGTCTGTGTTCACTTGGGCGTTTGTGTACACTGTTAGCGTCTGGATCCACTCAGCGTTCACTAACGTATTTATCGATCGTGGAAGTGGGGTGAAGTCACCCTGTATCCCACTCTCCTGAGCTAGGTGATACAGCACTAAGGGTGTCATTCCGAGTTGTTCGCTCGTTGCCGATTTTCGCAACGGAACGATTAAGGCAAAAATGCGCATGGTGCGCATGTGGTAAGTATTTTAGCACAAAACTTAGTAGATTTACTCACTTCCCAACGAAGAATTTTCATCGTTGAAGTGATCGGAGTGTGATTGACAGGAAGTGGGTGTTTCTGGGCGGAAACTGGCCGCTTTCTGTGAGTGTGCGGAAAAACGCAGGCGTGCCAGGATAAAACGCGGGAGTGTCTGGAGAAACGGGGGAGTGGCTGGCCGAACGCAGGGCGCGTTTGTGACGTCAAACCAGGAACAAAACGGACCGAGCTGATCGCAATTCTGCTAATCTTTCGTTCGCTATTCTGCTAAACTAAGATACACTCCCAGAGGGCGGCGGCCTAGCGTGTGCAATGCTGCTAAAATCTGCTAGCGAGCGAACAACTCTGAATGACACCCTAAGTCTCTACCTACCATTAAGTATGAGTAGTTGGTAAGTGCCTGATGCATATGAGTCTGTAAACTATTGCTGCTGTTTTCTTTCGCTGTGTGACTGAATACATTTAAAAGTCCTATATAAGGTAATGCAGTAATATTTCTCCTACATACTTGAAATGTGTCTGTAGTTGAATATGTGCTCATATTGCTTATTATACTAATGTGTAACCTGTGATTGCTAGTGTGATTGCTGACTTTACTATTCACTGTCAGTTTCTGTGCATATACCGATCCTCTATGCTGGTGCAAGACAGGGAGGGATCGTATTATATGTCACTTTAAAAAGTTTTAAAGTGATTTCAGTCACAAATTGTGTAGTTAACACTGTACAGGTGTGTGATTTGTTTATCATGTCTGAGAGACAATGGTGAGGAGGATACACTTTCCACAGCAGCACCAACACTCATTTCATGTTTGTCTTTCAAAGCTGGGTTAACCGCTCAGGATCTGGTTCAAAATGGATTATCTGCAGATTGTTTTAGCTTTCATCATAGCCTCCTGAATAATCCAAGGCAGGCACAGGTTCAAGGTGAACCCCCGTGGACTTCTTTTGTACAGACATTATCCAATATAACTGAGCGGATAATGGCAGCTCCTATACCAGGGATAGGTTACCCTGTTAACCCTTACATGCTACATTCCCCCGGGTGTTATCATATCCAGTCCAGGAATCTGCAACCTTTCAACAAAAAAAAGCTGAAAGGTCTGTGGAAAATAAATCACACAGACATGAAACAACATCTTCACAGTCTACACCTGTTTCAGAGGGGGGCTCTTCGGATGAGGACTCCTCGCATTCTGGGTCTGCATACAGAGTTGAGGATGAAGGTCCCAGCTCAGTGGATATACCTGAGCTAATTAGTGCTATGAAAGCCGTTCTATCCTTAGAGGAGGCAGCAGAGCCTTTGTTAAAATCCAAGGCACCTGTGTTTAAACGTCCCAAAACAGTCAGGACTGAATTTCTAGGGTCAGATTATGCAAGAGTTTAGAATTCCAAAGAAATTAAATTTCCATTATCCTCTTCCAACTGGGGACTGTTTAAAAAAGGAGGTGGCTCCCAAAGTAGATACGTATGTCATTCGATTAGTGCGAAAATCTATACTGCCTCTGCCTTCAACATCATTAAATGATGTTACGGATAGGAAAATTGATGGTTTTTTAAAAACCATTTTCTCCTTGTCTGGGGCAATTGTAAGACCAGCCATGGCTTCAGCCTGGATGGCAAAAGCAGTGGCAGCTTGGTAGAGAGGCCAATCCCGGGATCGGCGGGATCCTGGGATTTAGGCCCCAAAACGTCCGGGATTCAATCCCGGGATTGGAAGCTCCAATCCCGGGGATTGAGGGATCAGCGTTGAGCGTCCTCAGGACGCTCAGACGCTGCCCGGCTCCCTCCTCCTGTCTCCCCCTGCGCAGCGTGACCTGTGCCTGTGAGGTCACGCTGCGCTGTCAGCACCCGCAGAGCCGGAAAGTACGGCGGACTTCACCCGCCGCCTTGTCCTGGCTCCCCCTGCATTCACCCGCCGCCTCCTCCCGGCTCCCCAGCACTCACCCGCCGGATCCTCCTCACCCGCTACCTCTCTGTGCAGGTTTGTAGTTTTTTTTTTTTTATATGTCTGCAGGGCGGGTGGGGAGGGGCGGGGCGACGGCCGGACACAGTGTAAAGCCAATCCCGGGAATCCCGGGATTGACCATTTTTCAATCCCGATACCCGGGATTGAAAAAATGGCCCGGGATTGGCTTCCCTACAGCTTGGGCTGATGCATCAGAGGATGATCTTTCTTTGGCATCTAGAGAGCAAAATGCCCATAAACAAGCAGCTATTTTTATGTTCGAAGCAGCCTTGGATATGGGTACTATTGCCTCTCAAGCATCATCCTCAGCAGTAGCAGTTCGCAGAGCCGCTTGGCTGCATACATGGAAGGCTGACTCAGAATCCAAGAAAGTTCTAGAGTCTTTGCATTTTTTACTGGAGATATTCTTTTTGGAAAAGAATTAAACAGTATTTTGGAGTCTGAAGCAGACTCCAAGAAAGTGCAGTTTCCTTCAACACACAAATCCAAATTTAGGTTTTCAGCTTTTCGGCCCTTTCGGACCCAGGGAAAAGCAAAATGATATTGTTTGCCATAAACCTTTCCATCTGGCAAAACTAAAAAGCATTGGGCTACCAGGGGGCCTGTTTCCAAGCCAGAAGATAACCCATCATCCTGATGGTGCGGGCCTCCACCTGGGGGATCCCAGGGTGGGAGGCCGACTTCATCATTTTTGCACAGATCTGACAGCAGTCCACCACAGATGCCTGGATGCAAGAAGCGGTATCTCACGGTTATGCGTTTCCCTTCAAGAAACACCCTCCACAAAGGTTCTTTTGTACCAGCCCGTCGTCCGTGGAAACGAAGGCCAGGGCCTTGCAAGAGGTAGTTCAGAAGTTGCTTCAAACAGGAGTGATAATTCCAGTTCCTCCTGCGCAATGAGGACAAGGTTTTTATTCCAACCTGTTTCTAGTCCAGAAGCCAAATGGGTCGTTCGTGCCCATTCTCAATCTCAAAGCTCTGAACAAAAACATTTGGGTGCCTCGTTTCCATATGGAGACTTTATGTTCCAGTATTTTGGCCATGGAGCTGGAGGATTTTATGTTATCCCTGGATATCCAAGATGCTTACCTACATATTCCTATAGCACAGTCCCATCAGTGCTACCTCAGGTTTGCTATCCTCCAGCAACACTTTCAGTCTCAGGCCCTACCATTTGGAGTGGCCACAGCTCAAATAGGGGGGGTCATTCCGAGTTGATCGCTAGCTGCCGTTGTTCGCAGCGTAGCGATCAGGCTAAAAATCGGCATTTCTGCGCATGCGTATGGGCCGCAGTATGCACGTGCAAAGTACTTTCACACAAAACTATGCTGTTTTACACAAGGTCGAGTGACGCTTTTCAGTCGTTCTGCTGATCGTTGAGTGATTGACAGGAAGTGGGTGTTTTTGGGTGGTAACTGAGCGTTTTCCGGGAGTGTGCTAAAAAACGCAGGCGTGTCAGGTAAAAACACAGGCGTGCCTGGGGAAATGGGGGAGTGGCTGGCCGAACGCAGGGCGTGTTTGTGACGTCAAAGCAGGAACTAAACTGACTGAAGTGATCGCAAGGTAGCAGTAGGTTTGGAGCTGCTCAGAAACTGCATGAAAATTTTTATGAGCAGCTCTGCTAACCTTTCGTTCGCACTTCTGCTAAGCTAAGATACACTCCCAGAGGGCGGCAGCCAAGCGTGTGCACTGCTGCTAAAAGCAGCTAGCGAGAATAAGGGCCAGTGTTCCCCAAAATTATGGTGGTAATGACTATGGTTTCAAAAGAAAATTGCTAACCTACAGGATGTTCGCATTTTTTTCCAAGGAATGCTTCACGTCCAACCTCCTTTTGTTCATCCTACAGCCCCTTGGGATCTAAGTTTAGTCCTAAAGCCACTTCAGGTTGCCCCGTTTGAACCAATGAAGCAAGTGGATCTTAAATGGTTGACAGCTAAGGTTCTCTTTCAACTGGCTATTGCTTCAGCTAGAAGAGTTTCAGACGTAGGGGCATTGTTATGTCGCCCTCCTTTTCTGATATTTCATCCAGATAGAGTGAGTCTCAGAACCAAATCTGGTTATCTTCCTAAGGTGTTGTTTAAATTCCAACTTAACAAAGAAATTGTAGTTCCAGCTTGCCAAGAGCCGGATCTTTCTGTGGGAGATACATCATTGGATGTAGTCCGTGCTTTAAGGATCTACCTGGATCGTACCATTGCCATCAGAAAGACAGACACCCTTTGTTCTCTACGGATTTCACAAGAGAGGATGGCCTGCTGACAAGCAGACACTGGTGAGGTGGCTTCAGGTGACCATTTCAGAAGCATATTCTCAAGCTGATCTCCCTGTTCTGGCTAATGTCTCTGCTCACTCATAAGGTAGGTCCTTCATGGGCAGCACAACGTGGTACTTCAGCTGAACAGATATGTAAGGCAGCCACATGGTCTTCCATTAACACATTCATTAGACATTATGCCTTTGATACCTTTGCCTGTCATGACGCTGCATTCAGGCGAAGGATTCTCCTGTCCAATCAGGAGCGTCCCCTCCACTAAAATTGCTATGGGACATCCCAATGTTTATCCTGTGGATAATCTGTGGACCCTGCAGGAGAAATATGTAGTTATGGTAGACTTACCGTCGATTAACTCTTTCTCCTAAGTCCACAGTATCCACAGGGATCCCACCCTGACGCACCTGATTTGAGGATTCTTACACCTACTAACCTCTTCTTTCTAGTATGGAAGTGTGTGCATGTGTGTTCTTCTCGCCTGATTAGGGCTCTCTATGATGCTCCTGCCTTGAGCTTTGGAAAAGAACTGAAATGCCTGAGCCAGGAGGCGGGGATATAGGGGACTGTCCCATTGCATTCTGGCTTTTGATCGTTGGTGCCAATCTGCTGACGCTATGCCATATCCCAATGTTTATCCTGTGGCTACTGTGGACTTGGGAGAAATAGAGTTATCGACTGTAAGTCTACCATAACTACATATTTTTAAACGCTCAAAACAACTGTCACAATTCAATTGTGTTTGGGCGCTCATGCACATCGTGCATGTTGCGCCCAGACAGGGTTTAGCATCTAAAACGGCTAAACCTATTTAAGCTCCCTGCTTTGGGCGCCCAAACTCCTTTTTTGTATGCCCAAAGTGCCCATATTACACATTTTATCTCGCACCTCAGGAGGCTGCAAGAAAAATTGTGTCCTCCATGGCTGCTGGGCTCCCAAACGGCAGAACAATTGAATTGCTGCCGCCGGACATCCTCTAGTGGCAGCCGTGGGAAAAAATATTTTAATCCTCCCCCAGGAGTCCTATAGAAAGCCAGTGCAGGGACTGGCACAGAGGGGAAACATGTGGCGTTTCTTAAGCATTTGGCTTCAGTATAAAGAGCAGACTGGAAAGGAAGGTTAACAGATTACAGTAATCAATGCAGGATGTTATGAGTGCGTAAATTAGTTGTTAGTGGACTCCTGTGTAAGTAAAGGGTGTGTTCTGGTAATGCTGCTCAGGTGGATGTGACATAACTTGGAGACTTGAGTGAATATTGAGGCAAAGAAAATGCAGAGCTCAAAATGGTGCCATGGCAGCAAACCCGAGGTAATGGTGTTAAAGTTAGGGGACAGATCAGGAATTAGGATTTGTATAAAACCAACACGTGGGTCAATCCTGATTGTAGACCTGCACAACCGGAATACTTCTACGGCCTCTAAATGTAGTCAGACGATGGTCAGTCGCTTACTTAAAAGTTTCCCTGTTGTAGTTGCTGTTTGTACATTGAATGGAGGGGAGCTTGATGATGTCATAATGCCGGGGAACACAATGATATTTTTAAGCCTCATACCTACCAGTATTTATCACAGAACAAGCTGGACACGGGCACTCTGCAAGGATAAAAAGCGTGTTTATCCTAATTCCAGCAATAGGATCGTCAGAAAGAAATAGGCATAAACTGTCTGAAGAAGCGGGCAGCAGTCCCATGAAACGCGTAACAGGTTTATGGAGTTTATCACTTGCTGTGCCAGATGACAAAGACACGTTTGTATTGGTGCCATACTACGAATCTTCAATAAACTATTTCTTTAGAAGAAGTGGTACTGACTATTCAATTGGGGGAACCTGTTGCCCAAGGGACATTGTTTGCATTTGGATTCTGTTGGAGAATTTCTGGAATTTTCCTTCCTTTAAAGGCAGCGAAAACCACCAAGTGTTTGGATGTACTTCCCCAAGTGGTTCGGCGTTGGTCTGCATATTTCTATGCAGAAACCTGTAAGTTGGTTGGAGCCTTAATGAGTTAGCGACATGCTGGAGCATAGTCGTGTCTGGCGTAGGGTTACGGTCAAGACGGAGGGCCCCATTCAGAGATGGATGCGAACCTGATTTTTTTTTTTTTTTAAATGCAGATAAGTGATTATCACCCAACTGCGTCTAAGTCGGACTATGCATGCTCGCATTGTCTTGTGAAGGTGGTCACAAAGAGGATTTATTTGCAAAGTAATACAGTCAGGGACTGTTGCGGGCAGCTGCGTATCGTAACCCTTTTCTGGGTCAATGGGACTAGCAAAGCTGCTGTGGATGTCTCCATACAATCCCGGGCGGTTGTGGCATTTCCATAGTTTTGTACAGTGCTGCTCCAAACATCATCATGTAAAGAAAGAAAATACCTCGCCCCCCTTTAATGTTAAAGGAGGTATCCAATTACCTGTTGTCAGTGACCACGGATAATTGTATCGATGGGGCTATCCTATTAGTGAGGCAGTGTTATGGGCCCTACACATTGCGCGATCCGCCTCCGAGCTGCCCGACGGCGGATACGGGCGACCTGGCGGCGGGAGGGGGGGGGGGGGCGGCAGTGACGGGGGGAGTTCAGTTTATTCACTCCCCCCATCACCCGGCTCCATAGCAGTGAGGCAAATATGGACAAGATCGTCCATATTGGCCTGCATGCACAAGCGACGGGGCACCGGCGATGAACGAGCGCGGAGTCGCGCATCGTTCATTGCTGGTGCCTCCACACTGAAAGATATGAACGGTATCTCATTCATTAATGAGAGAGATCGTTCATATCTTTGAGTATTATCGCCCAGTGTGTAGGGCCCATTAGACACCCAAGGCCCTTCAATCTACCAAGGCATGCCATGGCTTATACTGTAGCTGTACTAAAGACTTGTTCCACCTATCAATTATTCAAAATCCCAACACGATCCTGTTTGATGAAAACTTGCATGACACCCAAAAAGGGATAATTGTAAGATCAGAACCAAAAGGTCTTAATTGGATAGATCTTTCGGAAAAAGCAAACAATCATAACAATGTATTACATTTTAACATTTTTATTTACTTATTAACAGTTTCTTATATAGCGCAGCAAATTCCGTTGCGCTTTACAATTGGAAATAACAATGATATAACAAACTGGGTGATAACAAACAATCATAGAGGTGGGAAGGCCCTGCTCGCAAGCTTACAATCTATAGGGAAATAGGCATGTATATACAAGGAAAGGTGCTATCTATTGCATAGTTGTCCGCCAGATTGCAAAGGTTCTTGGTGGGCTGTATGATATGGTCATACAGCAATTATGAACCGGGTTCGAGAGGAAGGGAAAGTGAAGAATAAGAAGACGTGAGGATATGTGTGGACTGTACAGAGTGGATGCACTTTGATAGGAAGGTTTATGAAAGTTATGTGGGTGGTTCTGGAATTTGATACGCTTGCCTAAAGAGGTGCGTTTTCAGGGAACGCTTGAAGGTTTGGAGACTAGAGGAGAGTCTTATGCTGCTTTCACATCGCAAAACCTGCTTTTGAAATGGTATTTGAAACGGTTCTTAAAACGGGTCTGAGCAGTTAAACCCCTTTCACATCTCATGTTGTAACCAGTAAATTACCATTTCATTACCGTTTTGGTACCTTTCACACTGAACCCGTTTCACCCATAGAAAACAGTGGTTGTCATTATAAATGGACTTTTCTGGCCCACACATTATTAATAATTATTAATTAATTCATTATTAATAATTTGGATAGTCGTACGATGGAACCCAGCAGCTTGAAGCATATCTATTTATATTAGAAGGGATTAGGTACTTGGTTTGTCTTTTTTGGAGGCACAAGTATTATTTATATATTTTTTAAAATATTATTATTATTATTATTATTTTTTTAGATGGAATGGTAAAATTCAGAAAAAAAATGGCGTGGGGTTCCCCCTCCAAAGCATAACCAGCCTCTGGCTCTTCGAGCTGGTCCTGGTTCTAAAAATGCGGGGGAAAAATTGACAGGGGATCCCCCGTATTTTTAAAACCAGCACCGGGCTCTGCGCCTGGTGCTGGTGCAAAAAATACGGGGGACAAAAAGAGTAGGGGTCCCCCGTATTTTTTTACACCAGCATCGGGCTCCACTAGCTGGACAGATAATGCCACAGCCGGGGGTCACTTTTATACAGTGCCCTGCGGCCGTGGCATTAAATATCCAACTAGTCACCCCTGGCCGGGGTACCCTGGGGGAGTGGGGACCCCTTCAATCAAGGGGTCCCCCCCCCAGCCACCCAAGGGCCAGGGGTGAAGCCCGAGGATGTCCCCCCCCCATCCATTGGCTGCGGATGGGAGGCTGATAGCCTTGAGTAAAATGACAGAATATTGTTTTTTCCAATAGTACTACAAGTCCCAGCAAGCCTCCCCCGCAAGCTGGTACTTGGAGAACCACAAGTACCAGCATGCAGAGGAAAACCGGGCCCGCTGGTACCTGTAGTACTACTGGGAAAAAAATACCCAAATAAAAACAGGAGACACACACCGTGACAAGTACAACTTTATTACACACTGCCGACACACACATACTTACCTATGTTGACACGAAGCAGTCGGTCCTCTTCTCCAAGTAGAATCCACGGGTACCTGAAAATAAAAGATAATTATACTCACCTGATCCATGGTCCAGAGATAAATCCACGTACTTGTCAAAAAAAGAAAACGAACACCCGACCAGCGAACTGAAAGGGGTCCCATGTTGACACATGGACCCCTTTCCCCGAATGCAGAGAGACCCCCCCGTGACTGCTGTCACTGAAAGGTCTCGTAAGCCAATCAGCGAGCGCAACGTCCTTGCACTCTGCTGATTGGCTCTGTGCGCGTCTGAGCTGTCAGCGCATCGCACAGCTCCCTCCATTATATTCAATGGTGGGAACTTTGCGGTTAGTGGTGGGGTCACCCGCGGTCAGCGGCTGACCGCGGGTAACCCCACCGCTGACGGCAAAGTTCCCACCATTGAAAGTAATGGAGGCAGCTGTGCGATGCGCTGTCTGAGCTTAGACGCGCACAGCCAATCAGGTGAGCGCCACGGAGTAGCGCTTCCTGATTGGCTGAAGGGACCTCAGTGACAGGAGTCACGTGATGTCCCGGCATTCGGGGAAAGGGGTCTCATGTGTCAACATGGGACCCCTTTCAGTCCGGTGGTTCGGGTGTTCGGGTTTTTTTTTTTGCCAAGTACGAGGATTATCTCTGGACGTGGATTTATCTCTGGACACTGGCAGGTGAGTATAATTTTTTTTCACAGGTACCCTCGGATCGTCGGAGACTGTGGCAGTCGGCGTGCCAACATAGGTAAGTATGTATGTGTGTCGGCAGTGTGTAATAAAGTTGTACTTGTCACGGTGTGTCTCCTGTTTTTATTTGGGTATTTTTTTCACAGTAGTACTACAGGTACCAGCGGGCCCGTTTTTCTCCCGCATGCTGGTACTTGTGGTTCTCCAAGTACCAGCTTGCGGGGGAGGCTTGCTGGGACTTGTAGTACTATTGGAAAAAACAATATTCTGTCATTTTACTCAAGGCTATCAGCCTCCCATCCGCAGCCAATGGGTGGGGGGGACAGCCTCGGGCTTCACCCCTGGCCCTTGGGTGGCTGGGGGGGGGACCCCTTGATTGAAGGGGTCCCCACTCCCCCAGGGTACCCCGGCCAGGGGTGACTAGTTGGATATTTAATGCCACGGCCGCAGGGCACTGTATAAAAGTGACCCCCGGCTGTGGCATTATCTGTCCAGCTAGTGGAGCCCGATGCTGGTGTAAAAAATACGGGGGACCCCTACTCTTTTTGTCCCCCGTATTTTTTGCACCAGCACCAGGCGCAGAGCCCGGTGCTGGTTTTAAAAATACGGGGGATCCCTGTCAATTTCCCCCCCGCATTTTTAGAACCAGGACCAGCTCGAAGAGCCCGAGGCTGGTTATGCTTTGGAGGGGGGACCCCACGCCATTTTTTCCCGTGTTTTTCCCATTTAAACGTTTATAAAGCCACTCTCACATGTGTCTCCTGTGTTTTCCAAGCTGTTTCCTGGTTGTGGCTGCTGACATCACACATGGAGACAGCCTATGACCTGCTGGGGCTTGCAAATACCGTTTCAGACCCTTTCACACTGCACAGTGAAATGGGACTGAAACGGGTAGGACCCTTCTTTTTTACCGTTTCAAAATACCGGTATTTTGAAAACGGTAAATTGAAGGGGACCCTTTCACATCGCAGCTTGACCCGTTTAGGAAGCCAGTTAAAACGGCAAAATACCGGGTATAAGCTGCGGTGTGAAAGGGGTATTATTGTGCGTGGTAGGGCATTCCACAGAGTGGGTGCAGCCCGATGAAAGTCCTGCAATCGTGAGTGGGAGCGAGTAATGAGTGTGGATGAGAGACGCAGGTCTTGTGAAGAGCGAAGAGGTCGTGTTGGGAGATATTTTGAGATAAGCAAAGTAATGTATGTTGGTGCAGTTTGGTTAATGGCCTTGTGTGTGAGTAAAAGTATTTTATATTGAATGCGGTAGAATACAGGTAACCAATGGAGGGACTGACAGAGTGGATCTGCAGACGATGAACGTCTAGCGAGGAAGGTTAGCCTCGCCGCTGCATTCAGAATGGATTGTAGTGATGAGAGTCTCGTTTTGGGAAGAACAGTTAGTTGAGCTGTAGATTGTTCTGTGTCTGTTCAAATTGTCAGGTATTTCTATTAAGACTTGTAGGGGTGAGTTCAGTTGTTTTTACCCCCCTCCTGCCGCTAGATGGCATCCAATTGAGCAATTCAATTGTTCTATTTGGGGGCATGGCATGTGCAGCAGGAAGTGGGTAGGAACCTTTCAGTTTGCAACCTCCTGAGGTGCGAGCTGAAATGTGCAAAAACTCTGTGGTTTGGGCGCCCTAACCAGGACTTTAGACAGGTTTAGCCACTTTGAGTGGCTAACCCCAGTACTAATGGGCACATACATGCGGCATGCGCTCTCAAGAGGGTGCGACAATTGAATAGCTTTGGTGCGAGCCCATTACGTTTTGGGTGTCCACAAAACAATTGAATTACCCCATAGAACGGTTTATATGTAGGTATGTGTGCGCTATATAATAAACTGGTAATAATAACACCTATACTGCTGCACCATAAACTTCTCTGAAAATGTTACTCTCTCCCACCGCCAATTTACTAAACAAATGCCCCTTATCTGATGTTGCACTTTTTCCCAGTGTTTGCATGTGTACAATGTAGCACATGACCATTTTACGTTTACTTGCAAAGTAATCAAATTAACTTTATCAGATACTCCCATTATCTACATGAGCACTTTTGTTTCTGCTTAATGTATGATAGTGAAGTTGCAGATAGCGAGAGAGATAAGATCGGTGGAAATGGCAGTCCCACAGCAGGATGCAGGTGAATTCTATGGTCTGGAGGCTGCAGATAAACCTTATCTCGCATTAGATTGCATATTCTGTTCCAACCTCTCTCCCACTCCAGGCCACCTACTTGTCTGCATTTTATTTATTGCTAGAACTGTACTTAATCAAGCTTTGCTTCAGCTAAGCTATAATTTTTTGACTCTTTTAGTAGCATGGAGATTCTTGACATTGAGCATCAAATAATGATATCTTTCAAGATTATGGGGTTTACTTATTAAACTGTAGATTTTCAAAGCTGCTGATTTATCTGTATTTGTGCCTGCAGATTTTAAAACGTCAAAACTGATGCGTGCAAGGCCAGGTGTGTTTTACACCTAATAGTGTTGGTGTTTTCAGTTCTGTGGGCAAAACCCCCAGATAATCAGCGCCGTTTAGTAAGCCCTAAGGGGCACATTCAAATAGCTGTGGGGTTCACCAAGGCTAATTACCTGAGTCTATTGTATTAGCGTTGCATCCCCATGGGTTAATCCCCAGAGGGTGCACTTAACACACATCTTTCCTTGCAACCTCAGGAGCTGCAAGGTAAAAATCAGTGTTCAAATGCACCCTTTGGGACTAAACGCATAGAGAAAGCCGGGGATTCCAGCACTTAACACGGAATCTATGGGTTAGCATGTGTTACTTGTGGGTTTACTGCATGGGGAAATTGACAATTAATTTACTAGCTCTGGAATTTTAATCTGGAGCTTTATCCGCTGTGTGTGTCCCATATCCAAATATTCCGAAATACAATATTTTTTTATAGTGAGACTTAGATAGTGAAACCTTTGTTTTCTTATGGCTCAATGTGCACAAACTTTGTTTAATATACAGTTATTAAAAATATTGTATTAAATCACCTTCCTGCTGTTTGTGTATAAGGTGTATATGAAACATAAATGAACCGTGTATGTGCACAAACTTTATTTAATGCACAAAGTTATTAAAAATATTGACTAAAATGACCTTCAGGCGGTGTGTATAAGGTGTATATGAACGGGGGCGTGGCCTAGCTGCTGAAGTAAGTGGAAGTGCACAAAGAGAGCTCCTGCAGCACTTACCATTAAAATACCCCTCTCACGCACTTTCTTGAGGCCAGGGGGTATTGGGAGACTCTCTATAACTCTCTGAGCTATCCGGGTGTGAGCTGCGGAATCGGGGAGCAAATCCGGAGCTCCCGCGGATTGCGGCCCACTCGCTCCTCCTAGCCCGGGGTCTCGATTTATGCCCGCTGCCGCCGCTGATCCCCGGAGACGTGGATCGACTAGCCGGCCACTGGTGCCGCTCACTGGACCCTCCGCTACCGCGGGCAATACCTGGAGGCGACCCTGGTGCCCCGGCCCTACTTGCTGACCTGGAGGAAGACTAACTCCGGCCGGCGTGTCAGACGAGAGAGACGCGCGGCGGCCATCTTGCCGGATCCCCCTGAAGCTCCCGGACACCCCCGCTACCTCCCGTCTATCGAGGCGGCCACTGGGTACCATCTGACCTGGCGGGTGAGTCTCCACGTGGCCTGCTGCCTGTCGCGGGACCCGCGATCTCTCTCTTCAACCCTCACGAACTGCGGCCTGACAGGATCGGCGGCACATGACTCCTGGGCCTCCTGCGACACAGCGCCCTGGGCCGAATACCTGGGGGACACCCACGATCTGAAGGCACGAGCCCGTCTACCACCCTCCCTCCCCCTGCAGCAAATCCCTGGTCTCCCGCATCCATTGAGGTCCCGCTGCACACAGCAGCAGACCCCTCTGGCATTTCCACAACCGGGACCAGTGGAGAGAAGGCCTCCATTGCTGGGCCACATCCCCAGCCTGACCCCAGCGTCGCTTCCAACCAGCCTGAAATAAAGGTCCCTCCAAGTCAACCACAGGCACTCCCTGCTACCCAGGATACCCCGCCCGGGTCTCCACGGGCCCTCGAGACGGGATAGGGGCCTGCCTGCCTCGCACCCACCTGGCTGCCCTCCTCACCCACTGTGGAGCCCACTCCCCGGGAGCCAGTGCCCACCCGGCCGCTCCGAGCCCTGTGGATGATTGCGGGGATAGCTGCGGGCCCACATTACTGGTGTGTAGATAGCCCCTACCCCACCTGCCCACCGCAAGAGTGACCTGCACGATATTGCCACACCAAACCTCTCTCCCCGCTCGATGAGCCACATAAAGCTCATGGCTCCTTAAGCATAACGACCACGACGTGACAGGGGGCCCTCTCTTACATATTGCATTATTCTACTACATCGATACGCAGCGCTAAATTTACAATGTCACAAAAGAACCGCAAGAACTCTCAGACACCTAAAGCTAGTATTCTGCGTGCCTGGGAGAAGGCCGGCTCCTCTACCCGGAGCTCGCCATCAATTGAACAATCCTTTGATCCTGCTGACACCGTCACCGCCTGCAGCCCACTAACCACTCAGGACGTGGTGGCTATCGTTACGAAAACGATCCAGTCAGAAATGAGTTCAGGTCTGAAATAGCCGACTTGGGCTCCCGCACAGATACACTAGAGCGCAAAGTGGACGACGTCTGCCAATAACAAACGGTGGTGGAACGGGAACTTTTGGATATTCGGGCAGATATGGAAGCGTACAAAGACCAACTAGAGGATATGGACAACCGCAATCGTCGGAACAATATCCGAGTCCGCAACATCCCTGAAAGCGTATCCCCTAGCTCTCTCCCCGAGTATCTGGAGAACCTTTTCCTACAACTGGCATCAGATGTCCCCGAGGCCCTTCTCCAGCTAGACCGTGCCCACAGGGCCCTTCGCCCTAGACCGCCTCCGACCCAACCGCCACGTGACGTAATTATACGCTTTCACTACTATGCTACCAAAGAGCGAATCATGCTGGCGGCTAGAGGGCTACCGTTGGTCTCTTATGCCGGCTCCCAGCTACAGCTGTTCCAGGACCTTGCCCCTTCCACCCTCAAAAAGCGCAGAGATCTCGCTCACATCACCAAGGTACTCTGAGCCCATTCCATTAAATACAAGTGGGGCTTCCCTTTCCAGCTGCAGGTCACGCAGAATGGGAAGACTTTCACAGTCAAGACCCCAACGCAAGGAGCTGATCTACTTAAAACTTTCGGCATTTTTGAAGATCTCCCTGAATCGACCCAAGATCAGATGTCACCCTCAATCTCACACCCAAGGGCCCCGGCCCCGGAATGGTCTCCCGCTTGAACGTTCTCAGGCACTACATGATATAACCCTAGTTACATATGATCTCTATAATTTCTGAGTATTCTAATATCTCGGTTTGCTATGTGTTCACATATGTGTTTCAGGCTCTCCGCGTGGCCTACTGGCGGTGACGCCATGGGCGTTGCTATCCACTTGGTTACGCGTGAGAGTCAGATAGTTCTTTATTTCTAAAGTTTGTCTTCATGTTAGTCCATGATTGGCATGGTGTTTATTTGTTATTATCCATAATTTCCTGGTGAGACTGAAGTCGGTTTAGTATCTGATATCATTGCATACTCCATTCCACCCCCTCATTATGTCTCTACCGCTCACACTATCCCTATCTGTCTCCATAATGCAATTCTACTAGCTCCCCCTACTCCCGCTGTCACTTGGTCGCTTCTAGTATACCCTCTCCCCCCCTATGCTCCTCCTCATCTTCCTTATCGTTCTGTCACAAACCCACGTCCCCCACCGAAGGATACGCCAGGACGGCGCCTATCCTTTTTGTGTTAAACCTGGCCCTCCTACAGGAAAGGGTTTTCTCCTTCTGTATTCTTATACAGACTCTTTTCCCTTCTCTCGCTTTCTCTCTCCCTCCTTTCCTCCTCTCCGTCCCCATGGTCGGTCCGGTCCCTTCCCGCCCCTCACTTTGCGTCGCCCACATTTCTTCCCACCATGACGTTGAAAATTATTTCGGCTAATGCTAACGGCCTTAACTCTTCCACCAAACGAGCTATGGCCATCCAATTATTTAATAGACAAAAGGCTGATATAGTATTGATACAGGAGACCCATTTTAAACCTCCACACCCCTCCATGTCCTGCAAACAATTTCCACATGTCTATTATTCAAACATGCCTGCCAAACGCAGGGGAACCGCCATTATGATTCGTCGAGGCCTCCCTATAATTGTTCACGATACGGTCTCGGACCCTCAGGGCCACTACGTTATCCTCTCATGTTCCTATAACCAGGCTCCTCTGATCTTGGCCTCCATATATGCCCCTAATGCGCAGCAGGGTTCTCTTTTCACAGCTTTCTTTGACAGCCTTTCCCGCCTCCCTACGGGCATGACTATAATTGGTGGAGACTGCAATGTCACTTTGGACCCACTCCAAGATAGGTCTCGCCCCGGCCCTACGGCCTCTACTCCCGCCAAACTGGCCAAGCGTTTACAAGCACATTTATCACTTTACAATCTGTATGACGGATGGAGGACTTTGTATCCCTCAGCAAGGGGATTTACTCACTACTCCCCACCTCACGACCTCTATACACGTATAGACTATATATTCATAGACCGAGACACTACCCGTAAACTCCTCAGCGCCAAGACGCTCTCTATCTCCTGGTCAGATCACTCTGCTGTTCTGCTTGAAATTTCATCTTCCTCACCTCCCCCACCCGATTCTGGCGTCTAAATGAATCTCTTCTACTTAAGAAATGCACCGTAGCTGATATTGCCACCGCACTAGGTAATTATTATGCAGACAATGCGACCCCAGACATCCCCCCCCCCCCTCCCTGATATGGGAGGCACATAAGGCCACCATCCGAGGCTACCTTATAAGCCTTTCGGCTGTCCAAAGGAAAACTGAAGCACAACGGATCCGAGTCCTAGAATCAGAACTTGCCGCCCTGACCCTTCTGCATCAACGCCGCCCCAGAAAGAAAACGTATTCCAAACTCCTAGCAGTTAAAGGTCAGCTATCCCAGATTCTCACCAAAAAGGCAGTCAAGGCACTCCTATGGGCACGCCAGAGGTTCTACGAGAAATCGGATAAAGCTGACACTTTACTAGCCCAGAAACTCAGAGCGAAACGTACTCAAAACCGCATTATATCTTTACGCTGTGCTGACGGGTCCACCACATTTGACCCGACACGAATGGCTTCCCAATTTCGGGATTATTATACATCGTTATACAACCTCCCCTCCACTCTAGATGCTGATCCTTGTCACGTTTCTAAGCTTCGAGACTATCTATCCACTTGCAAACTCCCTAAGCTTTCCGAGTCGGATATAGCGACGCTTAATGCCCCCATCTCCACAGAAGAAATCTCAATGGCCATCCAGCAGCTACGCCGTACCGCATCCCCTGGCCCTGATGGCTTTACAGCTTTGTATTATAAAAAATTTACAACCCCTTTACTCCCCATGCTTCAATCTCTGTTTAACGCAGTCCTGGACGGGGGCTCATTCGATGCGGCCACCACTAGGGCCAATCTTATCCTCATTCCAAAGCCTGATAGGGACCCGCTGGAGATGAAGAACTATCGACCCATCTCGCTCCTAAATGTCGACCTAAAGCTTTTTGCCAAAATCCTGGCAAACAGACTAGCTCCATTTTTACCCTCCCTCATTCACCCCGACCAGGTCGGCTTTATTCCCTCTAGACAGGCCGCAGATGATACTAGGCGTCTCATCGACCTCATCCAGTTAGCACAAGATAAGGCTCTCTCGACGCTAGTCGTGGCCCTCGACGCAGAAAAGGCCTTCGACAGAGTGGCCTGGCCATTCTTACAACAGACACTTTTAAATATGGGCTTACATGGCGCCTTTTATAAGGGCATCACATCGCTTTATCAGAATCCCTCAGCCTCCATCTTAATTAATGGCCTTTCCTCCGACCCTTTACCCATACGTAATGGCACCCGACAAGGCTGTCCCCTTTCCCCCCTGCTCTTCGCCCTCATTATGGAACCATTGGCAGCTAGAATTAGGCTAAACCGTAACATATCTGGTATCATATCGGGAACCCAAAATCACAAAATTGCACTATATGCCGATGACGTCATTCTTACCCTGACCGACCCGTCTACTTCCCTCCCACATTTGATGGAGGAGATAGCTACGTACAGTCGGTTTTCAAATTACAACATTAACTCAGACAAAACCGAAATCCTAGCCTTGCATGTCGCGGACCCAGATCTCCGGCTCCTACAGGCCTCCTTCCCATGTGCTTGGCGAGCTGATAAACTCAAATACCTGGGCATCTATTTAACTAAATCCTACTCTGGTCTTTATGCTGCTAATTTTCCCAGATTATTAACATCTATTAAACAGGACATGACCAAGTGGAATAAATATATCCTGTCCTGGTTTGGACGAATGACAGCCGTTAAGATGACTTTACTACCCCGCCTGTTATATCTATGGCAAACTCTTCCCATCCACGTTCCCACCTCAATCCTCAAAAATCTCCAGGCAGACCTTACCAGATTTATCTGGGCAGGGCGGAAGCCCAGAGTAAAGATGAGAATCCTTCAAAAGCACCGCCTAGAGGGGGGCCTGGGAGTTCCTGACCTCCTTAAATACTATAGAGCAGCTCACCTAACCACGTGCGTCCTATGGCACGATAAACCTGGACACAGAATCTGGACACATTTGGAGGCTACCACACTCCACAGATATTCCCCCTATAGCCTGCTCTGGTGCCGACCGAATAGTCGCCCACCCACTTCCTCGCTGTTACCCACAGTGAGATTTACCCTTTCCATATGGGACCTTTGTTCACGACTTTACCGGCTACGATCCTACCACCCTCTACTCACCCCTCTGTGGAACAACCCTGCTTTCCCGCCGGGGGAGAACCATCCGGCTTTTGAATCATGGATAAACCATAACATACTTTTCCTTCTGGACATTGCTCCGCTACACACGTTCCCCACATATGCCGACTTGCAATCCCGTTTCTCCCTTCCACGCTCAACCTTTTATCAATTCTTACAGATACGCCACTTTTTTACCTCTACCCCCAGATCACCACCCATGGGAGGTAAGTCAAGCTTTGAATCCCTATGCTGCACTTGCCGATCAACTAAAGGCCTGCTCTCAGCTATATATCAAATCTTGTTGACTCACAATTCGCCCCTGAAAGAACCCCACGAAATGGCTTGGGAGCGAGATGTGGGTGTAACCCTGACACCAGACGATTGGTCTGAGATTAGGCAGGAAATCTCCACGAGCTCCATTTCGGTCCGAATCAAAGAAAATGCCTACAAATTATATTATCGTTGGTACCTGGTGCCATCGCGTCTCCATTCAATCTACCCTTCTAGCTCGGATAGATGCTGGCGTCAATGTGGCCAACGCGGAACCCTGCTGCACATTTGGTGGAACTGCCCACAAATTAGGGGATATTGGACTAGGGTCCATAGACTTATTTTTAATGTCCTCGCTCTAACGGTCCCGATGTCACCTCTCTATTCTCTGCTCTCTCGCCCAATACCTCACACCCCTCGCCACCACCAGAAGCTAACTAAGCATATCCTAAGTACGGCCAAATAGCGGCTAACTGGAAATCTCTATCTCCCCCCACAATCCCTGCTACCACAAATGCTATATGGCAAACTTATAGACTGGAACGTATTACTGCGGTTCTCCGTGACACCCCAGATAACTTCACCACCACATGGTCACCCTGGACGACATACTTCGGTGCTGAACCTCCGTTGGCTACCATATAAGATAATGTGAGTCATTCTGATACCCTATCCAAATTGGGATAACCTGACGCGCTGCTCAGGCGACTGGGACCGACCGACCATCCCCCCCCCCCCCCCCCTCCCTCCCCAACTCTTTCCCCCTCTCTCTTTTGCTTTCTTTTCTATCGTTATGTTTACTTCTTGCTCCTCTATTATAAGCTGTATTGTTTCACTAAGAGATATTCCCTCACCCTTAGCTACGGTTCATACATGATGCGGAACATCACCTATTGATGGTTGTCCATACATAGGCATACATATTTGTTTGACCTTCCGCACACCCGCTGACGTACCTAGGTAGATATTCTGTTACTGCTATTTAACCATTGACTGCGTTATGTACCAATGTGTGATACCTGTAATACATACTTTACGAATATCTTGTTAAAAGTATAAAACTCAATAAAACTTTTTCTCAAAAAATAAATAAAAATAAGGTGTATATGAAACATAAATGCATTCTGTGCTTAGACTTAGGTCCCATCACCATGATATCTCGTTATGGTATGCAATTATTCCAAAATACGAACAACTCCCCCCCCCCCCCCCTGCGCTGTTAATCTACATGAAGCAATAGGTCATAAATACACTTGACTCACTAAATATTAGAAAATAATTAACTTTAATCAATAATTGACTAGTCATAATTTTTAAAAATAATATAATATTATTATATAATATATAACAATATAAAATACAATAGATTAAGAGAGCTGGGTCATATATAAATCTGCATAAGGGATATATCCCTGTCCGTAATGAGACTTTACGTGTGTTCCCGATGAGGTGTTATAGATGGAGACGAGAGAGAGGTGTCATAAACAGCAACTACAAGACGGGAGTTCACTCATACCCCTTTTCCACCACTAAGCACGTGTCGCAGCCAGGAGCCAGACACAGGTGCTACCCGGCTGCGGCCCGTGCTCAGCCCCCTTTCCCAGTGTGCTCACCAACCAGGCATATTGCCGGCTTGGTGACGCTGCTAGCGACACGGCAGGGGCGCTGCTGGGAGATCATAGACTGTGAACGGCAGCCGTGTCACATCGACACGGCTTCCGTTTACACTACACAGCTTACCGGGTTGAACTCGTGTTCAACTCGTTAAGCTACCCGGGTAGGATTCCCGGATCACTTGATCCGGGTTGACCCTTTTCCACTAGCAAAAAACACAAGTAAATGTGTGCCCCGATGCCTTTACCCGTGTTTTTTGAGCTAGTGGAAAAGGGGTATCAGCTAAAGGCACCTGCTGTGTGCAGAGTCCCGCTGCTGGATACAGCCCTCCGGAGTCTGATGACACCTCTCTCTCGTCTCGCCGGGAACACACATAATACTCCCGATAGTGGAGAATATTATATTTTATTATAAAGTGCTGCTTGATATATTACACAGGATAAACGTCAGAAGTTTATTAAACAAGTTTTACTTCATTCTGACCATTTAGTTGAAATACGTCAGGAATCCTGGGAAAATCCAGGAAAGAAATTCACACCTCACAAGAAGATGCTGGCTCGCTATCCTCTCGCTGCGGAGCTAAGTACAAATTGGGAAACACCTCCGCCAATGGATTCGCAAGTGGCGCGGCTGGTGGTGTCCTCGGCTCTGCCTGTAACTACCGTCACTTCTCTGAAAGAACCGATGGATAAGCATGTGGAGGGTTGCTTAAAAGCGATTTACACCTTAGCAGGTGCTGCGCATCGGCCCACTATTGCAGCAACATGGGCTGCAGAGGCTATTGAAGCATGGGCTTAGGAGGTGGAAGCAGAGCTGCCGCCCAACTTTTCTGATAATGCTAGACAATGTCTCTCGTATATTGTCACAGCATCTCATTACATTAAGGAGGCGGCTTCTGATGCCGGTATCCTGGCGGCCAAAGCTGCTACTACGTCCATTTTGGCTCGCCGGATTCTATGGTTAAGGTCCTGGTCTGTGGATCTGGACTCTAAGGAAACCCTGGAGGTGCTCCCTTTTAAGGGAGACATTCTTTTTGGATAGGACCTTCTTAAGATAGTGGCTGACTTAGCTTCGGCTAAAACAGCGTGTCTACCTAGTACTGCTCCTTCGGTACCGAAGGCTAAGAGTACTTCCTTTCGCTCCTTTCGTCTTTCAGGTAAAGCAAAAGGTCAGGCATACCCGAAACAGGCTCGCACTTCCAAAGCCGCTAAGCCCAAAACTAAACGGGCCTGGGCTGCCTGTCAGCCCGCTTCCAAAACGGACAAGCCTGCTGCATGACAGGGCGGGCTTCCCTCAGGGTGGGGGGCCGACTTCTAGGGTTTACCCAGGAATGGTTGAAGACAACTTCCGATGCCTGGGTACGGGAAGTCGTCACTTGAGGTTATGCCGTATCCTTCAAGAATCGTCCCCCTCATTGTTTTTGCCTGACAATGTCCCTTCGGATCAGGTGAAGGCAAAAACTCTTCATTTGGTGGTACAGTCCCTCCTGGACACAGGAGTGGTAGTACAGGTGCCTCTGGCTCAGAGAGGCAAGGGGTACTATTCACTGCTATTCCTAGACCCGATGTTGCATCAGCAATATTTGAGGCAGCCCAAAACTAAACGGGCCTGGGCTGCCTGTCAGCCCGCTTCCAAAACGGACAAGCCTGCTGCATGACAGGGCGGGCTTCCCTCAGGGTGGGGGGCCGACTTCTAGGGTTTACCCAGGAATGGTTGAAGACAACTTCCGATGCCTGGGTACGGGAAGTCGTCACTTGAGGTTATGCCGTATCCTTCAAGAATCGTCCCCCTCATTGTTTTTGCCTGACAGATGTCCCTTCGGATCAGGTGAAGGCAAAAACTCTTCATTTGGTGGTACAGTCCCTCCTGGACACAGGAGTGGTAGTACAGGTGCCTCTGGCTCAGAGAGGCAAGGGGTACTATTCACTGCTATTCCTAGACCCGATGTTGCATCAGCAATATTTGAGGTTTGCTGTTGGCAACCTCCATTACCAATTTCGCTTGACCACGGCTCCGCAAGTCTTCCCAAAGGTCATGGCGGTGATGACGGCTGTACTCCGCCGTCAAGGGGTAAGGATCCTCCCGTATCTGGACGACTTGTTGATCCTGGCTAATCCCCAGAAATTCTCCTACGCCATCTGGATCGGACGCTCCAGTTTCTGCAAGCTGACGGGTGGTTCATCAACTGGAAGAAATCCTCCCTGGTCCCTGCGCAGAGCATGGTGCACCTGGGGGCGTTGTTAAATAACCAGCGGTTGTTCCTGTCTCAGGAGAAGGTCCTGAAGCTTCAGGACAGGATTCGATGCTTCCTATCTCGTCTGCAAGTGTCGATGCATCGCCGAATGTAAGTGCTAGGTCTCATGGTGTCGGCCTTCGACATGGTGGAGTACGCTCCATTCCATTCCCGCCCTCTACAGAAATTGATTCTTGCCAAGTGGGATGGCCTGCCTCACCGAATCAGGTCTCACATGATCTCCTTGTCTCCGGAGATCCGTCTGTAACTGAGCTGGTGGCTTCAGCAGGGCAGGGGTCGTCCCTTCTGGATCTCCAACTGGGTCCTTCTGATGACGGATGCCAGTCTGAGAGGTTGGCGCAACACTCCCCTTCAAGGTCGGTGGACCAAGGAGGAGTCTCTCCTCCCGATAAACATTCTGAAACTGCGGGCAGTGTTCAACGCTCTGATCTTGGCCCAACATTTAATACAGAACAGACCTGTTCAAGTACAGTCAGACAACGCCACCACGGTGGCGTACATAAATCATCAAGGCGGAACTCGAAGCCGCTTGGCAATGAGGGAAGTATCCAGAATTCTTCAGTGGGTAGAACGCCATCTGCCAGCCATATCGGCAGCGTTCATCCCGGGAGTCCTGAACTGGGAAGTGAATTTCCTCAGTTGTCAGGACGTAAACGCCGGAGAGTGGAGCCTCCATCCAGAAGTATTTCAACTCCTCGTGGACAAGTGGGGCCTCCCACATGTGGACCTGATGGCATCTCGACACAATCACAGGGTTTCGATCTTCGGAGCAAGGACAAGGGATCCTCGAGCAGCGTTCGTGGACGCTCTGGCAATTCCATGGAACTTTCAGCTGCTGTACGTGTTCCCTCCGGTGTCACTCCTGCCCAGAGTGATAAGAAAGTTCAAGCAAGAAGGAGGACTCCTACTTCTGATCGCTCCAACGTGGCCCAGACAGCATTGGTTCTCAGACCTGCAGGGTCTCTCGTTTGAGCGTCCTCTTCTGCTTCCACAACGACCAGACCTGAACGAGGCCCTTGTTTTTACCAGGATTTGGCCCATCTGGCTTTGACGGCGTGGCTCTTGAAGCTTCCGTACTAAGGGCCAAGGGTTTTTCTGAGGCGGTCATTCAGACTATGTTGAAGGCCCGTAAGCCGGCTTCTGCTCTGATTTAGCGCAGGGTCTGGAATGCTTACTTTGCTTGGTGCGCATCTAATAATCATGATGTTTACAAGTTTAGTACGACCAAACTTTTGGCCTTTCTGCAACAGGGCCTGGACTTAGGCCTTCGTCTTGCCTCCATCAAGGTTCATATTTCTGCCTTGTCGGTTTGGTTTCAGAGAAAAATTGCCACTTTGCCTGATGTTCATACGTTCACTCATACGTTCACATGTGGCTTCTTGGGATTTTCGGTGGTTTTGGAGGCTTTACAAGAGCCTCCGTTTGAGCCTCTTGAAGCTGCAGACCTTAAGTGGCTTTCCCTTTAAGGCAGGGCTGGCCAAACCGGTCCTCGAGATCTACCAACAGTTCATGTTTTCCAGGCCTCCTGGAGACCTGTAGAATTGTCAGTTAGGAATGAATGCAGCACATCTTAATTAGTAATGACTACACCTGTGCACCAGCTAGGTGATCTGGAAAATGTGTACTGTTGGTAGATCTCAAGGACTGGTTTGGCCAGCCCTGCTTTAAGGTATTGTTTCTACTGACTATTGCCTCTGCTAGACGGGTGTCTGATTTGGGGGCCTTGTCGTGTAGGTCCCCCTATCTGATTTTTCACCGTGACAGGGCGGTTCTTAAAACACGTCCCGGGTACCTACCTAAGGTGGTGTCTTCTTTCCACCTTAATCAGGAGATTGTGGTTCCTGCCTTTGTCTCTCCTGTATTGTAGTCCAAAGAGCGGTCTTTGGATGTGGTACGGGCTCTCCGTATCTAAGTAAAGAGGACAGCTTCTATCAGGAAGTCTGATTCTCTCTTTGTACTGTTTGGATTTCACAAACGTGGCTGGCCTGCTAACAAGCAGACCTTGGCCAGATGGATTAAAATGGTGATTGCACATGCTTATGTACAGGCTGGCCTTCCAGCTCCTGCTACCATCATTGCCCATTCTACTCGGTCGGTTGGACCTTCTTGGGCGGCCCGCCGTGGTGCGACCCTTAAACAATTGTGAAAGGCACCTACGTGGTCCTCGGTGAACAAGATCATAAGGTTCTATGCCTTTGATACATCCGCCTCCCAGGATGCTTCCGTTGGACGCCGGGTTCTTGTGCCCGCCACAGTGCATCCCCTCCCATAAGGAACTGCTTTAGGACATCCCCGATGTTATTCCCTGTGGAGCCCAGTATACCCTGCAGCAGAAAACGAGATTTATGGTAAGAACTTACCGTTGTTAAATCTTTCTGCGAGGTACACTAGGCTCCACAGGGTGACCACCCTGACGCACTTAGCTTCTTTGGGTTTTGTTTGGCATTAGCCGCTGACACCTTCTCCTGTCGTGAGTATGTGGTGTATGTGGCTACTAACGGTTGTCGTCTCTTTTTGCCTGCTACTGCATTGGGCTGGTTAACAAAAACTGAGCTCCTGTGCACTGAGGCGGGGTTATAGAGGTGGCGGCGCTAAGCATTCTGGGAACAGTCAAAGCTTTTAGCCTGTTGGTGCCTCGGATCAAGATCCTACTCTACACCCTGATGTTGTTCCCTGTGGAGCCCAGTGTACCTTGCAGAAAGAGATTTAACGGTAAGTTCTTACCATAAATCTCGTTTTTAGATTGTTATATATTTTATTGATTCTTTTTAAAATTATATGACTAGTCATTATTTATTATTTAGTGAGTTAAGTGTATTTATGCCCTATTGCTTCATGTAGATTAACAGCGCGGGGGGAGGGAAGTTGTTCTGTTTTCGTTTGCATACACCTGACTAGTTCAGGTGAATTTATTTGGCTTTTACCACAAGCCAATTACTTCACTGCTGCTATTTGTTTAACATATTTTCCGGCTGTATAAGCAGTTTAGCAAGATCATTACTACTATATATAAAAACTATTTTGCAATTAAGCGCCAGGCAATTGTGGTTGTAGTTTTATTTCAAAATACAGAAAAATCCGATATCCAAAATACTTCTGGTCCCAAGCATTTTGGACATGGGATACTCAAACTGTGTGTGTGTGTGTGTGTGTGTGTGTGTGTGTGTGTGTGTATATTATAATATGTTACACATAATCTTACCTCTCTTGGGTCTATTCAGTGCATGTCGGATCCTCCGACGGAGAAGATCCGCCAAAGCAGTATTCAATTTGCGGGCAAATCCGATTGGTTTTGCCTGTTTTCGTCAATGTCAATCCGACTTTTTTTAAAGTCGGATTGACATTGTCGAAAATGGGACTAAAACCTGTCGGATTTGGCCACAAATCCGCCAAAACGTGGTTCCGCCGCTAATCCGCTTATCCCCATGTATTCCGATAAGTCTGAAAAACGGCAGCCTCATTAAATAGGTCGAATCTTTATTCGACCTAAAAAAAGTCGGAAACCGTCATCTTTCCGACTAGACGGAAGTTTCGTCTTCAATCGAATAGACCCCTCTGTCTTTTAAGACCTAGGGGTGAATTCAGTTTAGCTCCGATGCCGCCACTTATCTGGGTTTTCTCTAACGTCCTAGTGGATGCTGGGACTCCGTCAGGACCATGGGGAATAGCGGGCTCCGCAGGAGACAGGGCACATCTAAAAAAGCTTTTAGGTCACATGGTGCGTACTGGCTCCTCCCCCTATGACCCTCCTCCAAGCCTCAGTTAGGTTTTTGTGCCCGTCCGAGAGGGTGCAATCTAGGTGGCTCTCCTAAAGAGCTGTTTAGAAAAGTTTTTTTTTAGGTTTCAATCTCAGTGATTCCTGCTGGCAACAGGATCACTGCATCGAGGGACTTAGGGGAGAGATTTCCAACTCACCTGCGTGCAGGATGGATTGGAGTCTTAGGCTACTGGACACTTAGCTCCAGAGGGAGTCGGAACACAGGTCAGCCTGGGGTTCGTCCCGGAGCCGCGCCGCCGATCCCCCTTACAGACGCTGAAGAGACGGCAGAACGGAGGTCCGGAAAGCAGGCGGCAGAAGACTCCTCAGTCTTCTTGAAGGTAGCGCACAGCACGGCAGCTGTGCGCCATTGTTGTCACACGGCTCACTGACTCAGTCACGGAGGGTGCAGGGCGCTGCTGGGGGCGCCCTGGGCAGCAATATAATTACCTTTAGTGGCAAAATAAATACATCCCATATAGCCATTAAGGCTATATGTATGTATTTTAACCCAGGCCAGTTTCTTAAAAACCGGGGAAAAGCCCGCCGAAAAAGGGGCGGAGCTTATTCTCCTCAGCACTCAGCGCCATTTTCCTGCTCAGCTCCGCTGGTGAGGAAGGCTCCCAGGTCTCTCCCCTGCACTGCACTACAGAAACAGGGTAACAAAGAGAAGGGGGGCATAAATTGGCGATATTTATATATTAAGAGCGCATATATAGTAAACAACACCTTCTAGGGTTGTTTATATACATTTATAGCGCTTTTGGTGTGTGCTGGCAAACTCTCCCTCTGTCTCCCCAAAGGGCTAGGGGGTCCTGTCTTCGATTAGAGCATTCCCTGTGTGGCTGCTGTGTGTCGGTACGTGTGTGTCGACATGTATGAGGACGATGTTGGTGTGGAGGCAGAGCAATTGCCGATGATGGTAATGTCACCCCCTAGGGAGTCGACACCGGAATGGATGGCTTTAGTTATGGAATTACGTGATAATGTCAGCACATTACAAAAGTCAGTTGACGAAATAAGACGCCCGGCAAACCAGTTAGTACCGGTTCAGGCGTCTCAGACACCGTCAGGGGCTGTAAAACGTCCTTTACCTCAGTCAGTCGACACGGGTACCGACACAGATGAATCTAGTGTCGACGGTGAAGAAACAAACGTATTTTCCAATAGGGCCACACGTTATATGATCACGGCAATGAAGGAGGCTTTGCAGATCTCTGATACTGCTGGTACCTCAAAAAGGGGTATTATGTGGGGGGTGAAAAAACTACCTGTATTTTTTCCAGAATCAGAGGAATTGAATGACGTGTGTGATGAAGCGTGGGTTAACCCCGATAGAAAACTGCTAATTTCCAAGAAGTTATTGGCATTATACCCTTTCCCACCAGAGGTTAGGGCGCGCTGGGAAACACCCCCTAGGGTGGATAAGGCGCTCACACGTTTATCAAAGCAAGTGGCGTTGCCGTCTCCTGATACGGCCGCCCTCAAGGATCCAGCAGATAGGAGGCTGGAAACTACACTGAAGAGTATATACACACATACTGGTGTTATACTGCGACCGGCAATAGCCTCAGCCTGGATGTGCAGTGCTGGGGTAGTGTGGTTGGATTCTCTGACTGAAAATATTGATACCCTGGATAGGGACAGTATTTTATTGACTCTAGAGCAATTAAAGGATGCTTTCCTTTATATGCGAGATGCTCAGAGGGATGTTTGTACTCTAGCATCAAGAGTAAGCGCGATGTCCATATCTGCCAGAAGAAGTTTATGGACGCGACAGTGGTCAGGTGATGCGGATTCCAAGAGGCATATGGAAGTATTGCCATATAAAGGAGAGGAATTGTTTGGGGTCGGTCTTTCGGACCTGGTGGCCACGGCAACTGCCGGCAAATCCACTTTTTTACCTCAGACCCCCTCCCAACAGAAAAAGACACCGTCTTTTCAGCCGCAGTCCTTTCGCTCCTATAAAAAGCGACCAAAAGGACAGTCTTATCTGCCGCGAGGCAGAGGAAAGGGTAAGAAAGGGCAGCAAGCAGCCCCTGCCCAGGAACAGAAGCCAGCCCCGGCTTCTACAAAGCCATCAGCATGACGCTGGGGCTTTACAAGCGGACTCAGGAACGGTGGGGGGTCGACTCAAGATTTTCAGCAATCAATGGGTTCACTCACAAGTGGACCCGTGGGTCCTGCAGATAGTATCTCAGGGTTACATGCTGGAGTTCGAAAGGTCTCCCCCTCGCCGGTTCCTAAAGTCTGCTTTACCAACGTCTCCCTCAGAAAGGACGTCTGTTTTGGAAGCCATTCACAAGCTGTATTCTCAGCAGGTGATAGTCAAGGTACCCCTCCTACAACAGGGAAAGGGGTATTATTCCACACTAGTTGTGGTACCGAAACCGGACGGTTCGGTAAGGCCTATTCTAAATCTGAAATCCTTGAACCTGTACATAAAGAAATTCAAGTTCAAGATGGAGTCACTCAGAGCAGTGATAGCGAATCTGGAAGAAGGAGACTTCATGGTGTCCTTGGACATAAAAGATGCTTATCTACATGTCCCGATTTACCCCTCACACCAAGGGTATCTCAGGTTCGTGATACAAGACTGTCATTATCAGTTTCAAACGCTGCCGTTTGGGTTGTCCACGGCCCCTCGGGTCTTTACCAAGGTAATGACCGAAATGATGGTTCTTCTACGAAGAAAAGGCGTATTAATTATCCCTTACTTGGACGATCTCCTGATAAGGGCAAAGTCCAGAGAACAGCTGGAAGTCGGTGTAGCGCTAACACAAGTAGTGCTTCAGCAACACGGGTGGATTCTAAATCTTCCAAAATCTCAATTGACCCCGACAACACATCTGCTGTTCCTGGGCATGATTCTGGACACGGTTCAGAAAAAGGTATTTCTCCCGGAAGAGAAAGCAAGGGAGTTATCCGAACTTGTCAAGAACCTCCTAAAACCAGGAACTGTGTCAGTACATCAATGCACAAGAGTCCTGGGAAAGATGGTGGCTTCGTACGAAGCGATTCCATTCGGCAGATTCCATGCACGAACATTTCAGTGGGATCTGCTGGACAAATGGTCCGGATCGCATCTGCACATGCATCAGCGGATAACACTGTCACCGAGAACAAGGTTGTCTCTCCTGTGGTGTTTGCAGACTGCCCATCTGTTAGTGGGCCGCAGATTCGGCATACAGGACTGGGTCCTGGTGACTACGTGTTGATCCAGTCCGACAACATCACGGCAGTCGCCCACGTAAACCGACAAGGCGGCACGAGAAGCAGGAGTGCAATGGCAGAAGCTGCAAGGATTCTGCGCTGGGCGGAGAATCATGTCGTAGCACTGTCAGCAGTGTTCATCCCGGGAGTGGACAACTGGGAAGCAGATTTCCTCAGCAGACACGACCTTCACCCGGGAGAGTGGGGACTTCATCCAGAAGTTTTCCACATGATGGTGAACCGTTGGGAAAAACCAAAGGTGGACATGATGGCGTCTCGCCTCAACAAAAAATTGGACAGATATTGCGCCAGGTCAAGAGACCCTCAGGCAATAGCTGTGGACGCTCTGGTAACACCGTGGGTGTACCAGTCAGTGTATGTGTTCCCTCCTCTGCCTCTCATACCAAAGGTACTGAGAATTATACGGAAAAGAGTAAGAACAATACTGGTAGCTCCGGACTGGCCAAGAAGAACTTGGTATCCGGAACTTCAAGAGATGCTCACGGAGGATCCGTGGCCTCTACCTCTAAGAAGGGATCTGCTTCAGCAGGGACCTTGTATGTTCCAAGACTTACCGCGGCTGCGTTTGACGGCATGGCGGTTGAACGCCGGATTCTAAAAGAGAAGGGCATTCCTGAGGAAGTTATTCCTACTTTAATTAAAGCCAGGAAAGAAGTGACCGCACAACATTATCACCGCATTTGGAGAAAATATGTTGCGTGGTGTGAGGCCAAGAAGGCTCCAACGGAAGAATTTCAATTGGGTCGATTCTTACATTTCCTGCAAGCAGGATTGTCTATGGGCCTCAAATTGGGGTCCATTAAAGTTCAAATTTCGGCCTTATCAATTTTCTTCCAGAAGGAATTGGCGTCAGTGCCTGAAGTACAAACTTTTGTCAAAGGTGTACTACATATACAACCCCCAATAGTGCCTCCAGTGGCACCGTGGGATTTGAACGTGGTTCTAAATTTTCTCAAATCTCATTGGTTTGAGCCTTTAAAATCGGTAGATTTAAAATACCTTACATGGAAGGTAACCATGCTGTTGGCCCTGGCTTCAGCCAGGAGAGTTTCGGAGTTGGCAGCTTTGTCATACAAAAGCCCATATCTGATATTCCATTCGGACAGGGCAGAATTGAGGACACGTCCTCAATTTCTCCCTAAGGTGGTTTCGGCATTTCACTTGAACCAGCCTATTGTGGTGCCTGCGGCTACTAGCGACTTGGAGGACTCCAAGTTACTGGACGTTGTCAGAGCATTAAAAATATATATTTCAAGGACAGCTGGAGTCAGAAAATCTGACTCGTTGTTTACATTGTATGCACCCAACAAGTTGGGTGCTCCTGCGTCTAAACAGACGATTGCACGTTGGATATGTAGTACAATCCAACTTGCACATTCTGTGGCAGGCCTGCCACAGCCTAAATCTGTAAAGGCCCATTCCACAAGGAAAGTGGGCTCATCCTGGGCGGCTGCCCGAGGAGTCTCGGCATTACAACTTTGCCGAGCAGCTACGTGGTCAGGGGAGAACACGTTTGTAAAATTTTACAAATTTGATACTCTGGCTAAAGAGGACCTGGAGTTCTCTCATTCGGTGCTGCAGAGTCATCCGCACTCTCCCGCCCGTTTGGGAGCTTTGGTATAATCCCCATGGTCCTGACGGAGTCCCAGCATCCACTAGGACGTTAGAGAAAATAAGAATTTACTTACCGATAATTCTATTTCTCATAGTCCGTAGTGGATGCTGGGCGCCCATCCCAAGTGCGGATTGTCTGCAATGCTTGTACATAGTTATTGTTACAAAAATCGGGTTATTACTGTTGTTGTGAGCCATCTGTTCAGAGGCTACTTCGTTTGTGTTATCATACTGTTAACTGGGTTCAGATCACAAGTTGTACGGTGTGATTGGTGTGGCTGGTATGAGTCTTACCCGGGATTCAAGATCCTTCCTTATTGTGTACGCTCGTCCGGGCACAGTACCTAACTGAGGCTTGGAGGAGGGTCATAGGGGGAGGAGCCAGTACGCACCATGTGACCTAAAAGCTTTTTTAGATGTGCCCTGTCTCCTGCGGAGCCCGCTATTCCCCATGGTCCTGACGGAGTCCCAGCATCCACTACGGACTATGAGAAATAGAATTATCGGTAAGTAAATTCTTATTTTTTTTTCCGTTAGCCGCTGAGGTCCTGAAACAAAATCCCGGATAAGTGCCTTGTTTTTTTTTTACTTATCCCAAATCCTATGTATATTCGCCTGTAAACGGACAATTTTTGCATGATTTTTTTTTAACTTCAATTGAATTGCCTGAGAAAACATGTCTGTTTTAGCACTGTTTGCCAGTTGTAAAAAGCAAAGTAATGTTGCCACTACATTACTAAATGTTAATTAATGTTGGTGTTATGGAGATTGTGAGACAATACTAACTGACAAAAATACTTAAGGGGGCGATTCAATTGTTTTTAAAGCTGTGATAAATAATGGGCACCCATTGTTGCAATTCAATAGTTTTGGGAGCCCTTTAATTATCGCGCCCGATTAGACGCAATGTAGTTATGTGACTGGTGGTCAGGAGACTGCCAGTCACAATACCGGCACCTACATCCCACTCCCTCACAACCCCGACAGTCGGCATGTCGACTAGCAGGGACTATTCCCACTCGTGAGTTTCCTTGACACCCATAGAGTGGGAACAGAACCCGTGGCATCATTGCGCTCGTCCCCCCGCATCCCAATGCCGGGATCACGGCGTCAGTATGGTCACACTATACCAACCCGATTAGACCTGGTTTAGCTTTGTAAAGCTCCAAATCCTGACTAAACTAATATGCGCGACGGGGAAAAGTGCTTTTGGGGCTCCCAAAAAGCAGACTTTTCACACATTTCAGCTCAAAACCTTCGGGGTTTGCGAGCTGAAATGTGTCTGCTGTAGCTAATGGGCCACTGATCGGAGCAACAGTTTAATTGCTCTGATATTCGCTCATAAAAAACAGTTGAACTTGAATTCTCCTCTGAGCGCATAAATTCACATTTAAGAGGGTTAAGTCAAAACGATATATCATGACGCCTAACAACTAGCAGCTGGGGCAAGAAGGGTGTGTGTCCATATAACAAGGCGTTTCATGGGGGGTGTGTCCAGCACTCCCCATCTGGTTCCCCTCCCTTTCATAATCCGTTCTTTAGTGGTCTACTATGCAGAGTTGTAGTGAATGGCATTTGCTTTCCCGGACAATCGGACAATACAATCCTGATCAAAAGGGCGGGAAAGAGCCCTTTATCAGGACAGTCCTGTCAAAGTCTGAAAAGTTGGGAGTTGTAGTAGATTACGTATTAAGGGCATAGTTATAAACAAGTGCTGAGTTATTTCGTTGTGGTAAAATACTTTATAAATATATTTCTAAAAATAACACAAGTGGTTGTTCACATTGTAATGGTAGCAATACATGTTAGAAGTGTTTTTTAAATAATGTGAATTTTTAATTGTTCATTACCAAAAGCTTCAGAGGCACGTCTAGAATTTATGCAGCTCTCTTGTGCTGCTTTTCAGGTGTGATTTAATAGTCTTCATGGGGAAAAATGGTTGTTAGAAGTAGAAGATGCTGTGTTACAAAAGCACTATTGTGTACAGCTCCATTACATATGGTCTAATATTTGAGGCACGTTTCCTAGGTTTAAAAAAAAGTAATGGATTAGCTGTTTGAAGTTTCTGGTGTAAGAAAGAACCCTCAAATAGAGCATACAGCTTATATATAATTAATTGTGGGATATTCAGTTGTTATCGCCTAAAGCGACTGGAAACCGCAGTGGCGATATTCAATTGATGCCCGTTATCGCACTGATCGTGTCCATTAATGTTGCGTAAAGCAACTAAACCCGTCTAAACTAATGGGCGTGGTCGCAAAAAGTGACGTTTGGGCACCCAAACGGATCACTTTACTCACATTTCAGCTTTCCAGTATGGGGAGCTGTGAGCTGAAATGTGTCTCCCCGCAGCGCAGTGTGCCCTACCGGAGCTACAATTGAATTGCTCTGTTTGGGAGCCATTAAGTGGAAGAATATATTGAATTCTCCCCATACTGGGAGCATTTTAACTTCTGGAAATGTGTTTTCCTATTCTCACTCTTGAAGGAATGGGATCCTGTGTTTGGAAACAAATGGCAACATCTTTTTTTTTTGCAGCCTCCAAGTTTTTTTTGTTTTGTTTTTGTCCCTCCCTCTATCACTAACATATGGGAGCCATGGCTGAGTATCTGCGTCAATTGTGGCTGCCATTATAATGTTACTACTTTCCAGGCCTGCAATAAGACCATTATTGCTCAAACATAGGCTTGTTATTTTGCTCCCATAGGTACAGTATATAAGGGTACAAATAACAGTTTACAACTTATTTGCTGTGTGTTGAAATTGTTGTAATAATTGTGACATTTAAGCAATTGCACTGTTAAGACCGCCCCCCCCCCCCCTTCCCCCTCATCACATTAAAGTGTGGTCAGCCACCCATCCTGGCGCACCAGTGTGATTCCATTATTACACTCCTTTAGTGTAATGTATATTATATTAAGATGGTGGTTACTTTGAATGACCTCTGTAGGTCTCACTTTTTGAGAGTGGCGCTACTTGATAAATGACGTGGTAAGGCATGTGCACTTTATATACACCACGGCATGGGTCTTCAACCTGTGGCCCTCCAGCTGCTATGAAACTACACATCCCAGCATGCCCTGCCGCAGTTTTGCTATTAAGCTATGCTAAAACTGAAGCTGGGCATGCTGGGATGTGTATTTCCACAACAGCTGGAGGGCCGCAGGTTGAACACCCATGCACTACGGGGTAGACTTACTAAAGCTTCTAAAAATGGTGGTGGTGTTGCCCATAGCAACCAGATTTTAGTTATAATTTCTCTATTGCATCCTACAAAATGATAGACAGAATGTGATCCGTTGCTCTGGGCAACACAACCACTTTTAATTTTTAAAAGCTTTAAAAAAATCTAACCTTTATAGTAATTGTATGTTAAATTTGACATGATGGGGTTTGTGGATTGGCGCTCCCTGGCCTGTGGTATTGGTTGTAGGGGCTGATGCTGATTCTGGGCATGTTGGGGCGTTCCACTTTCTAATTATGCATGTATTACATCAATATATCTCTCTCTGCCTTATGATGGACTTGTACTATTTAATTGGTTGCCTGCTTTTAATGTTAAACTAGATGTTTTTCTACTGTTTCAGTATAGATATTTCATGTATGCCCTTTTTTATTCTTTGCTTTTCCGATCCGACTCTTGGAGGAGATCCAATTGTTTTACATGCTGGCAACCACTAGATGGCATCCGACGGAGTAATTCAATTGTTGCTCCGTTTGGACACGAACGGCTGCCAGTGCCAGCATTTCAGCATGCAGCCCCTTGTGTTGGCGGGCTGAAATGGCACCCAAATGGCACTTTCCACGTTGTACCCAGCACTTTGGTTGAGTTTAGCTGGTTAACACTGCTAAGTCCAGTCTGTCTAGGTGCGAGCAGCGCGAAAACCCCCCAAAGCAACTAATTTGTGCCCTGCAATCTCTTGTCACTTTAGATGCGTGGCCGGTGTGTAAAATGTTGCTCCGTTTGGACACGAACGGCTGCCAGTGCCAGCATTTCAGCATGCAGCCCCTTGTGTTGGCGGGCTGAAATGGCACCCAAATGGCACTTTCCACGTTGTACCCAGCACTTTGGTTGAGTTTAGCTGGTTAACACTGCTAAGTCCAGTCTGTCTAGGTGCGAGCAGCGCGAAAACCCCCCAAAGCAACTAATTTGTGCCCTGCAATCTCTTGTCACTTTAGATGCGTGGCCGGTGTGTAAAACAGTTGAATCCCCCCCTTGAAGTACATGTCAAGTATTTATTTCTCCATTTCATTTTACTACTTGTTCTCTGCACTGCTCTTCTGGTAGAGACTTCACTTGTGTTAGTATAGGTTGGGTAATTGTGTTGTATTGTTCTTGTAATTTGAAAATGTATTACAGATAAATATTATTAAATATAAAACTAAATATTGTCTAGTTCAGGGGTTCTCAAACTCGGTCCTCAGGACCCCACACAGTGCATGTTTTGCAGGTAACCCAGCAAGTGCACAGGTGTATTAATTACTCACAGTCACATTTTAAATGGTCCACAGGTGGAGCTAATTATTTCACTTGTGATTCTGTGAGGAGACCTGCAAAACATGCACTGTGTGGGGTCCTGAGGACCGAGTTTGAGAACCTGTGGTCTAGTTTAACCAAATGTGCAGACTACTACCCACTATCTTAAGGTTTGTAACGGTTGAAGTAAACATACCAATGGATAAGTGGACATTTTCTCCTACTGCATGGGCCCTACAGACTGGGCGACCCGCAGCCGAGCTGCCCTGCCGCCGATACGGCAGACGGGCAACCCAGCGGCGTAGGGGAGGTGATGGGGAGAGTGACGTTTCTTCACTCCCCCCGTCACCCGGCTCCATAGCAGTGCATGCAAATATGGACAAGATCGTCCATATCGGCCTCCATGCACAAGCGACGGGGCACCAATGATGAATGAGTGTGGGGCCGTGCATCGTTCATCGCTGGTGCCTCCACAGTGAAAGATATGAACTGTATCTTATTCATTAATGAACGAGATCGTTCATATCTTTCATTGGTATCGACCAGTGTGTAGGGCCCTTAAGATCTTCCATGTGTGACATAACAGACAAGTTTGCAGCCTTCTGGTCATGAGCACATCGGTCCTGCAGTCACTTCATAGGGTATTTTCCAGTGTTTTCATTTTTAGTGATGCTATGCTTTATATAGTTTTTTACATCCTTCAATGGAAAAAAGATCATTTGGACTAATGAGCGAGAGCGCTTGCACGTGCTATCACTAAGAATATGCTCAATTTCTTTTATTACAGACTTCTTTGTCTTTTTGAAGAAATTTCTGATACTTGCACTTTTTGCTATGATTTTTATTATTTAATTTTAGATCCTGTACACACAGGTGGTAACCACCGTTAAACAGAAAAAGCACCTGACAACCGCAGAGACCAAACTGTGTACCTTGTCCTCTTTTAACAGAGCATCCCAGGCATGTCCTTCAAGTCATTGGGCTTGATTCAATTTGAAGACTGTTGAACAGCGCTGGAAATTTAGCTCCTGGGGCTATTCAATACAGTGCACTATGACACCCGACGAGGGAATTTCTTTTTGCACCCCCAGAGGTGTGCGAGCAGAAATCCGACAAAAGTGCCGGCGCAATGTTGATTTCTGCCCTTAGCGCGGCGGAAACAACATCGCACCGAGCACTCAAGTCAGAGAACGCCGGTACTCCCAACAAAACACCCAGTTAAGTTCGGGAGAACGGGCATTCTCTGACTTACCACTGCGCTGTATTGAATAGCTCCGGGAGCTAGTTCCTGGCGCCATTCAACTGTCTTTGAATTTAATCGTGCCCATTATAGGGAAAGATGAGATTGTTGGGAAGTGAAATTCAATTGTTTTGGGGTGTCTATTTTTCACGTCTAAACTGAATGTTTAGATGCCCAGATAACCGTAACAGTTCAATTGTGTTGGGTGTTCATGCATGTCGTGCCCAAATAGACATGGTTTAGCTGTGTAAAACTGCTAAACCTGTCTAAAGTTCTGCTTTGGGCGTCCAAACTCCCATTTAGACTACAAAAGTGCTGACTTAGCGCACATTTGTTCTCATCCCTCAGAAGGCTGTGAGAAGAAATGTCACCCCCATAACTATCAGGCGTCTAAATGCAGCAACAATTGAATGGTTCCGTTTTGCGCCTCCTAGTGGTCACCACTGGGGAAAGCAATTGAATCTCCCTCGTAGGCTTTGATACAAAGGTGATTTTTGATTATACTTTTGAAGCTGGTGCGAGAGTGCGCTCCAGGGAAGGGGTGTGAGCAAGACAAATCTCAGAGGTGGGCATGGGAGGAGATAACTAGGGTGAGGAAGCAGTCGTTGGAAGGTTATGAGTGAGTGTAGACTGAAATGAGGTTGGGAATCGCATAGTGTGTACCAAGCCTCACTGTCAGTTCATATTCAGTGGTGCTGAGAAGGGAAGGAGCGGGTACCCTTTGCCCGTGCCCATTGGAGGGGCCCGAAGAAATCCTGGATGCCGCTGCCCTCCCCCTTCCCGTTGGTGACAGACGCATGTTGGGTAGGGAGAGAGGACGGACTGCTGCAGCAGTGGCTGGTTCTCTGTCCCTGCATGATGAGCGATCGCCACCGCCGTCCACCGGTCCTGACACCGGTATTGCCCAATAACCCCACCCTCTGCGGCTGTTAAAAAATGTTTTAGATTGTTAATGGAGCAGTCTAGTCACGCCTCCCCACTGTCTGAAGCCACTACACAAACTAGGTTGTTTCTTATGATACAGAGTTGCTGCCACCGCCAAGCATAGTAGCTAGTATTGGCACTGATTGTAAGCTATCATTAGGTAAACATGGAAATGTAAAACATTAACCTTTTGCTTGCAGTCCTCCAATCTTATTACATTAGACTGTAGGGGAGGATTTATCAAATCTTCGATAGTTAGTTATAAAGTGGAGTTGCCGGTCAACTTCTAGCTATATTTTACTTAGCACTGTCTACAAAATGACAGATAGAAGCTGGTTGTTTGCTGTGGGCGTCGTCTCCACTTTATCTCTCATAAGTCCCAGATTTATCAAGACTTGGAGAGTGATAAATTGCATGGTGATAAAGGACCAACCAATCCGCTCCTAACTGCCATGTTAAAGGCTGTGTTTGAAAAATGACAGGAGCTGATTGGTTGGGACTTTATAACCAAGCTCTCTGAGCTATTCAATTTAGTGCAATGTTATCACTGACTAGATGATTTCATCTCGCACTCCTCAGGGGTTGCGGGCATAAATCCAACAAAACTAGGTTCGCAATGCTGTATTGTGCCCTAGCGCTGCACAAACAGCATTGTGGTGAGGCACTTTAGTTGGAGACTAAACACCCTGTTTAGTTAGCAAATACTGGCATTCTGAGCGTCGCGCTGAATTTAATAGCTCCGGGAACTCCTTGCCGGTGCTATTCAGTTCACTCTGAATTGAATTGACCCCATTGTTTACAGAGAAATTTTGTGATCAGTGTCTACAATATAAAATATACATCACATTATTAGATGCCACTACTGTCTTTGTAAAATTAGCTCCGCTGAGCAGTAACAGACATCTGTGGGGAAATGCTAGTTATAAAAATAATTAGGAGAGTAGATTTAAATAAATATATACAGTAAATCCCCTCAGTTTCTATGTCCATTCTGTTTTTACAGTAGTCACATATAAACAATAAAATATAACTACTAAGAGTGTACTTTTTTTTGTGTGCTTCGAAGCATTAATTTATGACTAGCTACCCCATATATTATTGTCATATATTTAAAATGTTGAATTTCAGCTTAGTTTTTGTGTGTGCTGCATCTATACTTCGAAAAATTTACAGGAAATGTAACATGAGTCACATGGGGTGACACATGAACCCCGGCACTCTGGACTTATGGAAAAACCTGCTCCGGTGCCCTCCTTGTGGGCGTATAGCAGATCCACCAGTATATCCACACCGCAAAGCAGGTAGAGTCTGGACAAATGTTAAAAGTGCATAAAACCCCTTAGGGTGTGCTCTGTATTGCAGGTGACATTTCGGGGACTTGGAGAAGGGGCAAGTCCCTGAAACGTCACCTGCAATAAAGAGCACACCCTAATGGGTTGTATACACTTTTCTCTAACGTCCGAGTGGATGCTGGGGACTCCGTAAGGACCATGGGGATAGACGGGCTCCGCAGGAGACATGGGCACTTTAAGAAAGAGAATTTAGGTTCTGGTGTGCACTGGCTCCTCCCTCTATGCCCCTCCTCCAGACCTCAGTTTGATACTGTGCCCAGACGAGCTGGGTGCTTTTCAGTGAGCTCTCCTGAGTTTGCTGAGAGAAAGTATTTTGTTAGGTTTTTTATTTTGAGGGAGCTCTGCTGGCAACAGACTCCGTGCATCGTGGGACTGAGGGGAGAGAAGCAGCCCTACTCTCTGAAGCTAGGTCCTGCTTCTTAGGCTACTGGACACCATTAGCTCCAGGGGGATCGGTACGCAGGATCTCACCCTCGCCGTCCGGTCCCGGAGCCGAGCCGCCGTCGTCCTCGCAGAGCCGGAAGACAGAAGCCGGGTGAGTATGAGAAGCAAAGAAGACTTCACAGGCGGCAGAAGACTCCGCGTTCTTCACTGAGGTAACGCACAGCACTGCAGCTGTGCGCCATTGCTCCACACACCTACACATACTCCGGTCACTGTAAGGGCGCAGGGGCGGGGGGGGGGGGCGCCCTGGGTAGCATTTGGGACCTCTTTTGGCAAAGTTAAGCATATATACAGCTGGGCACTGTATATATGTATGAGCCCCCGCCAAAAAATTGCATATTTAAGCGGGACAGAAGCCCGCCGCCGAGGGGGCGGGGCTTCTTCCTCAGCACTCACCAGCGCCATTTTTTCTCCAGCTCCGCTGAGAGGAAGCTCCCCAGGCTCTCCCCTGCAGATACACGGTAGAAGAGGGTAAAAAGAGAGGGGGGGGGGGCACATAATTAGGCGCAAAAAGCAATATAAACAGCAGCTACTGGGTTAACATTAAGTTACTGTGTTATTCCTGGGTTTATAGCGCTGGGGTGTGTGCTGGCATACTCTCTCTCTGTCTCTCCAAAGGGCCTTGTGGGGAAACTGTCTTCAGAGAGGGCATTCCCTGTGTGTGTGGTGTGTCGGTACGCTTGTGTCGACATGTCTGATGAGGAAGGCTATGTGGAAGCAGAGCAGGAGCAAATTAATGTGGTGTCTCCGCCGACGGCGCCGACACCTGATTGGATGGATATGTGGAAGGTTTTAAATGTTGATGTTAATTCCTTGCATAAAAAGTTAGAAAAAGCTGAAGCCTCGGGACAGTCAGGGTCCCAACCCGTGCCTGATCCTATGTCGCAGAGGCCGCCAGGGTCTCAGAAGCGCCCACTATCCCAAACTGTTGACACAGATACCGACATGGATTCTGACTCCAGTGTCTATTACGATGATGCAAAGTTACAGCCAAAATTGTCTAAATCCATCCGTTATATGATTTATAGCAATTAAGGATGTGTTGCACATCTCAGAGGAAACCCCAGTCCCTGACAAGAGGGTGCATATGTATGGGGAAAAGAAGCCGGAGGTAACCTTTCCCCCCTCACACGAGCTAAATGAGTTATGTGAAAAGGCTTGGGAATCTCCAGATAAAAAACTGCAGATTTCCAAAAAGATTCTTATGGCGTATCCTTTCCCGCCAACGGACAGGTTACGCTGGGAATCCTCCCCTAGGGTAGACAAAGCTTTAACACGCTTATCCAAGAAGGTAGCCCTGCCGTCACAGGATACGGCTACCCTCAAAGATGCTGCGGATCGCAAACAGGAGGTTACCCTGAAGTCCATTTATACACATTCAGGTACCCTACTGAGGCCGGCAATCGCGTCGGCCTGGGTGTGTAGTGCTGTAGCAGCATGGACGGATACCTTATCTGAGGAAATTGATACCTTAGACAAGGATACTGTATTGTTGACCCTGGGGCATATTAAAGACGCTGTCCTATATATGAGAGATGCTCAAAGAGACATTAGTCTACTGGGTTCTAGAATAAATGCTATGTCGATTTCTGCCAGAAGGGTCCTGTGGACTCTGCAATGGACAGGTGATGCCGACTCAAAAAGGCATATGGAGGTTTTACCTTACAAGGGTGAGGAATTGTTTGGGGAGGGTCTCTCGGACCTGGTCTCCACAGCTACAGCTGGAAAGTCAATTTTTTTGCCTTTTATTCCCTCACAGCCTAAGAGAGCACCGTATTATCAAATGCAGTCCTTTCGATCACAAAGAAACAAGAAAGTCCGAGGTGCGTCCTTTCTTGCCAGAGGCAGGGGCAGAGGTAAGAAGCTGCACAACACAGCTAGTTCCCAGGAACAGAAGTCCTCCCCGGCCTCTACAAGATCCACCGCATGACGCTGGGGCTCCACAGGTGGAGCTAGGCCCGGTGGGGGCATGTCTTCGGAATTTCAGCCACAAGTGGGTTCACTCCTAGGTGGATCCCTGGGCGATAGAAATTGTGTCTCAGGGATACAAGCTGGAATTCGAAGAGATGCCCCCTCACCGATACCTCAAATCGGCCCTACCAGCTTCCCCCCACGAGAGGGAAATAGTGTTAACTGCAATTCACAAATTGTATCTTCAACAGGTGGTGGTCAAGGTTCCCCTCCTTCAACAGGGAAGGGGTTATTATTCGACCATGTTTGTAGTCCCGAAACCGGACTGTTCGGTCAGACCCATATTGAATTTAAAATCCATGAACATATACCTGAAAAGGTTCAAGTTCAAGATGGAATCGCTGAGAGCGGTCATCGCAAGCCTGGAAGGGGGAATTTTATGGTGTCTTTGGACATAAATGATGCATACCTTCATGTCCCCATTTATCCACCTCATCAGGCGTACCTCAGATTTGTGGTACAGGATTGTCATTACCAATTTCAGACGTTGCCGTTTGGTCTCTCCACGGCACCGAGAATATTTACCAGGGTAATGGCGGAAATGATGGTACTCCTGCGGAAGCAAGGGGTTACCATTTTCCCGTACTTGGACGATCTCCTCATAAAAGCGAGATCAAGGGAGCAGTTGCTGAACAGCGTCGCACTTTCTCTGGAAGTATTACGGCAACACGGCTGGATTCTGAATATTCCAAAGTCGCAGTTGGTTCCTACGACTCGTCTGCCTTTCCTGGGCATGATTCTAGACACAGACCAGAAAAGGGTTTATCTCCCGATGGAGAAAGCTCAGGAACTCATGACACTGGTCAGGAACCTATTAAAACCAAAACAGGTGTCAGTGCATCACTGCACTCGAGTCCTGGGAAAGATGGTGGCATCATACGAGGCCATTCCCTTCGGCAGGTTCCATGCGAGGACCTTTCAATGGGACTTACTGGACAAGTGGTCCGGATCACATCTTCAGATGCATCAGTTAATCACCCTATCCCTTAGGGCCAGGGTGTCACTCCTGTGGTGGCTGCAGAGCGCTCCCCTTCTCGAGGGCCGCAGATTCGGCATTCAGGACTGGGTCCTGGTGACCACGGACGCAAGCCTCCGAGGTTGGGGAGCAGTCACACAGGGAAGAAATTTCCAAGGTCTGTGGTCAAGTCAAGAGACTTGCCTTCACATCAACATCCTGGAACTAAGGGCCATATACAACGCCCTACGTCAAGCGGAGACCCTGCTTCGCGACCAACCGGTTCTGATTCAGTCAGACAACATCACCGCAGTGGCTCATGTAAACCGACAAGGCGGCACAAGGAGCAGGGTGGCGATGGCGGAAGCCACCAGAATTCTTCGCTGGGCGGACAATCACGTAAGCGCACTGTTAGCAGTGTTCATCCCCGGAGTGGACAACTGGGAAGCAGACTTCCTCAGCAGACACGACCTCCACCCGGGAGAGTGGGGACTTCATCAGGAAGTCTTCGCACAGATTACAAGTCGGTGGGAACTGCCACAGGTGGACCTGATGGCATCCCGCCTCAACAAAAAGCTACAGAGGTATTGCGCCAGGTCAAGAGACCCTCAGGCGATAGCTGTGGACGCCCTGGTCACACCGTGGGTGTTCCAGTCGGTCGATGTATTTCCTCCTCTTCCTCTCATACCCAAGGTGCTGAGGATAATAAGAAAAAGAGGAGTGAGAACAATCCTCATTGTTCCAGATTGGCCACGAAGGACTTGGTATCCAGATCTGCAAGAAATGCTCACAGAGGATCCGTGGCCTCTTCCTCTACGACAGGACTTGTTGCAACAGGGGACCTGTCTGTGCCAAGACTTACCACGGCTGCGTTTGACGGCATGGCGGTTGAACGCCGGATCCTAGCAGAGAAAGGAATTCCGGATGAGGTCAGTCCTACGCTGATAAAGGCTAGGAAGGACGTGACAACTCAACATTATCACCGTATATGGCGAAAATATGTTGCTTGGTGTGAGGCCAGGAATGCTCCTACGGAGGAATTCCAGCTGGGCCGTTTCCTTCACTTCCTACAGTCCGGAGTGAATTTGGGCCTAAAATTGGGTTCCATTAAGGTCCAGATTTCGACCCTATCCTTTTTCTTTCAAAAGGAGTTGGCTTCTCTAACTGAAGTTCAGACGTTTGTAAAGGGAGTGCTGCATATTCAGCCTCCTTTTGTGCCTCCAGTGGCACCTTGGGATCTTAACGTGGTGTTAAGTTTCCTGAAATCCCACTGGTTTGAACCACTTAAAACGGTGGAGTTGAAATATCTCACGTGGAAGGTGGTCATGCTATTAGCCTTGGCTTCGGCTAGGCGTGTGTCAGAGTTGGCGGCTTTGTCACATAAAAGCCCCTATCTGGTTTTCCATGTGGATAGAGCAGAATTGCGGACCCGTCCACAATTTCTGCCGAAAGTGGTTTCATCTTTTCATATAAACCAACCTATTGTGGTGCCTGTGGCTACTGCTGACTTGGAGGATTCCGAGTTACTGGATGTAGTCAGGGCTTTGAAGGTTTATGTAGCCAGAACGGCTAGGGTCAGGAAAACAGAGTCGTTGTTTATCCTGTATGCATCCAACAAGCTTGGTGCTCCTGCTTCAAAGCAAACTATTGCTCGCTGGATCTGTAACACGATTCAGCAGGCTCATTCTGCGGCTGGATTGCCGCTGCCAAAATCAGTTAAGGCCCATTCCACTAGGAAGGTGGGCTCTTCTTGGGCGGCTGCCCGAGGGGTCTCGGCATTACAACTTTGCCGAGCGGCTACTTGGTCAGGTTCAAACACTTTTGCAAAGTTCTACAAGTTTGATACCCTGGCTGAGGAGGACCTCTTGTTTGCTCAATCGGTGCTGCAGAGTCATCCGCACTCTCCCGCCCATTTGGGAGCTTTGGTATAATCCCCATGGTCCTTACGGAGTCCCCAGCATCCACTAGGACGTTAGAGAAAATAAGATTTTACTTACCGGTAATTCTATTTCTCGTAGTCCGTAGTGGATGCTGGGCGCCCGTCCCAAGTGCGGACTTCTTCTGCAATGCTTGTATATAGTTATTGCTTCAATAAGGGTTATGTTATGGTTGCATCAGGGGTTGACCTGATGCTCTGTCGTTTGTCATGCTGTTAACTGGTTGTTTTCACATGTTATACGGTGTGATTGGTGTGGCTGGTATGAATCTTGCCCTGGATTACCAATATCCTTTCCTTGTACTGTCAGCTCTTCTGGGCACAGTTTCTCTAACTGAGGTCTGGAGGAGGGGCATAGAGGGAGGAGCCAGTGCACACCAGAACCTAAATTCTTTCTTAAAGTGCCCATGTCTCCTGCGGAGCCCGTCCATCCCCATGGTCCTTACGGAGTCCCCAGCATCCACTACGGACTACGAGAAATAGATTTAACGGTAAGTAAAATCTTATTTTAACATTTGTCCAGACTCTGAGTGCCGCCTGCGTTGCTGTGTGTACGTACGTACATGTGTGTGTGTATGTATGTATGTATGTATGTATGTATATGTGTAAAATATATATATATATTTTATTATTATTATTATTATTATTATTATTTTTATTTTTTATTTTTTTTAACCTGTTTTCATCCCTCCACTTAGGAGTTAATACATCACTGCTTAGTGGGTGGCTGAAAATAACTGTCACAGTTTCCAGACCACCCAGCAGGTCACATGTTTAGGTCACCCACCAGGTGCACAGGGAGCGTTCACTAAGTGTCACATTTTCCAGAGCACAGTGGTGATGCATTGTAAATGGCAGACGGACAATTTCGGCAAATAATTTCCGAAAGGAAGCAACCAGTTACAGTTCCAATATAATTCTGCTCAGAAAACGGCATCATAGATTATGTCACTCATAAAAGTCATCCTGCTATGTGTAAAGATCATATTGTAAGCTTGGGAAAAGTACAGTGGAAACATATTTTTACGCTTCGTAGTTACGATTGTTGGTGAGCAGTCTTTTCATCTGTATACTTCTTAAAAATGTAAAATACCCCTAGACTTACACGTAGTTCCAAACTTGGTGTCTAACTCTTGTCTTGCCCTTATGGTTTAAATTACATGGGCAAGACAGTGAGGACATTTAAGGAGAGGCTGGCATTCCATTTTTCTTCAGCTGTCCTCTCTGGTACTAGTGATTTACCCGTAGTTTTGCACCTTGTGTGGAGAAACCACAATGGGGGCGATTCAATTATTTCCCCCTGCAGCTACCACTAATGCAGTTGTTGCTCCGTTTGGGCGCCCATTAGCCTTCTGAGGCGGCGAGAAGAAATGTGCGGAAAGTCCATGGTCTGGGTGCCAAAACTGTAGTTTGGTCGCCCTAACCATGACTTGAGACCGGATTAGCTGCTATTCGAGCTAAGCACAGTCTATGTGGACATGTAAAAATTAATTGTTGCCCGAGCAGAGCAGCAATTGATTTTCTCTGATGGGTGACCATTGCTTTGACAGCCCAAAAAACATTTGACTCTACCCCAGTATGTCCGCTCTGAGATATCGTATGATTGACCATATACCGGCCAATTCTAGATGGCCATATACCGGCCAGTTCTAGAGGTGGCAATCATAACCAGTGCCTTTTGGAATGTGAACCTCGTTTCAAATATGTTATGTTTTCTCTCAGAGTGCTCTGTTTATTTATATGTAACAATGGAAACGTGTCAGTGGCGCAACAGTTTTCCCTATTGATAATTATTCCTATATTTTTCTTTGTATATTCATTTTGTTTTATTTGGTGACAGGGATAGCTCTAACGTCAAGTAAGGAGTGTGCTTTGTGTCCTGGAAATCCGTTATACAGTATGTTCCACTTCATTGCACCTGATGCTGTTTACACACGGACCTTCACACACTGTCTAATACTGACCACGCCACTTTTGGCCAGGGACGGATAGTCTATGAAACAAATGAAGCTTAAGCGTCAGGGCCCCTAATCCAGGAGGGCCCCATTTTCACCTCTTGTTTATATGTACTGTTTGGTTTATCGCTCATCACCAATAACACCATGACAACCTGGTTTCTAGTACAGCATAGCTGCTATTACAGCTTGGATGCTCGTCGCTTAGTACCAAGGGAGCTACTGGGAGTTGTAGTCTAGCTCTGTGATTTGCGCTCTGCACATAGGAGTCTATTAATGAAGCAGTGAAAAGTGTGGAGAAGTGAGCCAGTGAAGAAGTAACCTATGGCAACCAATCAGCATTGAAGTAACATTTAATAATATGCATACTATAAAATTATACAGAGCAGCTGTTTGGTTGCCATGGGCAACTTCTCCACTGGCTCACTTCTCCACTCTTTTCACTGCTTCATGAATAGACCCCATAGTGTGAAACCTGTATCCGTTTTAAACTACAATTCCTGGCAGCCTGGAGAACTTCTCTTTGTGACGACATTTCCAGGAATGGCGGAGCCGGAGAGGGCCAGTCCTAGGAAGGAGGCTAGGAGCAATGAAAGGTGAGAAGAAGCCAGAGACGAGAAGGCGTCTAATATGGTAATTTTGCTGGTGCTCAGCGGTGTGTGCTGTGAGTTGTTTATTGAAGAGGGGTCTGGGGGGAGTGCTGTGAGGTAATTAATGAAGTGGGGGGAGTACTGTGAGAGGTAGACATTAAAGGGGCGAGGGGGGCTGTAACCAGACCTGCCTCACAGACAGTCGCCCACCACATTTGTCTTGCAGACTCGCTCATTGTGCCAAATACCTGATCACAGACACAGACTGGAGGGAAGGGGCACACTGTATGGGCCATTTTCAAGGACTCCACCCCACCACCTTTTCGCCACCCTTTGGGCCTTGAGGTCCTTGGAAGGGCAGCGAGGCCCTTTGGACTTTGTTGGATGTTACCTTATTGTTGCTGGTTGTGAAGGGTCCCCCATAACAGTTCAAGCTTCAGGGTCCTAAAAATGTAGGTCCGCCACTGCTTTTGGCTTATACTCTTACCTGTTAGTGCTGCCAGAAAATGACAACATACACAGGTTGATAGTCTCCTCTTGCAAAGTAGTTTACCTGTTTTACACATTCACTGCAATGTTGCAGCATGTTGGCACCATTTACCCATAGTCTATGTACCCATGCATTCTCAGGCAACCGGTTTTCAGATAATGGGTCTTCAAGTGGTCGTCACGGCAGCACAGGGAGATGGGTAATTTGTGCTTGGGTGTAGAGTGTTTCATAGTGACAAAGGATTTGAGAATGTGTTTTGAGGAAAGTTGAAATGAGTATGGTGTATGGTGTAGCCGCTCAGGGTATGACCAGGGTGATCCCACTCACATTTGTCAGCTCAAGTTGGATAATTCTCCGTGTTCTTCGGCTGCCAGACTTCCCTGCATCGCATGGATATTACAGTCTTGTGTGTTAGAATATGGTCATCTTGCATTGTTTGGCTTCCATTTTGACAACTTGGCCTCAAACTTAATGATGTATTAATGTGTGTGTCTCTCTGTTCCCATTTCTGCTCTTGGAAACATGTCTGTGAACTGAGCACCTGTTAAGTTTTTAATATGTAGTTATCAGAATTTATGCTGATAAATAAATGGAGCCAGCATCTGCCGAGCTACTTCAGCTGCTCTTCCCCGCTCCCATCCTATCATGCATCATACTTACCCCCCCAGTCCTTTTCTGTCCTGTCCCTTTGGTGCAAGTGTGCATGTCACACCTTGGGGTATATTCAATTGGCGTCGGATCCATTCCAACATGCATTTGTCGGATCCATTCCGACAAGGCTTATTCAATGCGACCAAATCTGACTGTCTGATTTGGCCGTTCACGGTGTCCTGTCCGTGCTGCTGCTGTTAGCAGACAGCAGTCAGCTGTCCCTGTGTGTGAGATCACAGGGACGGGCTGGAGGCAGCTTCAGATCCCCGCAAGCCTCATAGCCACACTGCGCTGCCAGGAGAGAGAGGAGACTGGCCAAGGGGATGCAGATCAGGTTCCTGCCTGTGCCCTGCAGCCTACCGCCCCGTTCCCCCGTCTCCTCACCTCAGTTCGACTTTTTTTAAAGTCGGATTGAGATTGTCGGAAACAGGGCTAAAACCTGTCGGATTTGGCCTCGTTTCCGACAGAAGCACGTGGATTGGTGGCTATTCCGCCGATCCACGTGCTTACCGACAAGTCGGAATTCCCGACTTGTCGGAAAATTCTGTGGTCTATTGAATAGGTCAGAACCCATTCCAACCTAAAAAAGTCGAAAACTGCCGTTTTCCAGACAGACGGCAGCTTTCGACTGCAATTGAATATACCCCCTAATGTGCATGGTGCGTTAGGTGGGACGTGTGCTCGCCACAGTCACCAATTAGGTCATCATCTTTGCGTGATGACCCAACTTTGATCAGGCTCTGATTTTGTAGCAATGGATGGTTATGTTATCAGTTGCCTATATGTATGGTCCCGAGCATACAAGTTGAACTGTGTGTAAAACACAAAATAGCTGAAATGGAAAAGAAAAAAACAGGCCGAATTAGTGATTGTAAGAAAATGTTAATGTATAGTTCACAGAAAGTATAGATCCTGTGCCCTCAGATGGCTGTTATGCATGTGTGCTCTGCGACGGATAAGGAAAAGCAAAACATGTATAATAGAGCTGAACAGAGAGAGAGAGAGAGGATTAATACTTTTTAGAAGTCCAGTCTTGTACCCTGTGACAAAGGGAAATAATGCATGTCATGGTGATAATCTGGTAACTTCAGCCAAAGTGATAAACCTTATGAGTTGTACCCGGCACCTTACTGGCATTTGAGGCCTACACTATCCTTTTATTAATTTCCATTTCTTTAGGACAGTCTGGAGCAATTTGTGGACCACCCAAAAACTTGCTACAGAGGCCGCCGGTGACTGACATCACAACTGGTCAGGCGCGTTTAACTGACCGTCCAGTTGTGGCGTTGGGCACCACACTTAAGACGGATGTGTTTGGTAAGTGTGTATGCACTTACCAATTGTCAGGTCGGGTCAGCCGGGTGTGTACCCAGCTTTACAGGCCCCTGAGAACTGGAGGTGGGAAACACTGGTCCGGAGTATGAAGAGCATAGTCCAGCTATGAGGGAGTTGTAAATTACAGCTAGGAGCAAGAGTACAGTCATTGCATGCCTGACTGCTGTGTGACTTATATGGTCTTAAAACTAAGCCTAAACAAAACTGGAGAGTATTTAAGAATATGCTGAATAGTCAGTCAATCAAATAAAACCAACCGGGAATAAGATAGTCGCATACTAAATCCTCCTAGTCAATAGTGGAGTGTCTGGTCTTCAGAATGGAGATGCCTTACAGCAAGCACCTTTACCATGATGATTAATGAACCCTACAATTACAAGTGTGTAAGCTGCACTCGCAGTGCTGTGATACAGCCTGTGCCACATGAATTTCTCTATTGTGTCTTTATTTACTAAATTCCAAGCGTGTTAGACGGGTCTACTATGTTATACTGACGCTTGGGATCCCGGTGCCCAGCATACCGGCTCGCCACCCCCCCAAAGCCCCCCCCATTCTGCTGCCGGAAGCGGCGGAGGTATACTGACCGCTGGTCACGCATGCCCAACCCATTCCTTTTAGGCACCTTTTACTGTAGGTAGCATTTCTCCACCAACTAGAGTAACAGAATGCGGGTGCATCCTAAAGGTGATGTGTAATTGTTGTGGGGGTTGCTTTGCAAAGTCGTCTCAGCCACTATTTGCCATGACAGAAGGAGCACAGGGGAAAGCTGGTAAGAAGTCCGAGTATCGCCACAGGTCGTCAGCTTCTTCAAGGAGTGTTCACCTAAGTTGGTCTGAACTCCAAGGGTACGATTCAATTGTGGTGCACGCCACCTGCTGGCCATCTAAAGAAATGGGCATCTATCAGAGTTATTCAATTGTTTCTCTGGTAGACGCCCATTAGCCACAGCAGTCACATTGTTCTTGCAGCCTTAGGAGGTGCAATAAAAGTGTGTTGTAGTCCGTAGTTTGGGTGGCCAAACCCGGCCTTTAGACACCCATTCGAGCTCTTTAGATGGGTTTAGCTGCTATGCACGGCAGAACCCCGGAGCTGTCAGGTGCCTTATCTGGTAATGGGCGTCTAATTGGCACAACAATTGAATAGCTCCAATAGATGCCAATTGCTATAGAAGCCCAGCAGGGGGCGCAGCAAACAATTGAATCAGCCACCGACAGTCTGGTATATTTGCTGGTAGAGAGCACTGCTAAATGAAGACTGATACAAAAATATTCCTGACATGGCGCCTAGATAATCTATACAGCATTGAGTACCAGTGCCTAATGCTAGATCTTGCAGTGCGATACAAGTAACATCCACACTGGGAGATGCTAGGGATTTCCTGAGCTATAGAATGTCCTTGCGTTTACAGCATATGTAATATTAAAGAATGTGTATTAACTTTATTCATCATGCAATTGGTATGATCTCCCGAGGGATTTCCATATCCCCTTACAATAGGATTGTGTGAGCTACCACAGCTTGATCTTTGTCCTTTTCACTTTGTGCAGAGTGATTGTGAGTAATGTTCTGACTGTCCTACATTCAGTTAGCTCAAGGAGGAAACGTATTAGCAGATGTGTATCCTTGCCAAGCAAATCAGGTTTTCCATGAATGCTCTGGATCTTATCGGAAATTCAAGAAGTTACAACATAATGTCTAAGCCCAGAGAGAATAGAGCATAAGTAATAAAAGCTGTGAAATAACAATATGCGCTTGTTTGTGGAAAAAGGCAATACATTATGTCTATAAAGAGGGGACCTGGCACCTTTTTGTGGGGGCAGCAATGTGGCGTTATGAAAGTAATGATTTTCCCATTTATGTAGTATAATGCTATACTTTTAGGATGCCTTGGGGGAGAACAGTAAGTACCTTTCCTGTAGTGAGATCATGCTGCCATGCTGAGAAAGACGTTTTTTATTTTAAGATGGCTGATATATTTCTTTGTAGGTCACCTTTTTTTTCAATAGCACATAAACAGGGGCATTCAATTGTTTTGGGCATATCACACCCAAACAGACAGGGTGTAGCCGCGAAAAATGGCTAAACCCATCTAAAGTCCAGCTTTGGGCGTCCAAACTCACGTTAGGACACTTAAAGTGACTACTTTGCGCACATTTCTTCCCGCACATCATAAGGCTGCGAGAAGCAATGTCATCCCTGCGGCTACAACAATTCAATTGCGCTGTTTTTGGTAGCCACGAGTTAAAACAATTGAATCTGCCACAAAGGGCATTATATTATTATTATTATTATTATTATTATTATTATTACAGAAGGTCAGCAGCATTCTTGCGTGCACTGCACTCTGTTGATGATCTAATGGGCCCTACACACTTGTCGACCCGCCGCCGAGCTGTCCGACGGCCGTTACGGGCGAACCCGGCGGTGGGGGGGAGGTGACGGGGAGAGTGAAGTTTCTTCACTCCCCTCGTCATCCGGCTTCCTAGCAGTGCCTGCTAATATGGACGAGATTGTCCATATTGGCCTGCATGCATAAATTACCTGGCACCAACGATGAATGAGCGCGGGGCCGCGCATCGTTCATCGTTGGTGCTTCCACACTATACAATATGAACGAGTTCTCGTTCATTAATGAACGAGAACTTTCATATCGTTCAGTGTTATCTTCCAGTGTGTAGGGCCCATAAGTAATCACTTACATCAGATCAGTCTGGGTATAGGCCGGACAATATATAGGCCGTTCAAGCGAATGGCCAATATATCGCAAGCTAGTCGGTGGCTGTGTGCACCCAATTTGTCTGTGAACAACATAGGCCCTCATTTAGAGTTGAGGGTCTGCGCACGTGCATCGATCATAATGTGCATGTGCCACCCTTCACCTCACGATCACACCCGGCAGAATGTGATCACATGGTGATTGGCAGATGACAGGCATCCGGGGTGTTGACTCAGCGTTTCCTGCGTGTGATACATAGCGGTGGTGCCACTGCCTACAAAGAGTAGGCAGGCGTCAACCTCTATTCGATGTGATTGCAATTGATTTGTGATTACATTACGAGGCGGCACCACACATGCTGGGCTGCCTTGCCCTATGCTGGGTAGTCCCCAGCATATAAGTAGATGGACGCTGATCTTGCTGAAAGATCAAAATCTGCGACCAACTCTTAATATCCCCCATAGTTCATAGAGGTACCGAGTAAGCTGTGCAGCACAGCCGAAGGCTCATGTATCAGTTGAAAGCTTCATATTGCAAAATATCTGTGGGTCAACCTTTTATAGAAAGTTCCCAGGCAAGTTGAGGTTAGTTATTTATTCCTAAAAATGTTCCTGCATGTTTCTAATTATTATTAACTGTTAAAATGAAAATTGCATTTTTGCGCGTCTTTGTTTATCCTCTCAATATTAACTAGATTGTAAGCTCCTTAGAGCAGGGCCCTCTTCCCTCCTGTTCTCACAGCCCTCTTCTCTTGCACTTCAATTACAGCTGTCTCGTACTCCCTGCATTTCCTCCTGCTCATGACAGTTCATCTCTGCCAATGGCTGCCCGCCCCCAGTAGTATGCCGATTACTTCTTTGCTTCCTGACATCTCAGCTGTATTGTGTGCTGAGAACTATGCTGCTAATTGTTACCTGTATTATTGTAATGTTTGTTGTATGTACGGCGCTGCGAAACACTTCTGGTGAATTTAGAAATAAATTGTAATAGCTAAATTTATAAAATTCTATTTATTTTTTGAGGACTTGTCAGGAATTCTTGGTTCAAAGACATATAAAACTTCTAATTATATTAACGGTTTAATATTAACTATTACACAAAGACCTAGTGCAGTGGTTCTCAAACTCTGGGGCAGATGTATTAACCTGGAGGCATAAGGAAGTGATAAACCAGTGATATGTGCAAGGTGATAAAGGCAGCAGCCAATCAGATCCTAACTGTTCATTTACATATGGGAGCTGATTGGCTGGTGTGTTTATCACCTTGCACATATCACTGGATTATCACTTCCTTATGCCTTCTCCAGGTTAATACATCTGCCCCTCTGTCCTCAAGACCCCAAACAGATCACGTTTTCCAAGTCTCCTAGCAGGTGCACAGATGTAGTTATTACTCACTGACACATTTTAGAAGAACCACAGGTGGAGATAATTTTTTTTACACTTGTGGTTCTGTTAGGAGAGCTGGAAAAACATGAACTGTTTGGGGTCCTGAGGACAGAGTTTGAGAACCTATGACCTAGTGCAGTGTTTCCCAAACACAATGCCATTACAGTCCAGGTATTAAGGATATCTAAGCTTTCAGCATAGGTGACTTAAATTAGTACCTCAGTCAATTTGATGTAGCCATCAGGACTCAAGCACGGATATCCTTAAAACCTGCACTGTAATGGCCACGTTAGGGAAATTCTGACCTATTGAATACTTAGGGGCCTATTTATCACTGATGCGGATGTCATGTGATAAAATCGGCCAAACTCGCACTGCGATAATTGATTACATCGCAGGGATGTATCAATTATTGCATGCAGGGACAGAGCGGTGACCCCAGGTGCAGCATCACTTTACTACACCGGGGTAACAGCGCAGCTTATGGGGGACCCCCGGTGCAGTGTCACTTTACTGCACCGGGGTCACAGCTTATGGGGGACCCGGCTCCAGGCAGTGTTCAGCGGAGCAGCTGACACCTGCTCCTTGCACAGATGAGTATGATTTATTTTATTTTTTTAACACTTTGATCAGCTTGTGTGTCCACCGGACACACATAGCTGATCACTGGAGCCCGGTAGAGAAAGCTGGGCAAATGCCTGCCTATCGCAGTGCTGCCCTGTGATCTCGACAGCCTGAGCTGGCGAGATTATTATAGGCAGTGCCGTAACTAGGCATTTTAGCGCTGTGTGCAAGAACTGACATTGGCGCCCCCCTCCCCCCCCGTACAAGATAGGCGCAGTGCGCGAAAAATATATAGGGGCGTGGCTTCACGGGAAGGGGCGTGGCAACAAAATAATAGCAATTCATACTACGGTGCACAGTAGTCTCCATTATTCAAATTACGCTGCACAGTAGCGCCACTACACCAGGTAGAGCCCCTTTTATACATTACAGCATCCCCCTTTTTACACATTGCGGCAGCCAGTCCCCCTTTTTACACATTGCGGCAGCCAGTCCCCCTTTTTACACATTGCGGCAGCCAGGACCCCTTTTTACACATTACGGCAGCCAGTCCCCCTTTTTACACATTGCGGCAGCCAGGACCACTTTTTACACATTGCGGCAGCCAGTCCCCCTTTTTACACATTGCGGCAGCCAGTCCCCCTTTTTACACATTGCGGCAGCCAGGACCCCTTTTTACACATTACGGCAGATGGGACCCCTTTTTACACATTGCGGCAGATGGGACCCCTTTTTACACACTGCAGCAGATGGGACCCCTTTTTACACATTGCAGGAGAGAGAGAGAGAGAGAGAGAGAGAGAGACATACTTACCTTCTCCCCGCTGACAGGCTCCTCGTGCATCTCCCTCTCGGTGCAGTGTGAAGTCAGTTGAGAAGGAGGAGGAGGGAGGGGGAGCAGACAGCCGCAGCAGCGCTATTTGATTGGTAGTAAGCGCTGCTGCAGCATCCCCCTCTCCTTCTGTATTGGCTGCCCGGCGCTGCTGTGGATGCTGGGATGCATCCACAGCAGCGCCAGGCAGCCAATACAGAAGGAGAGGGGGATGCTGCAGCAGCGCTTACTACCAATCAAATAGCGCTGCTGCGGCTCTCTGCTCCCCCTCCCTCCTCCTCCGCTGCCCGGCGCTCCTGTCTTCTCTCCTCCAGCGCGGCGCACGGCGCAGTTCAGAGGCGGCATGTAATAAGTCAATTTGACTCATTACATGCCGCTGGCCGTGCGCCCCCAGGGCAACTGCGCTGTGTGCCAAGCCCCCTTGGCACACACGTAGTTACGGCCCTGATTATAGGGTACACTGCGGTATTTTTTCACTTTTTTTTTTTTTCTTTTTGTAGTAAATTTGGCCACATCGCATTTCCCATTATTAGTATGGGGAATGTGATGTGGGTTACTAAAAAAAAAGTGAATTAAAGGGTTTGGAGCAGTTTTTCATGAAAACTGCTCCAAATGCCCTTTAATACATTCAAGTGATACTAAAATAATGTGAAAAGGGTGTAAAAACACCCTTTGTCATGTTATTTTAGTAAAAATAATGTTAATAAATGGGCCTCTAAACCTCCTTTTCTAACTCCAGCCACTCTTCCAGAATGGCGCTTTTGCCTTTTGATTGCCGCTAATTTTCTCAGTAGCTCACATTGTTGAGAAAAAAACCCTAATCTGTAGAGATCTTGCTTGTTATCTCCTATAAATGTCAGATAATAATATCTGCACCTAGAATGGGTGGGAAATCAGCATGCACAGCTGTTCCCATAGCAGTCTTAATAAGATGGTCTAGACTTAAGCCGACAAATGATTATTTTTGTGCTAAATCTGAAGTTAACGCTAAAAAATGTTTGGAAACGTTATCTTAGTTTTTGCCAAACCAGTTATTTATTTATTTATTTATTTTTGCCCACATTTCGAACTGTTCTCTTTTGAATTCCAGAGAGCTAAACATATTCTTTTGTACAAGTCCTCACCTTGACCTCTCTCTGGTGATGTTTACTAAGGCTCTTTTCATGGGCCTCATCTCCAGTTATACATCTGGTCTGTCAGCTGGGTACCCTATTGGCTCCTGTTGTATCGCTCTATAGTACAGGGGTATACAACATGCAACCCTCCTGCTGCTGTGTAACTACACATCCTAGCATGCCCTGTCACAGTTTTCAACTAGGGCATATTAAAACTGTGGCAGGGCATGCTGGGATGTGTGGTTGAATAGCAGCCGGAGGTATACACCTGCAGAGCACTTTTGTTTCTTGGCTAACAGCACAAGCTGATGTGTGTAACAGTCACTGTATAACCACTTTCTGATGGAGATATATTAAAAATCCTACTAAAGCGCATATGATATAGTGTTCACTCTAGGAGTGAAAAGGGGCAGGGCGCCGGACTCCGGGGGCGCAAATTAGGGGGCGTGGCCACACAAATTAGGGGCGTGGCCACGCCTACGTCATTTTAGGGGGCGGTGTGGCCCACAGACGCTACTATAGAGAGCGTCTGTGGCCGGCGACATCACTGCTGGGGGTGTGCCCAGCACCTCCGTCGGTGCTGGGCTTCCCCCAGCCCTCTCCCAATGCGTGAATGGATGCCGCGTGCATGCGCACGGCATCTATACACGCCAAGAGGGCAGGAAGCGGGTGGCTGTTCTAGCAGGGTGCCGCAAAAGGGGCAGGGCGGGTTATTCCTGCTAAAAAACGGGCAGGGCGCCGCGCCCTGCTAAAACAGCCTAGAGTGAACACTATGATAGACGCCAGTGAATTTTTAGGAAAGTATTATACTCCTTTTAGATTCAAATGTCATGACACTCCCGGGATTTTGTATACAGGTGCAACCTGGCTGAGTTGTTGAGACCCGTTTCAGACTGGATGCTGGACCCGGTTTATTGCCAGGTCTGTGACGTCACTGCTCACGTGTGCAGTACCGGCACTTGCAGCGCCGGCACTGCCTAAGATATAAACGGGTCCCTGATTGCATTGACCTGGCTTACCTGTTTACACAGCACCGCGACCCGGGTACTCCCGGGGCCAACCCTTTAAGTTATCCGGGCTGGATTCAGATATACATGGATATAGACATCCTTTTTGTAATGCTGGTGTGAAGAAGTAATGTGTACAGTGCAGCAGAACTCTAATAAATAAATTATAATAATTAGATAAGATGCTACAGACGCTGACTGCTTTTGTGGAGAACTCCGCTCAAATATCAGCTAAGTGTGACCTTGGGTCATTTCCTTGCTAAACCTACGAATGCTTGTGTAATACTGTAGGTTGTGAGTGAAATGTCTCAAAAGTTTCAATTTTATATTCACTTTCAAAAGTCGTAATTGGCTGATAAATACAAGCTGTGCGACTCCCACTGGTTTAATGATCTGCTCAACTCTACAGGGGTCTGATAGATGGTCAGTACAAGTGTCATTCTTATTGCGTGTTTTGGTGCTGAGCACAGCTGGATGTCATAGTGGCACATAGAGTAGCTTTATGTGCATGAGCTAATTGAGCTGGTAGGATGGTGGGAAGTAAAGATAGGAACAAGGTATTGAAACATTAGGAAACAAATTGACTTTACTTTGGAGTTATGGCACTAAAGAGCAGTGCACAGTGAGAACATCTGGTAATGTGTCAGAATGTGAGTCACAGAACCTCAGGCGTTTGTATTGCCCCTTAGTGATGTAAGTGTCTTGTTCCTAACTGTCTATTGTCATTTGTCTCATCTGTGTGTGAGATTGCACATCCCCTGAAATGTGCACTAAAACGTAGTCTAGATGAGCTTTACAGATTACAATTACATTAGCTAATGTGGTTAATATTTTATTTGGCACTTGTGTAGTCATTCACACGACACACACTACATAATACATACATACACACACTACATTATACACACACACACACACACACACACACACAAACACACACACTACATAATACACACACACACACACACACACACACACACACACACACTACATAATACACACTACATAATACACACATACACACTACATAATACACACACACACACTACATAATACACACACACACACACACACACACACACACTACATAATACACACACACACTACATAATACATACATACACACACTGCATACACACTACATAATACATTACATAATACATACACACTACATAATACATACATATACACACTACATAATACGGTTCCGGTATGAATGGTCGACCATGTTATGGTCGACAGTCATTAGGTCGACCACTATTGGTCGACATTGACATGGTCGACACATGGAAATGGTCGACATGAGTTTTTAAACTTTTTTTGGTGTAGTTTTTTGCGTAAAGTGACTGGGAACCCCAATTAGTGCACCGCGTCCCCGCACATGGCTCGCTTCGCTCGCCATGCTTCGGGCATGGTGCCTTCGCTCCACTACCGCTTCGTTCGGCACAGATTACCGTTCCAATCGTAGTCCACGTGGATCGTAAAGTATGGAAAAGTTCCCCAAAAGAAAAAAAGTAAAAAAACTCGTGTCGACCTTTCATGTGTCGACCATGTGTCCATGTCGACCATGTCAATGTCGACCAATAGTGGTCGACCTAATGACTGTCGACCATAACATGGTCGACCATGTGAACGGATACCACATAATACACACACACACTACATAATACATACACACACACACACTACATAATACATACATATACACACTACATAATACATACCCACTACATAATACATACACACACACACTACATAATACATACACACTACATAATACATACACACACACACACTACATAATGCATACACACACACTACATAATACATACATACACACACAATACATACACACGCTACATAATGCATACACACACACACACACACACACACACACACACACACACACACACACACACACTACATAAACACATACAATACATAAGCTACCTCCCACTTGCTTGCACCTCATGTCATCTGTCTGTCGCCCCTTCCCACTAGATTGAGCAGGGCCCTCTTTCCTCTTGTTGTCAAAGCCCTCTTCTCAACACATTTGACTCACAGCTCTTTCCTACTCAGCGACCATCTTTACCCGCTTTTTCTCCTGCTGGTAAAGGCTTATCTCTATCTATGGCCGCCAGCCCAAGTAGTACGATGATTACTCCCTCACTACTTAAATCTAAGCTGTATTATGTTTTGAGAATTGTGGTGCTCTTTGTTACCTGTACTCCATTTTCTGCAGCGGAGTACACCAGTATTCTACAGGGAATAACATCATGAGATTTATGGTAAGAATTTACCGTTGTTAAATCTCTTTCTGCGAGGTACACTGGGCTCCACAGGGAATAACTTTGGGGTGTGGAGTTGGATCTTGATCCGAGGCACCAACAGGCTAAAGCTTTGACTGTTCCCAGGATGGACTGCACCGCCGCCTCTATAGCCCCGCCTCCAAGCACTGGAGCTCAGTTTGTAAGTTGGTGCCTGCAGTGCAGGCAGCTAACAGGTAGGGCTGAGGTAGGCAGCCCTAATAAGAGCTTTTTAAGAAGAAAGAAGACTTCAAGGGCCGCAGCACAGCCATGTCATGCTGACATTCTGTGCTGCGGCTCCATCACCCCCCCCTTCCCAGCGGCGCTGCATACTCCCGCGCCCTGGTTGCCGGGTACTTGCAGCAGAGGCGCCCTGGTCATCAGGCACACATCACCGCTGCTGCTCTCCTGGATCGCATGGCCGCACTTCAGGGAGGAGATGAGAGGGTCCCCCAGGTGGGAACCGCCGAAATCGTGATCCGGTCGCGGTCCCAGGAGAAATACCGCGCCGCTGGCATGGACACTGTGGCCGTGCAGGGACCCCATTATATCCACCAGGACAGGGAGCACAGGTCGGATTTACAAAAATACGTTTATTATAGGCTCCATAGTACCCGGTGGTGAAGTCCAGCAGAGGCGATAAGGCTCTGACCTGTAGCCCCTCCCCCAGCTCCAGGCGCCATCTACAGCAGGTGTTCGAGCCCTGGAGCTGCATCTCTCTCTCTCCCTCACTCCCTGTCAGCGTTTGGGCGCCATTTCACAGAGCTGCGCTAATCCTGGGACTGCTGGGTACTGTCTCCTCTGTAAAGCTGCCTGTCTCATAAGCGCTGTGTATTTACAGGACTCTTAAGTATTCTACATGTCGTTTAGACAGCGTTCGTTACGAACAAGTGCACTACTACTTGAATATTTAGCACAAGTATTCTGTGATATACATCTAGTGTTTACTGTGCATTGGGGGTAATTCGGAGTTGATCGCAGCAGCAAGTTTGTTAGCAATTGGGCAAAACCATGTGCAGTGCAGTGGGGGGCAGATATAACATGTGCAGAGAGTTAGATTTGGGTGGGTTATACTGTTTCTGTACAGGGTAAATACTGGCTGCTTTGTTTTTACACTGCAATTTAGATTTCAGTTTGAACACACCCCACCCAAATCTAACTCTCTCTGCACATGTTATATCTGTCCCCCCTGCAGTGCACATGGTTTTTCCCAACTGCTAACTAATTTGCTGCTGCGATCAACTCAGAATTAGGCCCATTGTTATATCTGTATACATACATATCCCTGTGTCGTATTACTAGTCCAATGCAGTCTTATTGTTTATATGTAATAATTTCTGCATTGTACCTGTTACTGTGTGTGCCTATAGCTGCTGTGTGGGTTCTATTCTGTGTATCACACATATTGCTATCACTATATTCTGTACCCTGGGGAACTAAGTGCATCAGGGTCTCGTATACCATATAGTGTTCCACAGGATATACTGTTTTGTATATTTCACTGTGTGTTTCAGTCACCTCATACCACTTAAATCCTCTGTTTGTGCTCTGCAATAGCAGTCACATATCTTAGGTTTTTTCTGTCAGGTATTGTGTTTGTCTGGCTATATTGTACTGATACGCCCTAAGGCTACATTCCCAATAATGTCTGCTGCACAGGGCGGGAAATCCGCAGACGCTTCTGCATCATGCAGTGCTGGTGCCATGGATTTACCTGAGGAAATGATTTCTGCTGAGGGTCCAGGTACTGGGTGTTCTGTACCCCCTAGTCAGCCCGCAGCACCTGTGGCAGATCCACCTTGGGCTGCATTTCAAATATGCTGACCACTTGTAACAAGACTTACACCCCCTGTGGGACCTACTGTGCCATTACAGCCACATATTGTCCCTGTAGTTAATCCACCATGGGCGGATACTCTGTCAACCCAGTTACAGCAATTAAATCAGTACTTTGTTAAACAAAAACCTAACCCTCGCCCTACTGGGACCAAAGGGTCATCGAAGCGGGCCATTTCTTCCTCACAATCCACCAATATTTCGGATAATTCTTCCGATTCGGATGGGGAATATACTGATCCATCAGATGCTGATACTGCTGCTTCTGATGAAGATTCTACAACGCAGCTTGATGTTCCTGACCTTGTGGAGGTGATCAAGCTGATTCTTCAGATTGATGATGAGATTGACCCTCCTGATATGTCTAAGAAACCTGATAAGTTCAAACGTCAGAAGGTTCCTAAATTAGTCTTACCATGTTCTGAACATTTAATTTACATACATCAGGAATCCTGGTCTTCTCCAGGAAATACATTTTTCCCTGTCTAAAAATATGCTAGCTCATTATCCTATCTCTGCGGAGTTGAGTAACAAGTGGGAAACCCCGCCACCGGTGGAATCGCATGTAGCCCGTCTTGTGGTGTCATCTACTCTGCCTGTCACCACCGTCACTTCTTTGAAGGAGCCGACGGATAAGCGTGTGGAGGGTTGCTTGAAGTCTATTTACACTCTTACAGGTGCTGTACATAGACCTACTCAAGCAATTGAGGAAGAGCTACCTTTGAATCTTTCTTACACTGCCAGACAATATTTGACCTATATTACCACAGCCTTCCACTATATTCAGGAGGCGGCCTCTGATGCAGGCGTTATGGCGGCCAAGGCATCTACTACGTCTATCCTGGCTGGCCGCATTCTGTGGTTACGGTCCTGGTCGGTGGACCTGGACTCTAAGAAGACCTTGGAGGTACTCCCTTTTAAGAGAGAGATACTATTTGGAGATGATCTGAACAAAATTGTGACCGACTTGGCGTCGGCCAAGACTGCGTTTCTCCCAAGTACTAATCTTTTGGTTCCGAGGGTTAAGAGTACTACTTTTCGTTCCTTTCGACCTCCAGGTAAAGCAAAGGGTCAGGCGTACCCGAGACAAGCTCGCACTTCCACGTCCTCTAAGCCCAAACCTAAATGTTCTTGGGCTGACCGTCAGCCTGCTTCAAAACTGGACAAGCCTGCTGCATGATGGAGCGGGCCTTCCCCTGGGGGACCCAGGGTGGGAGGCCAACTTTTGCAGTTCGCCCAGGTATGGTTAAAGACCACTTCAGACGCCTGGGTGCAGGAAGCGGTCTCACGGGTATGCAATCTCTTTCAAGAGATGTCCCCCTTGCCAGTTTTGCTCAGCGGTTATCCCTTCGGATCCGTTAAAAGCACAAACTCTACATTTGGTTGTCCAATCCCTCCTGGATACAGGATTGATAGTGCCGGTGCCTCTTTCTCAGAGAGGCAGGGGATACTATTCAACGCTATTTCTAGTTCCGAAGCCGAATGGATCCTCCCGACCTATATTCAACCTCAAATCTTTGAACAAATTTGTGAGGGTGTCCAAATTCTGTATGGAAACTCTGCGCTCTATTGTACTGGCTATGGAACCCAAAGACTATATGGTATCCCTGGATATACAGTATGCTTACCTACACATACCTATTGCCATCTTGCATCAGCAATATCTTCGGTTTGCTATTGGCAACCTTCATTATCCATTCCAAGCCTTGCCTTTCGGACTGACCACGGCTCCTCAAATCTTCACCAAGGTCATGGCGGTCATGACGGCCCTTCTCCGCCCTCAGTGTATCAGTATCCTGCCGTATCTGGACGACTTGTTGATCCTGGCGGATTTCCCAGAGGTTCTCCTCCGTCATCTGGAACTGACTGTCCAATTCCTGCAAGCCCACAGGTGGCTCATCAACTGGAAGAAATCCTCACTGGTCCCTGATCAGAGCATGGTGCACCTGGGAGCATTACTGGACACGCACAACCAACGTTTGTTCTTGTCTCCAGAGAAGGTCCTGAAACTTCAGGACATAATCAGATACTTCCTCTCTCGCCAAGAGTGTCGATACACTCGACGATGCAAGCACTAGTCCTCATGGTGTCTGCTTTCGACATGGTAGAGTACACTCCATTTCTTTCCCGCCCTCTGCAGAGGTTAATCCTTTCCAAGTAGGACGGCCTGCCTCACCGGATCAGGTCTCAAATGATCTCCTTGACTCCAGAGGTTCGTCTGTCACTGAGTTGGTGGCTACAGGACCAACAATTGAGCATGGGTCGTCCCTTCTGGATCTCCAACTGGGTCCTCCTAACGACAGATGCCAGTCTATAGGGTTGGGGCGTGGTGTTGAAGCAACACTCTCTCTCCAGGGTCGGTGGACCAGGGAGGAATCGCTCCTCCCGATAAACATTTCTGGAATTGCGGGTAGTGTTCACTGCGTTGACACTGGCCCTGCCTTTCGTACAGAACATGCATGTTCAAGTACAATCAGACAACGCCACCATGGTGGCGTACATAAATCATCAAGGCGGCACTCGAAGCCGCCTGGCAATGATGGAAGTGTCAAATATGCTTTGATGGGTGGAACGCCATCTGCCAGCAATATCGGCAGTGTTCATTCTGGGGGTCCTCAACTGGGAAGCGGACTTCCTCAGTCATCAGGACATACACGCCAGGGAGTGGAGTCTTCATCCGGAGGTCTTCCAACTCCTTTTTGTAGACAAGTGGGGCCTACCAGATGTAGACCTGATGGCGTCTCGACACAATCACAAGGTTCCGGTCTTCTGAGCAAGGACAAGGGATCATCAAGCAGCGTTCGTGGACGCACTGGCAATTCCATGGAACTTTCGGCTGCCATACGTGTTCCGTCCAGTGTCACTCCTGCCCAGGGTACTATGGAAGTTCAAGCAAGAAGGAGGAATACTGCTTCTAGTAATTTCAGCGTGGCCCAGACGGCATTGGTTCTCAGACCTGCAGGGTCTCTCGATCGTGCGTCCTCTTCTACTTCCTCAACGCCCAGACCTCCTCGTTCAGGGCCTTTGTGTTTACCAGGACTTGGCAATACTGGCTTTGACGGCGTGGCTCTTGAAGCTTCACTCTAGAGGGCCAAAGGATTTTCTGTGGCAGTTATTCAAACTATGTTGAAGGCCCGCAAACCGGCTTCTGCAAGGATTTATTATAGGGTCTGGAATTCTTACTTCACCTGGTGTGCTGCTAATAATTATGATGCATACAAATTTAGCACTTCCAGACTTTTGGCTTTTTTGCAACAAGACCTGGATTTAGGACTTCGGCTGACCTCCCTCAAGGTTCACATTTCTGCCTTGTTGGTGTGGTTTCAGCGAAAATTTTCATCTATTCCTGACGTTCATACATTCACTCAGGGTGTACTAAAGATTTAGCCTCCCTATGTCCCTCCTGTGGCTCGATGGGATTTGTCTGTTGTTCTTAATGCCCTTCAAGAGTCTCTGTTTGAACCTCTTAAGTCTGTGGACCTTAAATGCCTTACGCTTAGGGTCATTTTTCTGTTGGCTATTGCCTCTGCTAGGAGGGTGTCAGACTTGGGCGCTTTGTTCTGTCGTCCACCTTTTCTGATTTTTCACCGTGACCGGGCAGTTCTTAGAACTCGCCCTGGTTATCTACCTAAAGTGGTGTCATCTTTCCACCTTTAACCAAGAGATTGTGATTCCGGCCTTTATCTCTCCTGGTTTGTCCTCCAAAGAGCGGTCTTTGGATGTGGTACGGGCTTTCCGTATATACCGTATTTGCCGGCGTATAAGACGACTGGGCGTATAAGACGACCCCCAACATTTCCACTCAAAATATAGAGTTTGTTATATACTCGCCATATAAGACTACCCCCTTCCACACACCAAATAAAACGTAAAAGAACATCAGATTTGTGACATACTGTATATTATGACCTGATAAGAGATTTGGATAGGGAGTATTTATCAAGGTATGCATAAGAAGTGGGGAGGGTGCGAGGAGAAAGTTGTAAAATATATAAAAGTATACCCCTGTGTGCATTTAGTGTTACCGGTTTCACATGAGTGCCATTAGTATTAGTGCCATTACAGTACCTGTCATTGTCACCATTGTACGGCCACAACGCGACTGCAGCGCCTCCGGACAGTCCCTGCATCTCCCTGTAATTGGCACTAGTGACCCGCCGCGGCCGCACTGGATATCGCGCGATACTGGATGGTGAGTAGAATGAGGTGGGCGGGCATCGGAAGGCCACTATGGGCACCGGGCGAGTATCGGAAGGCCACTATGGCAGCTATGTCTATCCCAACTGAAGTGCACCCGGCGTATAAGACGACCCCCCCACTTAGAGGCATGTTTTTCAGGGCAAAAAAGTAGTCTTATACGCCAGCAAATACTGTATGTAGAAAGGACTACGTCTATCAGGAGGTCAGATTCTCTTTTTGTACTTTGGTTTTCACAAACGTGGCTGGCCTGCGAGTAAGCAGACCTTGGCCAGATGGATTAGAATGGTGATTGCACAAGCTTATGCGCAGGCTGGACTCCCAGCTCTTGCTGCTATCAAGGCCTATTCTACTTGGTCTGTTGGACCTTTTTGGGCGGCCCGCCGTAGTGTGTCCGCTGAACAATTGTGCATCAAAGTGAACACGTTGATCAGATTCTATGCCTTTTATACTTCCGCCTCCCTGGATGCCTCCTTTGGGCGCCGGGTTCTTGTGCCCGCTACAGTGTGTCCCCTCCCATGAGGAACTGCTTTAGGACATCCCTGATGTTATTCCCTGTGGAATACCAATGTACCCTGCTGCAGAAAAGGAGATTTATGGTAAGACTTACCATTGTTAAATCTTTCTGTGAGGTACACTGGTTTCCACAGGGCGCCAACCTTGACACACTTAGCTTCTTTGAGTTGGTATGGCATTAGCCGCTAGTTCCTTCTCCTGTCGTGAGAATGTGGGTCTATGTTACTAACATCTACCATCTCTCTTACCTTCTCCTGCATTGGACTGGTTAACGAAACTGAGCTCCAGTGCCTGGAGGCAGGGCTATAGAGGAGGCGGTGCAGTGCATCCTGGGAACAATCAAAGCTTTAGCCTGTTGGTGCCTCGGATCAAGATCCAACTCTACACCCCGATGTGTGGAAACCAGTGTACCTTGCAGAAAGAGATTTAACAAGGGTAAGTCTTACCATAAATCTCCTTTTAGTTTTTTGCTGGGGACTCCGTAAGGACCATGGGGTACAGACGGGCTCCGCAGGAGACATGGGCACTATAAAGAACTTTAGAATGGGTGTGCACTGGCTCCTCCCTCTATGCCCCTCCTCCAGACCTCAGTTAGATCCTGTGCCCAGAGGAGATTGGGTGCACTACAAGGGAGCTCTCCTGAGTTTCTCTGATAAAGAATTTTGTTAGGTTTTTTATTTTCAGGGAGCACTGCTGGCAACAGGCTCCCTGCATCGTGGGACTGAGGAGAGAGAAGCAGACCTACTTAAGTGATGGGCTCTGCTTCTTAGGCTACTGGACACCATTGGCTCCAGAGGGAGTCGGAACACAGGTCTCCCCTTGCTGTTCGCCCCGGAGCCGCGCCGCCGTCCTCCTCGCAGAACCGGAAGATAGAAGCCGGGTGAGTATAAGAAGAAAAGAAGACTTCAAGGCGGCAGAAGACACACACACACACAAACACACACACAAACACACACACACACACACACACACACACACACACACACACTAGCGGACACAGATGGGTGCAGGGCGCAGGGGGGGCGCCCTGGGCAACAATAAAGCCTCTATATCTGGCATAGATACTGCGGAGGCAGTATTTCTTTCAATCCCCCCCCCAGTTTGTGATATTTTGAGCGGGACCGAAGCCACTAACCAGCGCCATTTTCTCCACAGAGATCTGCTGAGAAGCTGGCTCCCCGGTCTCTCCCCTGCTGAACACGGTGACACAGGGCTGAAAAGAGGAGGGGGGGCACTTGTAAGGCGCAGTGAGTGTATTACACAGTAATTTAATATAAAAGCGCTATTGTCTGGGACATTATTTTCCAGTGTCAGTTGGCGCTGGGTGTGTGCTGGCATACTCTCTCTCTGTCTCTCCAAAGGGCCTTATTGGGGAACTGTCTCCTTATACTATATCCCTGTGTGTGTGGGGGTGTCGGTACGAGTGTGTCGGCATGTCTGATGTGGAAGGCTCAGCTAAGGAGGAGGTGGAGCAGATGATTGTGGTGTCGCCGTCGGCAACGCCGACTCATGATTGGATGGACATGTGGAATGTTTTAAATGTAAATGTGACCTTATTACATAAGAGATTGGACAAAGCAGAGTCCAGGGAAAGAGCAGGGAGTCAATCCACGGCTTCGGCTGGGTCACCGGGCCCTTCTGGGTCTCAAAAACATCCCCTATCCCAGATAGCAGATACTGATACCGACACGGACTCTGACTCCAGTGTCGACTACGATGAAGCGAGGTTGCACCCAAGGGTGGCAAAAAGTATTCATTATATGATTATTGCAATAAAAGAGGTTTTGCATGACACGAGGGTGCGCATGTATAAGAAAAAGAAGCCTGAGGTAACCTTTCCCCCATCCCATGAGCTTAACGAGTTATTTGAAAAGGCTTGGGAAACTCCTGATAAAAAATTGCAGATTCCCAATAGGATTCTTATGGCATATCCTTTCCCTGCACGGGACAGGGTACGTTGGGAATCCTCACCCAGGGTGGACAAGGCTTTAACACGCCTGTCCAAGAAAGTGGCGCTACCGTCTCTGGACACGGCGGCCCTCAAGGATCCTGCTGATCGCAGGCAGGAAACTACTTTAAAGTCTATTTATGCGCATACAGGTGCTTTGCTCAGACCGGCAATAGCATCGGCATGGGTGTGTAGTGCTGTTGCAGCTTGGACAGATACCTTGTCAGCTGACCTTGATACCCTAGATAGGGATACCATTTTATTAACCTTAGGCCACATTAAAGACGCAGTCTTATATATGAGGGATGCTCAAAGAGACGTTGGGCTGCTGGGTTCGATAGCCAACGCCATGGCGATTTCTGCTAGGCGCACCCTGTGGACTCGCCAATGGACGGGTGATGCCGACTCAAAGAAACATATGGAGGTTTTGTCATACAAAGGTAAAGTTTTATTTGGGGAAGGTCTCGCGGACCTGGTTGCCCCAGCTACCACGGGTAAATCCTACCTTTTTGCCTTTTGTTCCCCCACAGCAAAAGAAAACTCCACAGTATCAGATGCAGTCCTTTCGGTCGCGTAAGTCTAGAAGAGGTCGGGGCTCATCTTTCCTCGCCAGAGGTAAGGGTAGAGGGAAAAGAATGCCTGCTACGGCCAGTTCCCAGGAGCAGAAGTCCTCCCCGGCTTCTACTAAATCCACCGCATGATGCTGGAGCTCCACTGAGGGAGTCCGCACCGGTGGGGGCACATCTTCGACTCTTCAGCCAGGTCTGGGTTCTGTCAGACGTGGATCCTTGGGCTATGGATATTGTATCCCAAGGCTACAAACTGGAATTCGAAGAGGTGCCCCCTCGACGATTTTTCAAGTCGGCCTTGCCAGCTTCTCCCCCAGAGAGGGAAGTCGTGTTCGCTGCAATTCAAAAGCTGTATCAACAGCAAGTGATTGTCAAGGTTCCCCTAGTTCAACAGGGGAAAGGGTACTATTCGACCCTGTTCGTGGTCCCGAAGCCGGATGGTTCGGTCAGACCCATTTTAAATCTAAAATCCCTAAACCTGTACTTGAAAAAGTTCAAATTCAAGATGGAATCGCTCCGGGCTTTGATCTCCAGTCTGGAAGGGGGGGATTTTATGGTGTCACTCGACATAAAGGATGCATACCTTCATGTCCCCATATATCCTCCTCATCAGGCGTACCTGAGATTCGCTGTACAGGACTGTCATTACCAGTTTCAGACGTTGCCGTTTAGGCTTTCCACGGCCCCGAGGATTTTCACCAAGGTAATGGCGAGATGATGGTGCTCCTGCGCAGGCAGGGAGTCACAATTATCCCATACTTGGACGATCTCCTGATAAAAGCAAGATCGAGAGATCAATTGCAGAAGAGCGTGTTGCTCTCCCTGAGAGTGCTACAACAACACGGTTGGATTCTCAATCTGCCAAAGTCACAATTGATTCCAACGACTTGACTAGGCATGATTCTGGACACGGAACAGAAGAGGGTTTTTCTCCCGATGGAAAAATCCCAGGACCTCCAGAACATGGTCAGAGACTTTCTAAAACCAAAAAGAGTGTCTGTTCATCAATGCATTCGAGTTCTGGGAAAAATGGTGGCAGCCTACGAGGCCATCCCCTTCGGCAGGTTTCATGCAAGGACGTTTCAGTGGGACCTCCTGGACAAGTGGTCCGGGTCCCATCTACTAATACATCAGAAGATAAGCCTGTCCCCCCGGATCAGGGTGTCTCTCCTGTGGTGGCTGCAAAGTGCTCACCTTCTAGAGGGTCGCAGGTTCGGCATTCTGGACTGGGTTCTGGTGACCACGGAAGCGAGCCTCTGAGGATGGGGAGCAGTCACACAAGGAAGAAATTTTCAGGGGCTATGGTCAAGCCAGGAGGCTTGTCTACACATCAACGTACTGGAATTAAGGGCCATATACAACGGCCTACGACAAGCGGAGGAGCTTCTTCGCGACCTACCGGTTCTGATTCAATCAGACAACGTCACAGCCGTGGCTCATGTAAACCGCCAAGGCGGGACAAGGAGCAGAGTGGCAATGGCGGAAGCCACCAGGATTCTTCGCTGGGCGGAAAATCACGTAAGCGCTCTGTCAGCGGTCTTCATTCCGGGAGTGGACAACTGGGAAGCAGACTTCCTCAGCAGACACGATCTCCATCCAGGAGAGTGGGGACTTCATCAAGAAGTTTTTACAGAGATAACGAGTCTTTGGGGAATTCCTCACATAGACATGATGGCGTCACGCCTCAACAAGAAGCTTCGGAGGTATTGTGCCAGGTCAAGGGACCCTCAGGCAGTAGCGGTGGACGCCCTGGTGACACCTTGGGTGTTTCAGTCGGTCTATGTGTTCCCCCCTCTTCCTCTCATCTCAAAAATATTGAGAATCATAAGACAAAAAAGGGTGAAAACAATACTCATTGTTCCAGATTGGCCTCGAAGGGCCTGGTATTCAGATCTTCAGGAGATGCTCATAGAAGATCCATGGCCTCTTCCTCTCAGGAAAGACCTGTTACAACAGGGGCCCTGCGTGTTCCAAGACTTACCGCGGTTACGTTTGACGGCATGGCGGTTGAACGCCGAATCCTAACTGGGAAAGGTATTCCGGAGGAAGTCATCCCTACTCTGATAAAGGCTAGGAAGGAGTTGACGGCAAAACACTATCACCGTATCTGGAGGAAGTATGTTTCTTGGTGTGAAGCCAAGAATGCTCCTACGGAAGATTTCCATCTGGGCCGTTTTCTCCACTTTCTACAGACAGGAGTGGATATGGGCCTAAAATTAGGCTCCATTAAGGTACAGATTTCGGCCCTATCTATTTTCTTTCAGAAGGATTTGGCTTCTCTCCCAGAATTCTAGACTTTTGTAAAGGGAGTGCTGTACATCCAGCCTCCTTTTGTGTCCCCAGTGGCACCTTGGGACCTTAACGTGGTGTTACGGTTCCTGAAGTCTCACTGGTTTGAACCTCTTCAAACGGTTGAATTGAAATTTCTCACTTGGAAGGTGGTCATGTTGTTGGCCTTGGCATCTGCAAGGCGGGTGTCCGAATTGGCGGCCTTGTCTATCAAGAGCCCCTATTTAACTTTCCATGTGGATAGAGCAGAGTTGAGGACTCGTCCTCAATTTTTGCCTAAGGTGGTTTCTTCATTTCATATGAACCAACCTATTGTGGTGCCTGTGGCTATGAGTGACTTGGAGGATTCCAAGTGCCTGGAGGTAGTCAGGGCCTTAAAAATCTATGTAGCCAGGACGGCTCGAGTTAGGAAAACAGAAGCACTGTTTGTCCTGTATGCAGCCAACAAAGTTGGCGCTCCTGCTTCGAAGCAGACTATTGCTCGCTGGATCTGTAACACGATTCAGCAGGCTCATTCTACGGCAGGATTGCCGTTAACAAATTTGGTAAAGGCCCATTCCACTAGAAAGGTGGCCTCTTCTTGGGCGGCTGCCCGAGGCGTCTCGGCTTTACAGCTTTGCCGAGCAGCTACCTGGTCAGGTTCAAACACTTTTGCAAAGTTCTATAAGTTTGATACCCTGGCTGATGAGGACCTTGCGTTTGCTCAGTCGGTGCTGAAGAGTCGTCCGCACTCTCCCGCCCGGTCTGGAGCTTTGGTGTAAACCCCATGGTCCTTACAGAGTCCCCAGCATCCTCTAGGACGTAAGGGAAAATAAGATTTTGAACCTACCGGTAAATCTTTTTCTCCTAGTCCGTAGAGCAGTGTCTTTCAACCACTGTGCCGTGGCACACTAGTGTGCCCTGAGCAGTCTCCAGGTGTGCCGCCATAGAAGCACAGCCAGGCCCGTCAGTGTTTTGCTGCTACTGAGGCCCTGGAACGATCAATACTGGTGGGTTTAGTGGTTGCAGACCCAATTCTAATTTTGAGCCCAGGCAGTGTTGGGCTCTTCTGGCTTTATCGGGCATTACCTATGGAGAAGCTGCGACATGACATCCTAGGTCACGCAACTGCACCATGCATCACCATTATATCTGAATGTGCCTTGGCAATATTTAAATCTTGTTCAGTGTGCCGTGAGTCGTAAAATGTTGAAAATCTCTGCCGTAGAGGATGCTGGGCGCCCGTCCCAGTGCGGACAAAATCTGCAAGGCTTGTATATAGTTGTTGCTTACATAAGGGTTATGTTATAGTTGAGATCAGTCTTTAGCTGATACTGTTTTTTGTTCATACTGTTAACTGGTTCGTATATTCCAGGTTATACGGTGTGGATGGTGTGGGCTGGTATGAATCTTGCCCTTAGATTAACAAAATCCTTTCCTCGTATTGTCCATCTCCTCTGGGCACAGTTTCTCTAACTGAGGTCTGGAGGAGGGGCATAGAGGGAGGAGCCAGTGCACACCCTTTCTAAAGTTCTTTATAGTGCCCATGTCTCCTGCGGAGCCCGTCTATCCCCATGGTCCTTACGGAGTCCCCAGCATCCTCTACGGACTAGGAGAAAAAGATTTACCGGTAGGTTTAAAATCTTATTATTTATTTACTGTAATGCGAAGTTTTGTCTCCCTTTACTGTCCTTTGTACGGCACTGCGAAACACTTGGCGCCTTATAAATGAAATGTAATAATAATAATAAATACACAAGGTGACTTGGGGTAAATAAAAATGATCAGTTTATTGAATTGAATACTAGCAGCAGATGTGTCAGGCCGTTCTGCATCTATGTGCCACAGCCGCTGCCCCAGGACTCTGATGGCGCTGTTCTATCCTCTGATCTCCTGCTGTTATGGATGGACGTCCCTGACCTCTGGATTCTGTGCTGCCCCCCTCTCTGGCTGAGTCCACCTGGCCTCATGCGTTTGGACTCTGCAACGATCTGCTCCAAGATCCTTTTCATCTGGACTCAAATTTACGATGCCCATTTAGCTTGGTACATGATTTAGCATCGTGCTTTGTTCAAATCTGCCTCATGTTGCATATTGATCTCTAACTATAATTTATTTTATTTTTTTTGTTTTGTGTGTCCCCTATGCTGATGCTGCCTCTCCCTAATGCCTCTACACACTCTCTCCACTTCATCTGCACCTTTCATATCTCTAACATCCCACCATACAGCATGTTTCACTTCTATAAATTGCTCATCCTCCCCAAAGTAACCTATGCAGTGTGCGTAGATCTTTCTGTACAGGGTATACCACTACATACGTGCCTGTTTTCCCATATATGCCTTGGGTGCTTGTCTGGCTCTTCTCCCACTGTGTAACCTTTGTAGTGCACCCAGCATGGCTGCCTCATCTGGTGCACTCGTGAGTGGGATAAAAAATACATGGACCTGACAGTGATGTTGGGATCCGACTCCTAGCATTAGGATGATGCAATCGTGTCATCACTTCTGGGGTGTGGCTTGTCTGCTGCCGTATTACCTAAATCTTCTGTATTATGTGCTTTGTTTTTGATGTCTGTAAAGCAGCTGGAGTCCTGTTGAAGAAAGAGCGCTATATAATATCAAATTATTATTATTATTATTATTATTATTATTATTATTATTGAATTACTATTAGTATTGCAAACATATTTGACAATAAAGCCTGTAGCACCTTAGGCTAAAGATGAAGGCTCATACTTGTTGCCCATCACTCGTTCTATAGCCGCACCCATTGAAATAAGTGCTGCTGTCCAGTGTGGATATGCTGAGTACTACACAGTGCCACTTACACCTTTCTGTGCAAGAAGACTGCATAGGACAAGGAGGAGTCCTGCATATGCACTATGCAGGACTCCTCCTCCTTGTCCTGGGAACAGCCTGAATTGCTCTTGGCAAATATTCAACAAGGTGCAGGAAACTTTCCTGAGAGATTGTGGCCTATGATGATATGATATCATCACATGGCTGCTGTAGATTTGTTGGCTGGACATCAGTGCTGAAGTTCTCCTTTTCCATCACAAAACAAAGGTGCTTTATTTGACTGAGATCTGTAGACTGAAGGAGCCACTGGTCTACACTATGGGGCAAATTCAGTATGAATCGCAAGTAGAGGGGCCGCTGGCGCATGTGCAGAGGGTCCGCTGGCGCATGCGCAGCAGGTCCTACTGCGCATGCGCCCGCAATTTCTGCGGTCGCGTGGCGGGAGGGGGGTGGCGGCAACAACGCTCCGTTTTCTGGGTGGAAATGGAGCATTGCGGGGGCATGCCAGCCCAAACGGTGGGCTGGTAAGTGCGAACGGGGGCGTGTCGGGGGTGCAACCGCAGCAATAACAAAAATGGCGCCGGGACTCCTGCGGCCCCAGCTAAGCTTCGCCGGCAGGAGTCATCCTTAATTTCAGCTAACAAGCAGAAATTGCGTGCTGTTAGCAATTTTTGCTTGAAGCAGGGGGGGAGGCGCCGGTCAGCATGCTGGGCGGCCCCCAGCATGTGTGCTAATAGGTAGCAAATTCTGCTGATTAGCAGCATCCGCTAACCTTCCTGAATTGGCCCCTATACTCAATGTCATGTTGTGCAACCAGATTGACATGGTGCGTTGTCCTACAGAAACATTAGAAGTCTTTAGGAGATTAGTAGGCTTGGCCATCAAGAGGTGCAAATAGTGCCTAAGTCAAAGCTGCTTGCAATCCTTTGCAATGCAAATGCAGGAGGAGGTGCATGACATCTATGATGAACATCGCAATGACAGGCGGCTTGCGGTCACAAGTGGCTTTGCAGTCCTCGGCCTCGCCAGTCCCGGAAAACGGGGGCGACACGGGTCCTGTGTGTGCGCAGTTCCCAACCATCTGGAAAATACAGTAAATAGGCCTGTAGTCAGCAACAATACTGTGGAACTAAAATGAAGTTCAGTTTGTGGGGTTCATCACCATGATAACCATTGCATGAAGGCAGATTGCTAAACTAGTAAACAAAGACAGAACTATCTGCACATACTGATCTATGCAAAGATCAAATTATGAGTGGTTGAGAAACCCGTAAAGCAATAAAGATGAATAAAGAAATGCAGGAAAAACAACAGTCAGATAAAATGCTCTGTGAATAATAAACAAGAAAAATAATAAACACAGAGACAGCATATGGATACAAAGCAAGATAAGAGAAAAAAAACTATAAAAAAATAAACAGAGAAAAGCCAAATATTAAGCAAGGAGAGGGCAGGGCTGCCATCAGAAATTCTGGGGCCCAGGACTCACAAAATAGGCATCCCCCCCCCACCCCCCACCCCCGCCCCCACCCCTTCCCAAGAAAAAAAACCTGAAACCTAAAAAACCCATGCATAATAGTGTTCACTTTAGGATTTTTTTAGGGCAGGGTGCTGAGCAGTGAAGAGGGCTCATTTTTATTTTGAAGGGCACATTTTTGATGTGACGCTTTGCGCACAAAGCATAGCGCATATGTTTATAGTTTTTGTACATACATTTTGCCCTTAGTAAATCATATACCCATGCATACATATAAGACACCTAACATCTGTACTGAGAAACATACTGTATATGTCCAGTCTTCTATGTGTTTATAAAACAGAAAAGTTAAACAATGGGTTAAAATATATAGGGAAAAAAATAAGTCTGTTCTACTAGGGAAATACTGTAAGCAGTACATGCTCACTGATTACCCTGTTCTTTCCCTCCTTATCAGAGTGCTGTGTTATTTACAGTGCCTCCTCTGCCATCCAGTTGGCTAAAGAATAGAAATTGTGTTCCAGTTTCAGAGGTGGGCAAGGAGTAGACGACAACATTGCATTCTGTATACAAGGGGGCAATTTATGGTCCTGCAGGGTGCACTGAAAAAGGGCAGGGTGCTTTATCACATTTCAAAAATGGGCAGGGTGCAGCACCCTGCTGAAACAGCCTAGAAGGAACACTACATACTATATATACAAATTTTACTATATAAAATTCTACCATATTAAGCCTCACACAGTAATGCCCTCTGCACCATATTATGCCACACACCGCAATGCCCTTGATACATTAAACCCCCACACTACGGCAAGCAAGAGTCCCCATTTCACACATTACGGCAGGTGTCCCCATTTTACACATTGAGAGAGAGAGAATACCTACAGAGGCGATTACCGCTCTTCGGCCCGCCTCACCAGTCGCTCCTCGCGCCGGCCTTTCCCTCTTCCTAACTTGGATCCCCCTCTGTATTCCGCTCGGGGGGGGGGGGGGGGGGGGGGGAGCTTCGCGGAGTGACGGGGTTGCGCCGTGACGTAACGAGGCAACCGCGTCATTCCGTGAAACTCCGCCCCCCCGAGTGGGTTACTCGGGGAGAAATAGGAGGGGGAAGCAGGGAGCCACAATTAGTGCCGCAGCGGGCGCCCAGTGCGGTTGCACTGCTCGCCTGCCCCAAGAAACGGCCCTAGTTGGGTTATAACAAATAAATGAAAATCCAAATCTTTGATGATCTGCTGGAGCACCATCAAATCCATCATCTTCAAATGGAAAGAACATGGTACCACAACAAACCTACCAAGAGAGGGCCGGCCACAGAAACTCACAGACTGGGCAAGGAGGGCATTAATCAGAGAGGCAGCACAGAGACCAAAGGTAACCGTGAAGGAGCTGCAGAGTTTCACAGCAGAGACTGGTGTATCTGCGCATGTGACCACAATAAGCCATAAACTCCATAGAGCTGGGCTTTATGGAGGAGTGGCCAGAAAAAATCCATTACTTAGTGTTAATAAGAAGGAACATTTTGAGTTTGCCAAAAGGCATGTGGATGACTCTCCAAATGTATGGAGGAAGGTGCTCTGGTCAGATGAGACTAAAATTAAACTTTTCGCACACCAAGGAGAACGCTATGTCTGGTGCAAACCCAACACATGCCATAACCCCAAGAACACTATCCCCACAGTGAAACATGGTGGTGGCAGCATCATGCTGCAGGGATGTTTTTCAGCAGCAGGGACTGGGAAACTGTTTTGAGTTGAGGGAAAGATGGATGGTGCTAAATACGGGCATATTCTTGAGCAAAACCTGTTTCAGTCTGCCTGTAATTTGAGACTGTGACCGAGGTTCACCTTCCTGCAGGACAATGACCTGAAGCATACTGCTAAAGCAACAGTCGAGTGGTTTAAGGAGGGGAAACATTTAAATGTGTTGGAATGGCCTAGTCAAAGCCCAAATCTCAATCCAATTGAGAATCTGTGGTCAGATTTGAAGATTGCTGTTCACAAGTGGAAAACATCCAACATGAAGGAGCTGGAGAGGGTTTGCCTTGAGGAATGGGCAAAAATCCCAGTGGCAAGATGTGGCATGCTCATAGAGACTTATCCAAAGCGACTTGCAGTTGTAATTGCCGCGAAAAGTGGCTCTACAAAGTACTGACTTTAGGGGGCTGAATAGTTATGCACGCTGAAGTTTTCTGTTATTTTGTCCTATTTGTTGTTTGCTTCACAATAAAAACAAATTCTTCAAAGTTGTAGGCATGTTCTGTGAATTATTGATGCAAACCTTCAAACAATCCATTTTAATTCCAGGTTGTAAGGCAACAAAACATGAAAAATGCAAAGGGGGGTGAATACTTTAGCAAGGCACTGTACATCACAAAACCATACCCAGAAAGACTAAAAAAAAAATCTCAATGTGTAGTTTGGAGCAGAGAAGGGAAAGGTGGGACATGATAGAAACTTTCAAATATATCAAGGGTTTTAACAAAGTCCAGGAGGGAAACATTCTCCAAATGAAGAGAAGCAATAGGACATGAGGACATGCACTAGAGGGGGAGAGGTTCAGGGGAAATTTGAGGAAAATGACTTCACAGAAAGGGTAGTGGACAAGTGGAATAGCCTCCCATCAGAGGTCGTAGAGGCTAAGACAGTAGAGCAATTTAAACATGCATGGGATAGACATAAGGCTATCCTTACAAAGAAATAAGGATCAAATAAGGTTTGAGATAAAAATATGGTAGAAAAAAAAAAAGGGGGCCAAGTGGTTCTTATCTGCCGTCAAATTCTATTTTTCTATGTCTAAACTGTATCGATGCCAGACAGTCCTTTGCGATTATCTGCATACAGAATTAATTGCACACTCACTTACACTTCGGTACATAGCTTTGGCCTCACAGGCTTGCAGATTCACCAAGAGAATTAATTATCTTTTTTAATTTGAACAAAATGTCCAAGGTACTATATAAAAAATGTTAAGATTACAAATATGGACAGAAATACAGTACATAAATCTCAGAAAAATAATACAGGTTGAGTATCCCATATCCAAATATTCCGAAATACGGAATATTCCGAAATACGGACTTTTTTTTAGCGAGAGTGAGATAGTGAAACATTTGTTTTCTGATGGCTCAATGTACACAAACTTTGTTTAATGCACAAAGTTATTAAAAATATTGTATTAAATGACCTTCAGGCTGTGTGTTAAGGTGTATATGAAACATAAATGAATTGTGTGAATGTGCACACACTTTGTTTAATGCACAAAGTCTAAAAAATATTGTATTAAATGACCTTCTGGCTGTGTGTATAAGGAGTATATGAAACATAAATGCATTCTGTGCTTTTATTTAGTTCCCATCACCATGATATCTCATTATGGTATGCAATTATTCCAAAATACGGAAAAATCCGATATCCAAAATACTTCTGGTCCCAAGCATTTTGGATAAGGGATACTCAACCTGTACAGAGAATAATATTTCAGAACCCTAACACTTATTTAAAGAGTCTATGTGATTCCAATGTGTGGGGACTTCACAATTGAGCATGTAGGTTGCATTCCTCAGCAAGTAGCTGAATCCCCAAGAATAATGAACCTACAACATTGTTGGACAAGTGCAATTATACTTTCACAGCTGCACTCCTCACTCCCACTTTTTTTTTAAACTACCGATGGAGCCACGCTTATCTTACCCCCCCCTAGTCGCAGGCCTTCACTCCGGCATGACTAGGCGATCCGTCCGCCTAGTTACGCCGGGAGTTCAGAGCCACATCCCATTGTAAGCGACTCTGCCTGGGCGCGCGCGCCCGCCTGTCCGGATGGAGACGCACTCCATTAAAGTGAATGGGGCGCGTCTTTGTCTGTGTGCGTGCGCCCCTCCAGACGGAGACACTCAGAGTTTAGGTGCGCCCAGGCAGGCACGCCTATTCATAGACTAGCGTGGCTCCATCTGTAGCTTAAGGTGCATACACACAGTGAGCTATTGTCTATGCCCGATTTTGACTATGCGATTTCCCTCGAACTCCCCCTGATCCCAGTGTCACCGATATTGTTTATACACACGGTGCGATTTTGTCTGTGTATGATTTTGACAATGGCATACTTTGAAGTAGATAGTCAAGACAGAATTGCCTGCACAGTCTATTTTTTTTCTTGCGATACCGATCCAACGGGACCACGCATCAGTATCGCAAGCTGTGTACAAACTGTGCGATTTGCACTAATGTTCCTTACAATTTTGACTTGAAGGTTACATTGCACCGTGTGTATGCACCTTTAGTGCTGGATCATACTCTCCCAAGTTAGTCTTGCAATAGATAGGGGAGGGGGAGTTAGTCCAGATGGGCACGACATTCCATTCCTCCCTGGACGTGAAACTCGCATTACCTGGTCTGGTTGTTGGACAATGAATGTTTCCCATCCTCTATTTTTTTTTATTTTTTTTATTGCTGGGGTTTGGATAAGAGATCTTAATCTAGTTTTGTGAATCCAGGGCCATCAATCCTTTCTCCCAGGTCTGTGTATACAGTCGCATATACGACACATGCTATTACCATCTAGGTGAAGTAAATCCAATTCTTTGCATACTTTTACAAGATACAGTTCTGACACTGCCATCTGCGTGTACATGTAACATTGCTTTCACAGTTAGGATAGTAGAAAAATGTTGTTTTTTTGAGCTGCAAGGAAAATAAAGTATGAGTGGCATTGAGATAAGTAAATTAATAAAGATATAATGTAAGACTATGGGACAAAATCACATTTCCATAATTTTCCAAGTAAGCTCATGTAAGATATAAAGACGTGGCAACCTGTGCCAACCAGGGTGTATTAGACATAACCACTGCAGACTAGGGAGAGAGAGAGAGAGAGTGCACGGAGATGAATTACCAATCAACCAGCTCCTGTCGTTTTTCATACCCAGCCTGTAACATGGCAGTTAGGAGCTGATTGGTTGGTACTTTATATCTCTCCACTTTATCTCTCTCCAAGGCTAAAGGGCCATAGACACTAGACGAGAAAATGAGAGATCTCGCTCAGAATGGCCGATCTGAGCAAGATCTTTCACAATCTCGTCCAGTGTGTACACTCAATGTCATTAACGATGCACGCTCCCGCGCATCGTAGACGACCCTCTCCCTCATCTATACATGTACAGATGAGGGAGGTCCTCGTTAACGACAGCAATGCCCGTTGTTCCCCCCCCCCCCCCCGTAATCACTTGCCGATGCCGTCACCCTGCCGGGTCGCCGCCAATATTGGCGCGTTGGCAGGGATCACCTAGAGTGTACTAGGCTTAAAGGTGCCCATACACCTAAAGAGATATCTTCCAATCTGGCTGGTTGGAACGAAAATCTGGTAATGGATGGGAGTCAATCAGAATAGAATGGTCAACTGTTATTTGCTCCCATCCATGTCATTTGCTCCCATACATTTCCAGTTTTTCGTTCCAACCAGCTAGATTGGAAGATAAATCTTTAGGTGTATGGACAACTTTAGTACCAGGCCCCCTAGGACCACTGGTGGCTCCAGAAGTGGGGCTGCAACTCAGTCCAAATTTCAAACCGGGTAGCCCCACCAACTACCAGTGAGTCCTGGCCGGTGATGTTTGGCAGTGTTTGGGGTGGTAGTTGGTTTTTAAATTGCCCCACCTTTGCAACTGGCACTGCTTAGGACACTGAATGCAGTGTGACAACGGTGCACCAAGAGGAAGATGTATAACAATTTTGGTGAGAGTTAAAGTAACAACCAATCAGCTTATGTAATTTTTTCAAGCAGAGCCTGTAAAATGGCAGTTAGACACTGGTTGTTTGGTACTTTTATCTCTCTAAGGTTTGATACATCTCTGCCATATCATGTGAATACCAAGGCACAAGACATATGCATCTTACAGCTCCAACTGGTTGCTGGACTATTTTCTGTAGGGGTATAAATTCATCTGATGTGCCAGACTTTCGTGTGTTATATTCGCTTCCCCTTGCTTATCTTGTTATAGAATTACTATGCATACGGTGAGATTCAAATCTCCGCCCCTTATCGCGCCCACCGGTAGTATTCTAATGTTGCTGCTGCTGGCCACGACAAGTGCATTTCAGCTGGCTACTTCACGCTAGCGCCCATTACTTTAGTCAGGGTTACGTGCTTTGCGCCTATCGGAGCAGAGCGATCTCCCGTCACTTTAGATGGGAGATCAAGGGTGGAATATCATTTGAATTCCCCCCTAGTGTTCATTCTAACACCCTGCACCTAATCAGTAAGGAGAGCATATTTTACTTTTTAAGGACAAAGTTTTATACGTGATATATTGCTACAACTACTGTATATAATGTAAATACATTCTGTAGATACCTCTCTATGTGAGTATTGTATGTAAGGAGCGCTACCTCTGTATGTTGAAGCTACACTGTATATGTAGATATTGTTTGTTCAAAGACTAAAACCAAAAGTGCCTCATGGTTAGAACTACTTCAATCATTCATAACTTTTTTTATTTTTTTATTTAGCTGCTTTCAACTTCCTGTACTTTCTACATATGTTTAAAATTAGTTTATTTTTTATTTTTGTAAAATCTATCTTAACATTTTTTTTCAAACAAGACAATAAGAGATGACCTCAACAAAGAACAAAAAAATGTAGGTCGCTAGCATCAACACATAAAGGCACTTTCAAAATACTTAAGAACATGTGGGAGCATCAACTATAAATACTATACAAAACTTACCGTTGTAATTGCCTGTAAATTGAATATATGTAGAATAAATTAAAGGCCTCCATTTTCAGTTTTTGTTTCAAATTAAAAGCTGTATTTATTATTTCTTTCTCTTGAGGCTCTTACTTTAGTAGTCATGCTGTAGTTTTAGTTACAGTAAAAGTAATTTTCATGTTTTATGTACAATTGTCCTTGCTGACTTTTTGGCCCTTCCTACTGTGAGGTCCATGTGACAAGTGCAGGGGTGTGGTTATTTTGGCCCCACCCCTAAGGTATAATGCCACAATGTAGAATCTCTCCCTGTCCATTCTTGGAGTGACACATCATCTTCACCACCAATGTTTATAAGGCGCCATCAATTCTGCAGTGCTGGGTAGTCTGCATACAAACTTAATAAAGAGTGCAAGCTCCAATACAAACTCCATACGTTCACTTTAAACAGAAAATCTTAACCATAACAAAAATAGGAAATAACCATAAAAACATAACCAGTACATTTTGAGGTAAACAAGATGGTGCAATGTGAAACATGGGGTAATGCATACCACCCAACCATCCCGATTTTAGCGGGACAGTCCCACAATGTGAGTACTGTCCCACTGTCCTACCTGGACAGGAGGTTTCGGGACTAAGCAGTGCTGGTAGCTAAGGCTGTGAATGGATGTCGCACGCATGTGTGCAGCATCCATTCAGTGCACAGTGGAGGCTGGGGACAGCCCGGCAGCTGCCGGAGTGCTGTGCTCGGCCCCAGCTTGACGCAAAAACAGGTGTCATGTGGACACTCCCCACAAATGCGTCATTCAGGGAGCGTGGCTTTAGCATATCGAGGTCATATGCCCCCTTTCAGTCACATGCGTGCAGCAGAGGACCCAAACTCCTCACCAAAAATGTTGGGAGGTATGGTAATGAGCTATTGAGGCCCTGATATTGAGAGCTTACAATTTAGAGCAGCGGTCGGCAACCCGTTGATCGCCGCCACAACCTGGGTAGCTAGACCCCCAGAATGCTGCTGCCCGACTTCAGGAGGAGTCCCCCCACCCACCGTAACACTCCTCCGCCTCGGAGAAGACAGGTGCTTGAAGTCATAGTTGACCTCTAGCATCTGAGTGGGATCACATCGCTACAGCGCTACCCGGGAGCGCTCAGTGCCAGGAGAAGATGCAGCTTTCTGCACAGCTGCATCTTCTGCCCTGACACCCCTGGCAAGGAGCATGGAACCCAGAGCATGAAACCCCTGGCAATGAGCATTAAACCCAGAGCATGAAACCCCTGGCAATGAGCATGGAATCCAAAGCACGAAACCCCTGGCAATGGACATGACACCCAGAGCATGAGACCACTGGCAACGAGCATGGAACCCAGAGCATGAAACCCCTGGCAATAAGCATGGAACCCAGAGCACGAAACCCTTGACAGCGAGTATGACAATAATTCAATTATTAGCCAGATTTTTCTCCAAATTTTTTTTAGTAGCTCTTTAGGATGTTTAACTTTTTTTCGTAGCTCACACCCAATTAAGGTTGGAGACCACTAATCTGCATACTGTAGGTTCTCAAACTCTTTCCTCAGGACCCTAAACAGACACTGTTTTCCAGGTAACCCAGCAGGTGCACAAGTGTATTTGTTACTCACTGACACATTTTAAAAGGTCGACAGGTGGAGCAAATTATTTCACTTGTGATTCTGTGAGGAGAACTGCAAAATATGCACTGTGAGGACAGGGTTTGAGAACCTGTGATCTAGAGGAAGGGATAAGGCAGAGACAGTAAAACGTTGGATTAGATAATAGGAAACTTCATGACAGATGGTTTCAGTTGTATCTTTAAAATGAGTGTCAGACTATAGGGTAGTGATGGAAGACTGTATGTGGAAGGGAAGGGCAATGAAGCAAGTTGGTGGTAGAAAATAGGGCATACTTGCCTACCTGACCCTCTCCATGAGGGAGAAAATGCTCTGTTCCTGGACTTTCCTGGTAATGTATGATTGCCATCACCTGTGGTGAAACGCCTTTCTTATCAATTAACTAGCTCACCACAGGTGATGGCAATCATATATTACCAGGAAAGTCCAGGAACAGAGCATTTTCTCCCTCATGGAGAGGGACAGGTAGGCAAGTATGAAATAGGGGTCTGGGGAAGAGCACTGTAATAGAAGATACAGTAAAATACATTTTAAGTGGATGTAGTCTGTGCCATAGTTGGAGCATTTTTTTAATGTAAGTAGCAAGTCCTTATGGAGTGTCAGGGTTGGTCTGGAGCAGAATAATACTTTCACATCATGCTTCTCATTCCGAGCTTTCTCATTTGCATGTCCTAATGACTAAGCCCAGGATTCTTAAATTATGTTTTAACCTATTCTAATCCTTTCCCAGTGCACTCAAAATGTCCGTTTCCTTTTATGATTTATGTACCAAGGAATAACATACTTTAATTTCTACAGGACCTAAAATGACCTAATATGGGTATAGTACCTAAAATGACCTATTATGACTGTAGAACCTAAAAAGACCCATTTCTGTTACTTAAGTTAAAACAATATAAATATACAGTGGAAATGTGTGTAACTCCTATATACATATGTTTCCTGTTACAGCGTGACTGCCAGTTCCCCAGATTCACAGGTGCAAACATACGCACGCACCCGCGATCCATTCGCTGCAAATGGATCACAGCCTCCCGCAGCATAGTACATTGCAGGAGAAAGGAAGTAGCATGATGCATGTGTAATAAAGGCACAGTGTTTCACACATAATCGTGTTGCGTGGTTTCGTTTTATTTTCATACAACGTATAAATTCATAAACTGACATTTTTAAAACCTATAAAAGCCTAAACCATGGATTGATGAAAACTAATTTTAGTTTTTTTAGAGCCTAAAAGCTGGGGCCTAATAATGACATTTTGCTGATTATACATTTGTACTTCTGGTAACACTTTTAGAACTTGTAACTGTAATTTTTACTATCTCTTTGTAGATTTTCTTTCTTTGGGTGTTTGTTTGTGAGAAGAATAGAATTGGAAGTTGTTAGACCCCAACTGGTTCATACCGGAGTCTTTATAATCGTGATCTGCATTTACCGGGTGGTATTCAGTATGCCGGCTGTTGGGATCCCGGCGCTCGGTATACCGTCGCCGGAATCCTGACACCCGGCATATCGACAACTATTCTCCCTCTTGGGGGTCCACGACTCCCCTGGAGGGAGAATAAATAGCGTGGCGTGCGTAGTGCGCCACCGTGCCTGCAGCGAGCCCGCAAGGGGCTCATTTGCGTGCGCCCAGCTGCCGGCATGCCAGCGATGGGATCCCGGCTGCCGGCATACCGCACTACACCCGCATTTACCTGTTTCCTGTCGAATTCTTAATTCGTTGGAAGATTCTGTCCAGGGGGCAGTTTTCTCACCATTAGAATCTACTGTATATACTAGATGTTCCCAAACACGGTCTTCAATGCACCCTAATGGTCCACCGTTGATCACAGGTGACTTGATTAGTACCGCAGTCAATTTGATGTAACAATCTGTGCTGAGCCATGGATATCTTTAAAACCTGGACTGTTAGGGTACATTAAGGACCGCGTTTGAGAACCACTGGTATATACAGTACGTATTGTATGTCTACGCCTCTTTTACATCACAGCATGACTGTCTAAGATAATTGTATCTCATTATAGAACTCTTAGTACAATTTCATTTTTACCTAATGGGAAACCTATTTGTGTCATCTACTTTTAAGTTCTTCAAGACTGACTGTATAGTTTCCTTTTGACACACTGAAAGACTCTTAGGCAAAATTCAATTGTTTTCTTGTTGGCACCTATTCAATTGTTACTCCGTTCAGGCACAAGCTGAAATGAGCGAAAAGTGACCTGTTTCAGAGCTCAAACTTTTCGCTTTGTGCCCAATACTTTGGTTGGGTTTAGCTGCTTTACAAGGCGAAATCCGACCACTCTGGGCGTGACCAGCACAATAAAAAAGCAGAATTGAATGTATCTTCCCCGAACTCCCATCACTTTAGACGGCAGACCAGGTGCAATAAATTATTGAATTCCGCCCTTTGTATACAGTACATTTACAGTGTTTCACTGTAATACTGAGGGCCAGATGTACTAAACCTTGAAAAGTGTGTTCAAACTGAAATCTAAATTGCAGTGTAAAAATTCCAGCCAGTATTTACCCTGCACAGAAACACTATAAACCACCCAAATCTAACTCTCTCTGTACATGTTACATCTGCCCCACCTGCAGTGCAACATGGTTTTGCCCATTAGTGTGCTTTTTTGGTTTTATAACAACCCTGAATAAGGCCCAATGTACAATGTGTTTTTAAGCTTGCTGCACAGTTGCTCTCTCCCCACCGACCGAGTATTTTACATATGAAGTATTTTAATCCTGAAGTAATGCTTGTTCTGATTCACATTATGCTGTCCACAACTGAGTAGTTCAGTAACTGCCTGGATATTTTAGAAATCTGCCATTATTTCTAGATTCACAATATATTCCTTTTCACTATTGAGACTGGAGACACTGCATTATATATCATTAAAATAAAAAATAACCACTTACGATTTGACCTCAACTGAAAATCCTTGTCTATGGCTCATATAAACATTAATGTCAGTTGCTGTCCTCTTTTCTAAGGAAGACAATAGCAAGAGGAGTGTGGATATTTTAATGAATTATTTTGAGGAATAAAAAAATGTGTGCTTTAACCCGACAGACACTGTACATTACTATGATTAAACCCTGTTGTCACCCCAAAGGTAAATTGTCATTTACTAGCTAAATGGCCTTTCCTTTCAATTAGATTCTTTTGCTGAATACATTAACATTCAGAGAGAGTAGCCACTGTTTCCAGGAGGAATCAACACACTTGGTTTAAAAGAGATTCAAAAGAACATCATCTTTAACTTCTACGCGTCTGGTCTATGCCCTGGATTATCTGCTGCTAACAGAAAACAGCGCTGGTTTAAAACCACATTGAGCCTTTAGATATGTGCTTGGTTGTATTTAATGATGCAAACATGAAACTGTTTAAGGGTTGCTTTTATATCCAATGCTGTAGTTTGGTTTCTGTCTTTCATTTGTGAAAGTTCAGTAGTTAGGATTTAAGTTATGATATAAAAGTTGTAGTCTATCCAGTGCTGTAAGTATAGCAGTACTGCGTACCGGTAAGAAATTGACAGCCGGTACGCAGTACCGCAGGGCTGACCACCTTGCAGCCGCTGTGTCCGAGGGGAGGCACCACTGCCACACCGCAGGCTCTGATTCGCTCACGAACGACACCTGATTTGAGATACATGCCGCCGCCGCTGGAGACCGGACTGAAGGCAGGAGAGGCACATGCTGCGCTCTCCTCTCCGCGGACAGAGTGATAGCAGAGCCGGCCCCAGACATCAGCAGCAGTGAGTTGCACTGCTGGGGTCATGTGTGTATCTGGCACTATTGGGGGGGCATATGTGTATCTGGCAATATTGGGGTGGGGGCATATGTGTATCTGGCACTGTGGGGGCATATGTGTATCTGGCACTGCACTATTGGGGCATATGTGTATCTGGCACTGCACTATTTGGGTCATGTGTGTAAACTATCTGCCCCCCCCCCCCATATGTGTATCACATCCCCATTTCCATTGGCCATGCCGCATGTGGCCACACCCATTTTTTCTACTTGCACCACTGAGTTGTTATATCACGTAATGGCTTTATATTGTGTGTCTCCATCTACTGTACTTTTGTCCATAGATACTGTTGCTCTGTGGGAAAGGACTGCTAACACCTGTCTCTTGTTACTAATCTTCTACTAACTGGCAGTTCTATTTCGTGTTCCATCAAGAGATAACCGTTTATATATTCTTTAGACGGTTGTTCATCATCCCTGCTGCTAATGAGGCCTAGTTTTACAGCAAAGAATCAGTGAGACATTCTTAGCTTAACTTCAGTGCCCTATTATATAACGTAGGGAGGGCAGAGTCATGACTGGCCCACAGGAGCACAGGGGAACCCCCTGGTGGGCCCCTTTACCTTGCATTATGCACCAATTTCCATCACTTTGGGAGGGAGAGGGGGTGTGTGCTCACAGGCTCACCTCACCGCACTGTTTAGATTAATTCACTACGTCACTGTAGCAGTGACACATTGCTCCCCTGGTGTGTGTCCCCCCATCGGACCCTGCAGCCTGAGGGTGTAATGGTTGGAGGGGTGTGTGTTTTCTCTTCATAGTTGTTGAGTGTGCCAGCATAGTTTTATTTAGGTATATCTCTCAGCTTTTTTTTTTTTTTTTACATTCTGATGAACTTCATGAGCAGATATTTGCTAGCTCAACATTTATAATGGCAAGTTGTAGAATGTATTGGTTAGTAGCAGCATTGTGTCACACTGGTGGAATATCGCTGATACCCCTTTCACACCGCAGCTTTTACCTGGTAATTTGCCGTTTTTACTGGCTTCCTAAACGGTTCGAGCTGCGATGTGAAAGGGTCACCTTCAATTTACCGTTTACAAAATACCGGTATTTCTCTATCGTCCTAAGTGGATGCTGGGGTTCCTGAAAGGACCATGGGGAATAGCGGCTCCGCAGGAGACAGGGCACAAAAAAGTAAAGCTTTACTAGGTCAGGTGGTGTGCACTGGCTCCTCCCCCCATGACCCTCCTCCAGACTCCAGTTAGATTTTGTGCCCGAACGAGAAGGGTGCAATCTAGGTGGCTCTCCTAAAGAGCTGCTTAGAGAAAGTTTAGTTTAGGTTTTTTTCTTTACAGTGAGTCCTGCTGGCAACAGGATCACTGCAACGTGGGACTTAGGGGGAAAGTAGTAAACTCACCTGCATGCAGAGTGGATTTGCTGCTTGGCTACTGGACACCATTAGCTCCAGAGGGATCGAACACAGGCCCAGCCGTGGAGTCCGGTCCCGGAGCCGCGCCGCCGACCCCCTTGCAGATGCTGAAGCGTGAAGAGGTCCGGAAACCGGCGGCTGAAGACTCCTCAGTCTTCATAAGGTAGCGCACAGCACTGCAGCTGTGCGCCATTTTCCTCTCAGCACACTTCACTGGGCAGTCACTGAGGGTGCAGAGCGCTGGGGGGGGGCGCTCTGAGAGGCAAATATAAACCTTATACAAGGCTAAAAATACCTCACATATAGCCCATAGGGGCTATATGGAGATATTTAACCCCTGCCTGACTGGAAAAATAGCGGGAGAAGAACCCGCCGAAAAAGGGGCGGGGCCTATCTCCTCAGCACACGGCGCCATTTTCTGTCACAGCTCCGCTGGTCAGAACGGCTCCCAGGTCTCTCCCCTGCACTGCACTACAGAAACAGGGTAAAACAGAGAGGGGGGGCACATTAATGGCTATATATATATATATTAAAGCAGCTATAAGGGAGCACTTAATATAAGGATATCCCTTGTATATATAGCGCTTTGTGGTGTGTGCTGGCAGACTCTCCCTCTGTCTCCCCAAAAGGGCTAGTGGGTCCTGTCTTCATTAGAGCATTCCCTGTGAGTTTGCGGTGTGTGTCGGTACGTGGTGTCGACATGTATGAGGACGATATTGGTGTGGAGGCGGAGCAATTGCCAAATATGCAGATGTCACCCCCCAGGGGGTCGACACCAGAATGGATGCCTTTATTTGTGGAATTACGTGATGGTTTATCTTCCCTTAAACAGTCAGTTGAGGACATGAGGCGGCCGGACAATCAATTAATGCCTGTCCAGGCGCCTCAAACACCGTCAGGGGCTGTAAAACGCCCTTTGCCTCAGTCGGTCGACACAGACCCAGACACGGGCACTGATTCCAGTGACGACGGTAGAAATTCAAACGTATTTTCCAGTAGGGCCACACGTTATATGATTTTGGCAATGAAGGAGACGTTACATTTAGCTGATACTACAGATACCGTAAAACAGGGTATTATGTATGGTGTGAAAAAACTACAAACAGTTTTTCCTGAATCAGAAGAATTAAATGACGTGTGTGATGAAGCGTGGGTTGCTCCTGATAAAAAGTTGATAATTTCAAAAAAGTTATTGGCATTATACCCTTTCCCGCCAGAGGTTAGGGCGCGCTGGGAAACACCCCCTAAGGTGGACAAGGCGCTCACACGCTTATCCAAACAAGTGGCGTTACCCTCTCCTGAGACGGCCGCACTTAAGGATCCATCAGATAGAAAGATGGAAGTTATTCAAAAGAATATATACACACATGCAGGTGTTATACTACGACCAGCTATAGCAACTGCCTGGATGTGCAGTGCTGGAGTAGTTTGGTCAGAATCCCTGATTGAAAATATTGATACCCTAGATAGGGACAATGTTTTACTGTCGTTAGAACAAATAAAGGATGCATTTATCTATATGCGTGATGCACAGAGGGATATTTGCACACTGGCATCTCGGGTGAGTGCTATGTCCATTTCAGCCAGAAGAGCCTTATGGACACGACAGTGGACAGGCGATGCGGATTCAAAACGTCACATGGAGGTTTTGCCGTATAAAGGGGAGGAGTTATTTGGAGTTGGTCTATCAGACTTGGTGGCCACGGCTACTGCCGGGAAATCCACTTTTTTACCTCAAGTCACTCCCCAACAGAGAAAGGCACCGACCTTTCAACCGCAGCCTTTTCGCTCCTACAAAAATAAGAGAGCAAAGGGCTTGTCGTACCTGCCACGAGGCAGAGGAAGAGGGAAGAGACACCAACAGGCAGCTCCTTCCCAGGAACAGAAGCCCTCCCCGGCTCCTGCAAAAACCTCAGCATGACGCTGGGGCCTCTCAAGCGGACTCGGGGACAGTGGGGGGCCGTCTCAAAAATTACAGCGCGCAGTGGGCTCACTCGCAGGTAGACCCCTGGATCCTGCAGATAATATCTCAGGGGTACAGGTTGGAATTAGAGACGGATCCTCCTCATCGTTTCCTGAAGTCTGCCTTACCAACCGTCTCTTCCGAAAGGGAGAGGGTGTTGGAAGCCATTCACAAGCTGTACGCTCAGCAGGTGATAGTCAAAGTACCCCTATTACAACAAGGAAAGGGGTATTATTCCACTCTATTTGTGGTACCGAAGCCGGATGGCTCGGTAAGGCCTATTCTAAATCTGAAGTCCTTGAACCTCTACATAAAAAAGTTCAAGTTCAAGATGGAGTCACTCAGAGCAGTGATAGCGAACCTGGAAGAAGGGGACTTTATGGTATCCTTGGACATCAAGGATGCGTATCTACACGTTCCGATTTACCCCGCACACCAGGGGTACCTCAGGTTCATTGTTCAAAACTGTCACTATCAGTTTCAGACGCTGCCGTTCGGATTGTCCACGACGCCTCGGGTCTTTACCAAGGTAATGGCCGAGATGATGATTCTTCTTCGAAGAAAAGGCGTATTAGTTATCCCATACTTGGACGATCTCCTAATAAGGGCAAGGTCCAGAGAACAGCTGGAGACAGCTTTAGCACTATCTCAAGAGGTGCTAAGACAACACGGGTGGATTCTGAATATTCCAAAATCCCATTTAATCCCGACAACTCGTCTGCTGTTCCTAGGAATGATTCTGGACACGGTTCAGAAAAAGGTTTTCCTTCCAGAGGAAAAAGCCAAGGAGTTATCCGATCTGGTCAGGAACCTCCTAAAACCAGGAAAAGTGTCAGTACATCAATGCACAAGAGTCCTGGGAAAAATGGTGGCTTCTTACGAAGCAATTCCATTCGGCAGATTCCATGCAAGAATATTCCAAAGGGATCTGTTGGACAAATGGTCAGGGTCGCATCTGCAGATGCACCTGCGAATAACCCTGTCACCAAAGACAAGGGTGTCACTTCTGTGGTGGTTGCAGAAGGCTCACCTATTAGAAGGCCGCAGATTCGGCATTCAGGATTGGATCCTGGTGACCACGGACGCCAGCCTGAGAGGCTGGGGAGCAGTCACACAAGGAAGAAACTTCCAGGGAGTATGGACGAGTCTGGAAAAGTCTCTTCACATAAACATTCTGGAACTAAGAGCAATCTACAATGCTCTAAGCCAGGCGGAACTTCTCCTGCAAGGAAAGCCGGTGTTGATTCAGTCGGACAACATCACGGCGGTCGCCCATGTAAACAGGCAGGGCGGCACAAGAAGCAGGAGTGCAATGGCAGAAGCTGCCAAGATTCTTCGCTGGGCGGAGAATCACGTGATAGCACTGTCAGCAGTGTTCATCCCGGGCGTGGACAACTGGGAAGCAGACTTCCTCAGCAGACACGATCTTCATCCGGGAGAGTGGGGTCTACATCCAGAAGTCTTCAACATGTTAATAGACCGTTGGGAAAGACCAATTGTAGACATGATGGCGTCTCGCCTCAACAAGAAACTGGACAAATATTGCGCCAGGTCAAGAGATCCACAGGCAATAGCTGTGGACGCACTGGTAACTCCTTGGGTGTACCAGTCAGTGTATGTGTTTCCTCCTCTGCCGCTCATACCAAAGGTATTGAAGATCATACGGCAAAGAAGAGTAAGAACAATACTAGTGGTTCCGGATTGGCCGAGAAGGACTTGGTATCCGGAACTTCAAGAGATGCTCACGGACGAACCGTGGCCTCTACCTCTGAGAAGGGACCTGCTACAGCAGGGTCCCTGTCTTTTTCAAGACTTACCGCGGCTGCGTTTGACGGCATGGCGGTTGAACGCCAGATCCTAAAAGGGAAAGGCATTCCAGAAGAAGTCATTCCTACCTTGATTAAGGCACGGAAGGAAGTCACCGTGAAACATTATCACCGCATTTGGCGAAAATATGTAGCGTGGTGCGAGGATCGGAGGGTTCCGACGGAGGAATTCCAACTGGGTCGTTTCCTACATTTCCTGCAATCAGGATTATCTATGGGTCTCAAATTGGGATCCATTAAGGTTCAAATTTCGGCCCTGTCAATATTCTTCCAAAAAGAATTGGCCTCTGTCCCTGAGGTCCAGACTTTTGTCAAGGGAGTACTGCATATACAGCCTCCTGTGGTGCCTCCGGTGGCACCGTGGGATCTAAATGTAGTTTTAGATTTCCTCAAATCCCATTGGTTTGAACCATTGAAAAAGGTGGATTTGAAATATCTCACATTGAAAGTGACTATGTTACTAGCCCTGGCCTCTGCCAGGAGAGTATCTGAATTGGCGGCTTTATCTTATAAAAGTCCTTATCTAATCTTCCATTCGGATAGGGCAGAACTGCGGACTCGTCCGCATTTTCTCCCTAAAGTGGTATCAGCATTTCATCTGAACCAACCTATTGTGGTGCCTGCGGCCACTAGCGACTTGGAGGACTCCAAGTTGTTGGACGTTGTCAGAGCCTTAAAAATATACATTGCAAGGACGGCTGGAGTCAGAAAATCTGACTCGCTGTTTATATTGTATGCACCCAACAAGTTGGGCGCACCTGCTTCTAAGCAGTCGATTGCTCGTTGGATTTGTAACACAATTCAACTTGCACATTCTGTGGCAGGCCTGCCACAGCCTAAAACTGTAAAAGCCCACTCCACAAGGAAGGTGGGCTCATCTTGGGCGGCTGCCCGAGGGGTCTCGGCATTACAACTCTGCCGAGCAGCTACGTGGTCGGGGGAGAACACGTTTGTAAAATTTTACAAATTTGATACCCTGGCAAAGGAGGACCTGGAGTTCTCTCATTCGGTGCTGCAGAGTCATCCGCACTCTCCCGCCCGTTTGGGAGCTTTGGTATAATCCCCATGGTCCTTTCAGGAACCCCAGCATCCACTTAGGACGATAGAGAAAATAAGAATTTACTTACCGATAATTCTATTTCTCGGAGTCCGTAGTGGATGCTGGGCGCCCATCCCAAGTGCGGATTATCTGCAATACTTGTACATAGTTATTGTTAACTAATTCGGGTTATTGTTAAGGAGCCATCTTTAAGAGGCCCTTTCTGTTGTCATACTGTTAACTGGGTTTAGATCACAAGTTGTACGGTGTGATTGGTGTGGCTGGTATGAGTCTTGCCCGGGATTCAAAATGCCTCCCTTATTGTGTATGCTCGTCCGGGCACAGTACCTAACTGGAGTCTGGAGGAGGGTCATGGGGGGAGGAGCCAGTGCACACCACCTGACCTAGTAAAGCTTTACTTTTTTGTGCCCTGTCTCCTGCGGAGCCGCTATTCCCCATGGTCCTTTCAGGAACCCCAGCATCCACTACGGACTCCGAGAAATAGAATTATCGGTAAGTAAATTCTTATTTTTGAAACTGTAAAAAAGCAGGGTCCTACCCGTTTCAGACCCGTTTAATTGTGCAGTGTGAAAGGGTCTGAAACGGTATTTGCAAGCCCCAGAAGGTGATAGGCTGTCTCCATGTGTGATGTCACCAGGCAGAAGCAGGAAATAAACATTTAAAATGACAACCACTGTTTTGTATGGGTGAAACGGGTTCAGTGTGAAAGGTACCAAAACGGTAATGAAATGGTAATATACTGGTTACAACATGCGATGTAAAGGGGGTTTAACTGCTCAGACCCGTTTTAAGAACCGTTTAAAGAACCGTTTCAAAAGCAGGTTTTGCGATGTGAAAGCAGCATGAGTTAGTTTTCAGCACAGAGTTTTTCTACAGTGATTTTCTGCTGCGATAAATCAGTGCACGAAATTGCTACTGTAAATATTGAGTGTATTTCTTGCGGTTTGACATGCAGAGAAAAAAGCAGGTTCAAATCTCTGATTAAGAACGGTGAAGATACTGCGTGCCAGAAAATTGTCAGAAGCCATTGATTTAAGCAAAGATGCATTTTGTAGTAACTGTTAATCTGCTGGGTCAAATCACGTCATACAAAACACTAGAGACATACCCTACTGATACTTCAGGGATATCTGTTTACAGTGATATTTATTGACATAAATTCTGATCTACTTTGACTTAGGTTTATGGACTGAAAAATATATGGGTGACTATTGATTACATTTTTCTTGATGATAAAATTCAGCTGATAGCTAATTTGGAACACAAAACTAACATGGTCTATATATGTACATTTTGAAGTATCCAGAGTCCTACTTTAAAATGATACTTCTCAGTTTCTGCGTATTAAATCTCCTATTTGCCTTCCTTCAACTGTTGCTTGCACTTCTGAGAGTACCTGAGTTCTGGAGGGGTTGGGTTAGTTTTGCCGGCATTTGGAATACTGGCCGGAGCATCCCGATGTTTGGAATACTGACAGGAGAAGGTAAGTATACTTACCTTCCCACCTGGCCCCCTAACCATAACCCACCCTCCCAGGTGGCGCCTAAACCTAAGCTCCACCCCCTGTAGCCTAAGCCTAACCCTCCCTGGGGCGGTGTCTAAAGCTAATCTCCCCTCCCAACAGTCAAGAGCTAACCCCCCTTCCCGCAGTCATCTAAACCTAACAACCTCCCAGGACTCCGGCGTCCGTATTCTGACTGCTGGGATCCCGACAAACAGGATCCTGACTGTATCCCTTCTGGCGAAATGAATGGCATTGGGGGATATTGTTTCTCCTGATCCTATGAACAGACAACACCATCTTCTGCTTCTCCCACAACCATGATGTTGTTGGTCTTATACTGTTACCTAAGATCTACATTCCACAGTAAGCTAATATTACCCATAGACCAGCTGTAAATACTAATACGGCATTGCTGTAGCTAAAGTATGATCCACTACTTCTTAATCATTGCAATTATTTTGGTCTTTAATCTTTTTGTACTGTTATTGCATAGTAAATTAAAAACATTATCTTAAACCACAAAACCCCCTTTAAAAACAAATAAAATAAATCTATGGATCTATCATCCCATCCCCCCCCCCTTCCCCCCCCTCCCCCCCCCCCTTTCCATTGGTCTGTTCCTGGCTCACTCAGATATGTTACTTGGTGAATTGGATCAGCTAGTTCCTAAACCCTAGGGATATAACCAAACATTACAGTTCACTTGTTGATCATCTCATGGGTGTCTTATATTATAGTACCCATGCCCTATTACTGACCCATCTTCCACACACAGCACCACCTCAACTGTGTTCTTCTATCTTCCAGTAATAAACTCTTTTTTTTCTTTTCTTTCCAAGGTTTCTGTGTAATTTTGTAACGTATAAATCTGTCACGAGCCACATGTGTGGGGCCTCTGCCTATGTCCTGTGGGATTTTGGACACATTTTGCTTTGCCTCATTTAAAGGAAATAGGGCTCTGTTCACAATGAGAGAAACATGTAGTTCTAGACCTGAATCTGAAAATATAACTCCTGGATGTTCAATTAGCATAACAAGATAAATTTATGGATTTTGTTAAAATCATCAGCAAGTTTTAGTTTTATTGTCTGTTTTTATCTCCTTGAAATTAAGTGTAAGTTTATAATTTAAGGGCTTGCGTGGGTTTCCTCCGGGTAATCTGGTTTCCTCCCACAACCCAAAAATATACAGCTAGGTTAATTGGCGCCAGGCAAAAATTAACCCTAGTGTGGATGTGTGTTCATGTAGTAAGTAATATAGATTGTAAACTCCACTGGGGCAGACGGCTGATGTTAAAGGTTAAATATTTTCTATGAAGTGCTGCGTAACTGGTAATAAATTAATATTTTTTTACATAATTGAACTCTTAACCGTGGTTTGCCAGGTATGATTGATTGATTGATTGATTTATTAACCGTTTCTTATAGAGCGCAGCAAATTCCGTTGCTCTTTACAATTGGAAATAATGATGATATAACTGGGTGATAACAAACAGTCATAGAGGTAGGAAGGCCCTGCTCGCAAGCTTACAATCTATAGATATGATGAGTGTATACATCCCAACTTTGCAGTAAGCAGACTCGGACACACACAGCCAGGTGCACGTTCCCGTTCTAGGGTGTGAAAATTCAACACCACCAAAATAGAAAATATTTTGAGACATATGAGCAGTTTTATGCACTATGACCTGACTGCTATATTGTAATTCTCATCAGGCGGTTTGAAACTTTCTGCTTGTATCACAGGCCAAAATGTGCAGTCATCTGATCTGCAGTTGCTAGCCTGATTTGTTGTCATTGTTTATTTACACTGTAGGCATCACATACAGAGTTCACCTGAGCTTGTGTTACGTAGGGTTAACGTAGGGTTAATTATAACTAAACCACTGGGTCCAACGAAAAGTGATTAAAATTCCAATTTTTACATCTTACACTCGCAATTATTACAAGTACAGAACTTCTACAACCAAGATTTGTTTCAAGAACTTAAGCTTACTGTGGGCGGAATTTAAATGTTATTGCGGATCCCTGCACCTGCCGGCCGCTAGTCAAATGTTTCTTCTGGCGGGGGCGAGACCTTTATTTCAGCTCACTATACCCAGGGATGGCGTGCTGAAATGCGGCAAAAGTGACCCGTTTGGGCGCCCAAATAGGACATTTTGCGCCATGGGGGAAAATTTAATATCAACCCGCTGATCTCCTGTCACTTTATACGGGAGATTGGGCGCGATTAAACAATTGAAATCTCCCCTGTATTTCTTAAGTTACTTCTTGATTGCTATCCTACTGCAGTCCTACTTAAATTAAACGGTGTCATCATAAACCAAACAATCATCTTTGTTTCAGTTATGTATCGTTTTATCAACCAAGCTATCTTGCACATTAATTAGTTAATACCACAAGTACAGAACATCATTTACTTGAATTTAATATGACAAATGAGTCACTTTAAAATATGCAAAAATAATAATGTGACATATAGTATTAAACTACAAACTGGTCTTTTAAAAACATATAATGGAACTAAAATAGAAAATAACACTTTGTCATATAATTCTGATGCTATGCTAACTTTTAGGCAAAATTTTAAGAACTAACTGCTCCCATTAGTCTGATAATGGATAGTGAAAAGTAGCAATTGCTTTATGACCTCGGCTGCTGCATTTGTGTAATGGAATTTACCAATTTGATCTATAGAAATTATATCTTTCCTTAAGAACATACCAATGTCCTAATACTACAGTATATGCCTTAAACTGAGCATGACATTACACACACAAATACATACTAGACACAAATAGGAAATCTCCTATATAATAGTCCAGATCTGTGACTCTGTGCCTGTGTGTACAATGCTGGGCGTGGCTAGGAGCTCTCATTGGGTTAGCAGCAGGTCTATCACACCCAGTCCACAGCTGATTGGGCAAGAAACACCCTCCCACACAGGTTACATCCAATGGGAGTCTCTGCCCTTTGGCTGCTGTGTGTTCCCAGAGCAGGATTAACAATGGGACTGATAAAGCTGCAGCTCCAGCTCCACACCTCAAAATAGGCCCTCTGCATCTGCAGAAACATGCCCTCCAACAATTTACACATAAAAATCGGCACAAACTCGAAAGGGGACGTGGCCACGGGTACGGTCGTGTGGCCACGTCCCTTTTCCTATACTTCAATGGAAATTTGGAGAGTTAAAAATCTGGACAGACCATAAAAAAAAAAAGGTCCTGTGCCTGCTAAAAAGGTACAGTTGGAGGGTATGCCACTGCATCTGCAGCTAGTCTCTACGCTGTAGATAGGGTGAAAAAAGACACCTTTTACTGCAACGTCCTATGTTCTGCTTCCAGTCCACATGCCCCCTCCAGCATCAACAATCCCCACTCCCTATCCGCGACGCAGGTGGAACAAAAGCTGCTGCGGCCACTGGCATAGATGTGTAAGAAAGCGGCGCAGCGGAAGGCTATCATAGCCCTCCCTGCATCGCATACTCTCTGAGCCCTGGAGCCTCCTCTGCGCATGATTTCACAGACGTGCCTCCCCACCACAAGCGTGCCCAGATCTCCAAGGCCCTAACTCCGCAACACAGCATCTGGGCTACCGGCCTGGAAGCCCCGAGATGGCTAATGTAATGGATAGAGTGGGTGATATTGTGAAGGGTAATGTCTGGATGCTGAATCAATGTAAAAGGTGACGGTGACTGTGCAGTGCAGTGGGTGTGCAGTGTAAAGCACTCACCTTTTACATTGATTCAGCCAGCCAGTCACTATTGTTAGCGCCGGTGGACCAACGTGCAGCATTACAGGGAAGTAGACGCACTAAATAAACTACAGCTCCCAGCAGCCCTTAGCGCCGAAGCATTCCGGCACTAAGGGCTGCTGGGAGCTGTAGTACCTCTGGGCCCCATCCACCACCCGCGGTGGCTCCAAACCCCCTCCCGCACCCGCAGCACCCCCACACCTGCTCCTCCCCCACCCGCGGCACCACCTCACTCCTCCCTCTCTCGCGGTGGCTCCGGACCCCCTTCCCCACCCGCGGCAGCACCCCCGCAAACCGCCCCTCCCCCATCCGCGTCTCCCCTGGACCCCCTCTTCCATCCGGGTCTCCCCTGCACCCACCACTCCCCCAACCACAGCACCTACTAGGTCATCAGGCCCTGCGTGCGCTGTTCACACCGTTGCAAGGGGCTACGACCCCTTAACCACTGCACGGACAAAACCACTCACAATTATGATTGGAAATAATACTCCAAATAATAAAAATATTGCAAGCCAAAAGTGCGTGCAAGGGTTAAGGGGACATAGCCCCTTACGACGGTGTGAAGAGCGCCCGTAGGGCGCAATTAATCACCTAGTGTTAACTATATAGTACAGTACTTAATTTCTATGGCTTAGCTAGTAAGCTGATCTGTAAGCTCAACATATCTGTGATCCTATGCACAGTTTAGAAATAGTGGTCACTCTCTAGGTCAGACCTGGCCAACCTGTAGTTCTCCAGCTGTTGTGAAACTACACACCCCAGCATGCCTTGCCACAGTTTTAGCAATCCCTAAACTGTGGCAAGTCATGATGGTACTGTCACAACAGCTGGGGAGCCACAGGTTAGCCAGGCCTGCTCTAGGTGCAGACAACGAATGAGTGAGGGGTTATATTTACATTGTGAAGGGCATTTTAGACGTGATGCATCGCTACAGCTAGCGATACATACATATACCCTCCTCACTGATTAGCACCCTGTACCTACAGTGACCACTGTAAAAAAAAACCATAGAGACCTATGCAGATATGAATAAGAAATCATTTTTATTGATGTACAGATGTGACCTCATATACCAAACGTCTAGACACGCGGCGTGACTGAGATGCTCTGAGAGGTGTAACATACTATCTTTTTCCTTTTGCGTCTTATTTGCATCACAGACGCAGCAAAACACCACTCAAGGTGAACTAGAGACACTGGGCTGTAACTTTAACCACGCAGGAATTAGTTGCACAGTGGTTAGCATTGCTGCCTCACGGTACTGGATATCATGATATAATTCCTGACCACTGAGTTTATATGTTTTGCACTTGTTTTTATTGGCTGCTATACATGGATCAGTGCGTGTGTGTGTTTGAATGGTGCAGGAATTATGGAAATAACTAATCTATTATGTAATGAGCCAGAGTCATGTATCGAGCAAATATCCAGTAGAGCTGCAGGGAGGCCCCACCCCCTCACTCCCTTCACATCTCTAACTGGCTGACTGGACTCCATAACCTCTCACACCTCTGCTACGGTGGAGGGACATGCAGCCCCTGCTGAGCTCAGCACTGTGGGCGGAGTTGTCCGCAGAAGGGGAAGAGCATGGAGAGATATAAGGAAAGTGTGGAGGACAGGGGCAGAAGCAGAACCAGGGAAGGGAGCAGGGTAAAAGAAAAGGAAAAAAAATGTCTGCACAATAGCTAGTGTCCAATACAGTAGTAAGTTAGGTGCAGATTTGGATGGAAAACAAGCCCAGGAAATTTATGGAAACAGCCCTAATGGGGGTGGGGTCTGTTGAGGGGTGCGGGATCCCTCCTTATAGGGCCTGATGGTACGCAATTGTGGCCTTCCTTTCGTCTCTTGCTTCAGTTGTGTCTGAGACCAGAGGTGGATTGGGTACTAAAAGTGGCCGACATGGGCAACACAAGAGGTATAAAGTACGGTGTAGCCATGGCAGCATCACTGGATGGCAGAGTTGCTGTACTGCAGAAATGAAACAGACTGTATGGGGACAATGCAGTGTAATGAGTGCGGTGCGCTACCTGTCATGTTGGGGGTGGGACCACATGACAACACACAAAACATGTCGGCCTACCAAATAAATAAATAAATAAACAAACAAACAAACAAACAAACCATAATAGATAATAATATAACTTTGCTGCTTGATGATATTTCTCTTGGAATTCCCTGCTGACATCTTGTTGCTTTACAGTATTGTCGGTGTCTCTCAGTTACTCAGCCAGGTGTGTGTGTATATATATGTCTGTGTGTTATTTTGTCTATTTATTTTGTCCTTTCCCTGTGTGTGAGACGCATGTAATTGTGCTCTCATGATCCCCATTAACTTACTTGTTGAAGGTACTGTAGTGTTTAAAATAGAAAACAAATATCTGTTAAACTGTTTATAAGGTGGTATTTGTGTAAGTAATAAACGGTTAGCACTGATGCTGCTTACTATGTAACAGCACCTTATTACAAGGCATAGTGGAGGGGTTATTGTGGTGTAGGTTTGTTCTGGCAGGGTGCGCAGTGTTCTGCAGTGACTGCACTTTTCCCTGATTGCTAATCTGCTTAACCATTAGAGAAGTCGTGGAGGATTCCTGCACTACAAAGCATGTCAGCACTTTACTAATCTCGTGTGTACTTTTCTGCTATTTTCATTTCGTTTTTTAATTAACTGACTTCTCAGGCATTCTAATAAATTAGGTGGACTGCTTCTGTGCACCAAAGCATACACAATTAGGGAATTTATCCTGTTTGTGTGCTAGAAAGACTGAACATTATTGTGTGTATTCTAACTGGACAGCCACAGATGTGGTGGGTCCTAACTGGACAGCCACGGGTGGGGTCATAGTGGCAAACACAGGATTTCTAGAGGGGAGTTTCCAAATGCAATATACCATCTCTCACACTGCAGAACATTGGAGCAAGTGCGGGAGTCTGAGGTAGCAGTAGAAGAAACTAATACTGACCCTGGTACTTATATGTGCACATTATGCTTTTTAAACACTAGATAGTGAACGGGATGTAAAGAAGTCGTCGTCCGTCTCACCAGTGTTTGCCTAGGCCAGTAACAGTAGCAGAGCAGGGTGCCTTTGACCATCACCCCCTAACTGCTATGTATTAGGTGGGTTGTGCTACATAGGGGTGTATTCAACTGAAGTCGGATTTCCCGACTTGTCGGATTAACGGGAGTAATAGGTCGAATCCAGATACGACCTATTCAATCATACTCCCGTTTATCCGACAAGTCAGAAAATCCGACTTATTGGAAAGCACGTGGATCGGCGGCTTAAGAACCACGTGTTTTGTCGGATTCGCGGCCAAATCCGACAGGTTTTAGCCCCATTTCTGACAATGTCAATCTGACTTTTTTAAAAGAAATTCAGATTGGCATTGTTGGATTTGTCTGCGAATTGAATACTGCATTGTCTGATCCTTTCTGACAGAAAGGATCCAACAAGCATTGAATACACCCCTGTGTGAGGATCTGCAAAAGTCAGTTTCTCTAATTCTTCTCGGTTCCGGAACTGATTTTGTGGCCTGTTACTATCTGTTCAATGCCAGAGCCATCACCATGGCCAATGAGAATACAAGTTGAGCAGTGTTCCAATAGGTTTAAAAGAGTGATTGTGTATTCCCCTATGTTTGGTAGCAGTACAAACATGTCATTGTAATATGTTTATGCTTTATGACATACCTGTAATTCACCAGCATGTATTGCAAACTGGATACATTAATCAATTACACAAATGAGGAAAGAGGCAGTTAGCAATTTATCATTATAATACTGAAACATCCTGAACCCCATAAATAAACAGGCCGACTGTATTGACAAACTACCTTACCCCAAGCAGGCAGAGGCCCCGATAAACACATAATTTAATATGAAATACAGGCACCAGCACCTCCTCTCTCCGTCTGCTGGGTACATAATAGTGCGCACACAGAAGTCTTAAGGGCTCTACACACTTGCCGATGCATTCAATTTGCCGGTGATTGATCTGTATGATGATCGATCATTGTCCAAATTGACTTGCATTGCAAAGCGACTGAGAACCAATGATGAATGACCACAGGGCCGCGCATCGTTAATCGTTGGTGCATAAACACTGAGCGATATGAACGATTTCTCGTTCATTACTGAACGAGATCGTTTATATCGCCCGCCCACATCGGCAAGCGTGTAGGGCGAATAAAAAACATGGGTGGAGATTTATCAGATCTTGTTGAGAGATAAAGTGAAGTTGCCCATATCAACCAATCGGCTTTTAACTATCATTTAACAGGCTGTGCTTAAAGAAAAAAAAAAAGAAGACAGAATTGGTTGTTATGAGCAACTTCACTTCATCTCTCCCCAAGATTTGATAAACCTCCCCCATGACCTGTTAAACACTGATACAGACGGCTAGTAATGGTAGGCCAGATGAAGCCTTTTCAGAAATGATTGCGGTCACGTTCACACAGGAGTGTATTTGTGTCTTCTCCAGGTTGTTATGTCCATACAGATACAGATGACATTCACATTAGAGTAGTCAGCTGAGTATGGTATATCTGTGGTACAGAAGTCAATCACTGCCTAGACAATGGTATTTCACTGCTGGTTTTCAAACTGAGCAATGAGTAGTTTATGATTAAGCTTCTCTGGCTGACCTCTAGTGATTCTTCCGCAATTGGTGGTATTGCATCAAAGTAACTTGCTAGGCATTGAGATTAAAGGGGGAATGGGCTGAAGAAATTTAATGTACAGTAACGTCACATTGCAGCTCTGTTTATTCTGACAATACAAGAGAACAAAAGTTGTGCAACCCTCCGCAGAGCTGTGTTTATAAAGGGCACATCATTTTTATAGATGTCACTAGAGTGTCTTTGTAAGGTACTCTACAATACTAGCTCTCGTCCTTATCTTTATAGCACCTATTCCAGTATATGTTTACCAAGTATTATAGTATATTCCCATGTATCCAAAGTGGCCCTATAGTCCATTTATTTCATAGAACCTCAAATGTTTGTAAAGGTTACAAAAGTAATCATAAAAACACCCTTTTCATTTCTGTTGAATGTTATATTCATTATTGATATATTCAACTATTATGAGTTTCATTGAACTGGTGGCAGTACCTCTGTAATCTGTTTGTTGTCCCCATTGAGGTAAAAGTACCATAGATGGCAAATTCCTGCTCTACAACATATCTTTTCCCTACCTAATGCAACGTTACTAGGTGATAGGTGGTATTATAAATACATTTTTTAAAGTACAGGGTTGTCCGTAAGTGTATATATGTATTTTCCATTTTAATAGAACAAGAAATAATCTGTCCGCTTTAAAGGACCTAGAAAAGAGTTCACGGAATGAACGTGTGTAATTTGTCTGTTTCTGATTTTACTTTTAGGTCTTTAAACATTTTAATACTGTATAGCAATGAATATGTACCTCAACAGCCTCATACAATTAAATATTTGATTGCACTAATATGTTGCTCACGGCTACATTTAGAACCATAATGCTTTAATGTTCCATCATCTATTTCATCTTCTATTTTCCTGGAACTAGGATTAATACTTAAACAACAATTTGTGAGTCAACCCTTACACAACTGACCAATTACTTGTGCTGAAAAACAGGATCTACCCACATAGACCCCACTAGGTATTTTATTGATTTTTTTTTTTTTTTTAAAGCATTTTTACAAATAGGAGAAAAAGTATTTTCTATAGTAGTTTGCTAAATTATAATCCATATGCATTTAATATCTCCATCCTCATGCTACTTTTGTACTTGTGCTATTGGCAGATATATTGTCACAACTGGAAATGGCAGATGGGATAAGATTCAAGTCTTTGGAGGAATTCAGCTGTTCTGCCAATTGGGCGAGAGTGTTATGGGCACCCGTGATTTCTGTTCAAACTCTGCTGAGGTGGCAAGCAGAAATCCGCCCATATGCAGTACTTTAGACAGCTTTTTGTGGCAAAACCAAGTGCATTTGGGTGCAACATGCGAGAAAAATACTTGAATATTGCCCCGTATAAAGTGACTTGAGATTGGGCATGAGAGTAGGTAAAAACAACAATTGAATTGCCCTCTTTGAGGCCAAGGGGTTACTATAAAATCTGCCACTTCTGGATGTTCTTAATACAGAAGTAGCACGTTTTGATTTCAGTATCATTGCTGTTTTAATGTTTCTGGTTAAAGAGGCAGAGAAGCAAGTTGTTGCTTAGTAAATTTACCCCCAGGTCTGGTTTTTGAAGGCGGTTGGTGAAGTTGAATTTACTGTAGTTGGGGACATTTAGTAAAGTAATTTGTTTTTTTTTTTTTGTTTTTTTTTTCATATTGAGGCAAAATTGCAGTTTAAACAGATCTTATGATGTTTTATTTATTTTAATGATATGTTATTAATGAAGTTATCTGACATACAGTAGTATGTGCTCGGTATAAGGCTACCAATCTGCCATCTTCCATTCTAAAACTGAAATCATTGCATTTATATTTTCGATAACGTCATAAAAAGTTTTATAGTTCTCAGGTGGGAATTCAATTGTTTTCAGTGGTGCAATAATTAATGGGCGCACAACGGAGCAATTCAATTGTTTCTGGGTGACTATTAATTAACATGTTTGTCGCATCCATATAAACCTAGTATAGCTACGTAAAACCGCTAAACCTGTCTAAAGTCCTGGTTAGGTAGTTTGGGTGCCCAAACCACAACTCAGGAGACTGCAAGCAGAAGTGTGTCCAGCCACGACCCTCGTCACCGAACAGGGTAACAACTGAATTGCTCTGTCGGATGGCCACTAATTAAAGTGCCACTGAAAACGGGTGTAGTATGGTATGCCGGCGACCAGCATACCGGCGCTGGGAGCCCGACCGCCGGCATACAGACAGCGCGGCGAGCGCAAATGATCCCCTTGCGGGTTCGCTGTGCTCGCCATGCTGTGGGCACGGTGGCGAGCTACGCGCGCCACGCTATTTTATTCTCCCTCCAGGGGGGTCGTGGACCCCCACGAGGGAGAAAAAGTGTTGGTATGCCGGCTGTCGGGATTCCAGCGCCGGTATACTGTGTGCCGGGATCCCGATAGTCTGCATACTGAAGACCACCCCTGAAAACAATTGAATTCCTCAAAGGGCTGTGATGCAGACCAAATATCATAAATGGCAAAGCATAGCATGTGAATTCGCATGTTTTTCTTCTTAGTGAAGTTAAACGATAAGTAAAGATTTATCACCCATAAGGTGATACAATTCCATCTTGAATAGATTTATTTCTGTAATGTTATTTAGCCCTTTATATTAAAGCCTATTAGTAGGTTTATTTGTCTTAAGATACCACCGTGGTTTTACCTAAAGCTTCTTTAAGTAATCACAATCCTATATCATTGCAGTTTATCACATTGAAATAATACATATTCACTAACAATTGTCTTTGAGCAAGTAGCTGTTTAGCAGTGATTTGTGTAATTTCTGGAGTGAAAATAAGCTTTCAGAATTAATGTTTTATCTTTCTCCATCAACTGGTTACCGTGTGCTTAATATGTAATGTTCCTAGGACTTGTGGAAAGACCCTCTCTGGAATGGGCTCTCTACTGTAATACTACATTTATAAAAATCTGCAATAACATCCATATTTAGATCCTGACATTTAAATTCTGTTGCCATGGGATCCAGTTCCAGCAATATCTTTACAGCGTCTATATTTTGCATCATTGCTACCTTGTGTGTAGTGTGATGCTTTTGTTTTGTTTTTATCTCCTTGTGTGGCTTTAGAGGCCATTCAAGTGTTCTCATTGTAGAATATTTTGTTATGATGTCCAAGTCATTTAAATATGGAACTGAATAAATTGGAAGACTGGCACTAAAATAGAACAGTGACAGGTGTGCTGTACAGTGTGCATAGACGTTACTTGGAGGACATGTAGTTCCCACGCATTTCCCTAACACTTCATCTCACAGATGATTGTATCAGGCTGCAGAGATTATATCTAACCAATGTAATCCCTATAGGGCAGGGTTTACTGAACTCTGTCCTCAGGCCACCCTAACAGTCCATGTTTAAAGGCTATCAATGCTTGTGTACAGATCATTAAATCAAATTGACTGAGGTAATAAGTCACCTGTGCTTAATCATGGATATCCTTAAAACCTGGACTGTTAGGAGTAAATTTACTAAAATGGGAGTTCTATTCAAGATGGGTTGTTGCACATAGCAACCACTCAGATTCCAGGTATCATCTTCTAGAAAGTGCTAGATAAATGAGAAGTAGACTCTGATTGGTTGCCATGGGCAGCATCCCATCTTAAACAGAACTCCCATCTTAGTAAATTTACCCCTTAGGGTGCCTTGAGGACCAATTTTTGGAACTACTGCTATAGTGGAGAAAATAAGAATTTACTTACCGATAATTCTATTTCTCGTAGTCCGTAGTGGATGCTGGGGACTCCGTCAGGACCATGGGGAATAGCGGCTCCGCAGGAGACAGGGCACAAAAATAAAAGCTTTAGGACTAGGTGGTGTGCACTGGCTCCTCCCCCTATGACCCTCCTCCAAGCCTCAGTTAGGATACTGTGCCCGGACGAGCGTACACAATAAGGAAGGATTTTGAATCCCGGGTAAGACTCATACCAGCCACACCAATCACACTGTACAACTTGTGATCTGAACCCAGTTAACAGCATGATAACAGAGGAGCCTCTGAAAAGATGGCTCACAATAATAATAACCCGATTTTTGTAACAATAACTATGTACAAGTATTGCAGACAATCCGCACTTGGGATGGGCGCCCAGCATCCACTACGGACTACGAGAAATAGAATTATCGGTAAGTAAATTCTTATTTTCTCTGACGTCCTAAGTGGATGCTGGGGACTCCGTCAGGACCATGGGGATTATACCAAAGCTCCCAAACGGGCGGGAGAGTGCGGATGACTCTGCAGCACCGAATGAGAGAACTCCAGGTCCTCCTCAGCCAGGGTATCAAATTTGTAGAATTTTGCAAACGTGTTTGCCCCTGACCAAGTAGCAGCTCAGCAAAGTTGTAAAGCCGAGACCCCTCGGGCAGCCGCCCAAGATGAGCCCACCTTCCTTGTGGAATGGGCATTTACAGATTTTGGCTGTGGCAGGCCTGCCACAGAATGTGCAAGCTGAATTGTACTACAAATCCAACGAGCAATCGTCTGCTTAGAAGCAGGAGCACCCAGCTTGTTGGGTGCATACAGGATAAACAGCGAGTCAGTTTTCCTGACTCCAGCCGTCCTGGAAACATATGTTTTCAGGGCCCTGACAACGTCTAGCAACTTGGAGTCCTCCAAGTCCCTAGTAGCCGCAGGCACCACAATAGGTTGGTTCAGGTGAAACGCTGACACCACCTTAGGGAGAAACTGGGGACGAGTCCGCAGTTCTGCCCTGTCCGAATGGAAAATCAGATATGGGCTTTTGTGAGACAAAGCCGCCAATTCTGACACTCGCCTGGCCGAGGCCAGGGCCAACAGCATGGTCACTTTCCATGTGAGATATTTCAAATCCACAGATTTGAGCGGTTCAAATCAATGTGATTTGAGGAATCCCAGAACTACGTTGAGATCCCACGGTGCCACTGGAGGCACAAAAGGGGGTTATATATGCAGTACTCCCTTGACGAATGTCTGGACTTCAGGAACTGAAGCCAATTCTTTCTGGAAGAAAATCGACAGGGCCGAAATTTGAACCTTAATGGACCCCAATTTGAGGCCCATAGACGCTCCTGTTTGCAGGAAATGCAGGAATCGACCGAGTTGAAATTCCTCCGTGGGGGCCTTCCTGGCCTCACACCACGCAACATATTTTTGCCAAATGCGGTGATAATGTTGTGCGGTCACCTCCTTCCTGGCTTTGACCAGGGTAGGTATGACTTCTTCCGGAATGCCTTTTTCCCTTAGGATCCGGCGTTCAACCGCCATGCCGTCAAACGCAGCCGCGGTAAGTCTTGGAACAGACAGGGTCCTTGCTGAAGCAAGTCCCTTCTTAGCGGCAGAGGCCATGGGTCCTCTGTGAGCATCTCTTGAAGTTCCGGGAACCAAGTCCTTCTTGGCCAATCCGGAGCCACAAGTATAGTTCTTACTCCTCTCCGTCTTATAATTCTCAGTACCTTGGGTATGAGAGGCAGAGGAGGGAACACATACACTGACTGGTACACCCACGGTGTTACCAGAGCGTCCACAGCTATTGCCTGATGGTCCCTTGATCTGGCGCAATACCTGTCCAGTTTTTTGTTGAGGCGGGACGCCATCATGTCTACCTTTGGTCTTTCCCAACGGTTCACAATCATGTGGAAGACTTCCGGATGAAGTTCCCACTCTCCCGGGTGGAGATCGTGAACACTGCTGACAGTGCTATCACATGATTTTCCGCCCAGCGGAAAATCCTTGCAGCTTCTGCCATTGCCCTCCTGCTTCTTGTGCCGCCCTGTCTGTTTACGTGGGCGACTGCCGTGATGTTGTCCGACTGGATCAGCACCGGTTGACCTTGAAGCAGAGGTCTTGCTAGGCTTAGAGCATTGTAAATTGCCCTTAACTCCAGTATGTTTATGTGAAGTGAAGTCTCCAGACTTGACCACACTCCCTGGAAATTTTTTCCCTGTGTGACTGCTCCCCAGCCCCTCAGGCTGGCAACCGTGGTCACCAGGACCCAGTCCTGAATGCCGAATCTGCGGCCCTCTAGTAGATAAGCACTCTGCAGCCACCACAGAAGAGACACCCTTGTCCTTGGAGACAGGGTTATCCGCTGATGCATCTGAAGATGCGATCCGGACCATTTGTCCAGCAGATCCCACTGAAAAGTTCTTGCGAGAAATCTGCCGAATGGAATCGCTTCGTAGGAAGCCACCATTTCTCTAACGTCCTAAGTGGATGCTGGGGACTCCGTCAGGACCATGGGGAATAGCGGCTCCGCAGGAGACAGGGCACAAAAATAAAGCTTTAGGATCAGGTGGTGTGTACTGGCTCCTCCCCCTATGACCCTCCTCCAAGCCTCAGTTAGGTTTTTGTGCCCGTCCGAGCAGGGTGCAATCTAGGTGGCTCTCCTAAAGAGCTGCTTAGAAAAAGTTTTTTAGGTTTTTTATTTTCAGTGAGTCCTGCTGGCAACAGGCTCACTGCATCGAGGGACTTAGGGGAGAGAATTTCAACTCACCTGCGTGCAGGATGGATTGGATTCTTAGGCTACTGGACACCATTAGCTCCAGAGGGAGTCGGAACACAGGTCTCACCCTGGGGTTCGTCCCGGAGCCGCGCCGCCGACCCCCCTTACAGATGCTGAAGATTGAAGGTCCGGAAACAGGCGGCAGAAGGCTCTTCAGTCTTCATGAAGGTAGCGCACAGCACTGCAGCTGTGCGCCATTGTTGTCACACACTTCACACCAGACGGTCACGGAGGGTGCAGGGCGCTGCTGGGGGCGCCCTGGGCAGCAATATATAATACCTTTTATGGCAAAAGAATACATCACATATAGCCATTGAGGCTATATGTATGTATTTAACCCATGCCAAATGTCTAAAACTCCGGGAGAAAAGCCCGCCGGAATAGGGGGCGGGGCTTATTCTCCTCAGCACACAGCGCCATTTTCCTGCTCAGCTCCGCTGTGAGGAAGGCTCCCAGTACTCTCCCCTGCACTGCACTACAGAAACAGGGTAAAACAGAGAGGGGGGGCATATTTTGGCGATATTTTTATATATTTAAGCGGCTATAAGGAACAACACTTATATAGGGTTGTTCCCATATATATTATAGCGCTTGGGTGTGTGCTGGCAAACTCTCCCTCTGTCTCCCCAAAGGGCTAGTGGGGTCCTGTCTTCGATAAGAGCATTCCCTGTGTGTCTGCTGTGTGTCGGTACGTGTGTGTCGACATGTATGAGGACGATGTTGGCGTGGAGGCAGAGCAATTGCCGATAATGGTGATGTCACCCCCCAGGGAGTCGACACCGGAATGGATGGCTTTGTTTATGGAATTACGTGATAATGTCAGCACATTACAAAAATCAGTTGACGACATGAGACGGCCGGCAAACCAGTTAGTACCTGCCCAGGCGTCTCAGACACCGTCAGGGGCTGTAAAGCGCCCGTTACCTCAGTCGGTCGACACAGACCCAGACACAGACACTGAATCTAGTGTCGACGGTGATGAAACAAACGTATTTTCAAGTAGGGCCACACGTTATATGATCACGGCAATGAAGGAGGCTTTGCATATCTCTGATACTACAAGTACCACAAAAAGGGGTATTATGTGGGGGGTGAAAAAACTACCTGTAGTTTTTCCTGAATCAGAGGAATTAAATGATGTATGTGATGAAGCGTGGGTTAACCCAGATAGAAAAATGCTAATTTCAAAAAAGTTATTAGCATTATACCCTTTCCCGCCAGAGGTTAGGGCGCGCTGGGAAACACCCCCTAGGGTGGATAAGGCGCTCACACGCTTATCAAAACAAGTGGCGTTACCGTCTCCTGATACGGCCGCCCTCAAGGATCCAGCAGATAGGAGGCTGGAAACTACCTTAAAAAGTATATACACACATACTGGTATTATACTGCGACCAGCCATCGCCTCAGCCTGGATGTGCAGTGCTGGGGTCGTCTGGTTGGATTCCCTGACTGAAAATATTGATACCCTGGATAGGGACAGTATTTTATTGACTATAGAGCAATTAAAGGATGCTTTCCTTTATATGCGAGATGCGCAGAGAGATATTTGCACTCTGGCATCGAGAGTAAATGCGATGTCCATATCTGCCAGAAGGAGTTTATGGACGCGACAATGGTCAGGTGATGCGGATTCCAAACGACATATGGAAGTATTGCCGTATAAAGGGGAGGAATTATTTGGCGTCGGTCTATCGGATCTGGTGGCTACGGCAACTGCCGGAAAATCCACTTTTTTACCTCAGACCCCCTCCCAACAGAAAAAGACACCGTCTTTTCAGCCGCAGTCCTTTCGTTCCTATAAGAACAAGCGGACAAAAGGACAGTCATATCTGCCTCGGGGCAGAGGAAGGGGTAAGAGAGGGCAGCAAGCAGCCCCTGCCCAGGAACAGAAGCCCTCCCAGGGTTCTGCAAAGCCCTCAGCATGACGCTGGGGCCTTACAAGCGGACTCAGGAACGGTGGGGGGTCGACTCAAGAATTTCAGCGCACAGTGGGCTTGCTCACAGGTGGACCCCTGGATTCTGCAGGTAGTATCTCAGGGTTACAGGTTGGAATTCGAGAAGTCTCCCCCTCGCCGGTTCCTAAAGTCTGCTTTGCCAACGTCTCCCTCAGACAGGGCGACGGTATTGGAAGCCATTCACAAGCTGTTTGCTCAGCAGGTGATAGTCAAGGTACCCCTCCTACAACAGGGAAAGGGGTATTACTCCACGCTATTTGTGGTACCGAAGCCGGACGGCTCGGTAAGACCTATTCTAAATCTCAAATCTTTGAACCTGTACATACAAAAATTCAAGTTCAAGATGGAGTCACTCAGAGCAGTGATAGCGAATCTGGAAGAAGGGGACTTTATGGTGTCCCTGGACATAAAGGACGCTTACCTGCATGTCCCAATTTGCCCTTCACATCAAGGGTACCTCAGGTTCGTGGTGCAAAACTGTCATTATCAGTTTCAGACGCTGCCGTTTGGATTGTCCACGGCACCTCAGGTCTTTACCAAGGTAATGGCCGAAATGATGATCCTTCTACGAAGAAGAGGCGTATTAATTATCCCTTACTTGGACGATCTCCTGATAAGGGCAAAATCCAGAGAACAGCTGGAAGACGGAGTAGCACTAACCCAACTAGTGCTGCAACAACACGGGTGGATTCTGAATTTTCCAAAATCTCAGTTGACCCCGACGACACGTCTGCTATTCCTGGGAATGATTCTGGACACGGTTCAGAAAAAGGTGTTTCTTCCTGAGGAGAAAACCAGGGAGTTATCCGAACTTGTCAGGAACCTCCTAAAACCAGGGACAGTGTCTGTGCATCAATGCACAAGAGTCCTGGGAAAGATGGTGGCTTCTTACGAAGCGATTCCATTCGGCAGATTCCACGCACGAACTTTTCAGTGGGATCTGCTGGACAAATGGTCCGGATCGCATCTGCAGATGCATCAGCGGATAACCTTATCGCCACGGACAAGGGTGTCTCTTCTGTGGTGGTTGCAGAGTGCTCATCTGTTAGAGGGCCGCAGATTCGGCATACAGGACTGGGTCCTGGTGACCACGGATGCCAGTCTGAGAGGCTGGGGAGCGGTCACACAAGGAAGAAACTTCCAGGGAGTATGGTCAAGCCTGGAGATGTCTCTTCACATAAATATACTGGAGCTAAGAGCGATTTACAATGCTCTAAGTCTGGCAAAACCCCTGCTTCAGGGTCAGCCGGTGTTGATCCAGTCGGACAACATCACGGCAGTCGCCCACGTAAACAGACAGGGCGGCACAAGAAGCAGGACAGCAATGGCAGAAGCTGCAAGGATTCTTCGCTGGGCGGAAGATCATGTGATAGCACTGTCAGCAGTATTCATTCCGGGAGTGGACAACTGGGAAGCAGACTTCCTCAGCAGACACGATTTACACCCGGGAGAGTGGGGACTTCATCCAGAAGTCTTCCACATGATTGTGAACCGTTGGGAAAAACCAATGGTGGATATGATGGTGTCCCGCCTCAACAAAAAACTGGACAGGTATTGCGCCAGGTCAAGAGATCCTCAGGCAATAGCTGTGGACGCTCTGGTAACACCGTGGGTGTTCCAGTCAGTGTATGTGTTCCCTCCTCTGCCTCTCATACCAAAAGTACTGAGAATTATACGGCAAAAGGGAGTAAGAACGATACTAGTGGCTCCGGATTGGCCAAGAAGAACTTGGTACCCGGAACTTTAAGAGATGCTCACGGAGGATCCGTGGCCTCTACCTCTAAGACGGGACCTGCTTCAGCAGGGACCGTGTCTATTCCAAGACTTACCGCGGCTGCGTTTGACGGCATGGCGGTTGAACGCCGAATTCTAAAGGAAAAAGGCATTCCGGAAGAGGTCATTCCTACACTGGTAAAGGCCAGGAAGGAGGTGACTGCACAACATTATCACCGCATTTGGAGGAAATATGTTGCGTGGTGTGAGGCCAGGAAGGCCCCCACGGAGGAATTTCAACTGGGTCGATTCCTACATTTCCTGCAAACAGGATTGTCTATGGGCCTCAAATTGGGGTCCATTTAAGGTTCAAATTTCGGCCCTGTCGATTTTCTTCCAGAAAGAATTGGCTTCAGTTCCTGAAGTCCAGACTTTTGTAAAAGGAGTACTACATATACAGCCCCCGGTTGTGCCCCCAGTGGCACCGTGGGATCTTAATGTAGTCTTGGATTTTCTCAAATCTTATTGGTTTGAGCCGCTCAAATCGGTGGAGCTGAAGTATCTCACATGGAAAGTAACCATGCTACTGGCCCTGGCTTCAGCCAGGAGAGTATCAGAATTGGCGGCTTTATCATATAAGAGCCCATATCTGATTTTCCATACGGACAGGGCAGAACTGCGGACGCGTCCTCATTTTCTGCCTAAGGTGGTGTCAGCGTTTCACCTGAACCAGCCTATTGTGGTGCCTGCGGCTACTAACGAGTTGGAGGATTCCAAGTTGTTGGACGTGGTCCGGGCATTGAAAATATATATTTCAAGAACGGCGGGAGTCAGAAAGTCTGACTCACTGCTTATATTGTATGCACCCAACAAGATGGGTGCTCCTGCTTCTAAGCAGACGATTGCTCGTTGGATTTGTAGCACAATTCAACTTGCACATTCTGTGGCAGGCTTGCCACAACCTAAATCTGTCAAGGCCCATTCCACAAGGAAAGTGGGCTCATCCTGGGCGGCTGCCCGGGGAGTCTCGGCATTACAACTCTGCCGAGCTGCTACTTGGTCAGGGACAAATACGTTTGCAAAATTCTACAAATTTGATACCCTGGCTGAGGAGGACCTTGAGTTCTCTCATTCGGTGCTGCAGAGTCATCCGCACTCTCCCGCCCGTTTGGGAGCTTTGGTATAATCCCCATGGTCCTGACGGAGTCCCCAGCATCCACTTAGGACGTTAGAGAAAATAAGAATTTACTTACCGATAATTCTATTTCTCGTAGTCCGTAGTGGATGCTGGGCGCCCATCCCAAGTGCGGATTGTCTGCAATACTTGTACATAGTTATTGTTACAAAAAAATCGGGTTGTTATTTGTTGTGAGCCGTCTGTTCAGAGGCTCCTACGTTTGTCATACTGTTAACTGGGTTCAGATCACAAGTTATACGGTGTGATTGGTGTGGCTGGTATGAGTCTTACCCGGGGTTCATTATCCTTCCTTATTGTGTACGCTCGTCCGGGCACAGTATCCTAACTGAGGCTTGGAGGAGGGTCATAGGGGGAGGAGCCAGTACACACCACCTGATCCTAAAGCTTTATTTTTGTGCCCTGTCTCCTGCGGAGCCGCTATTCCCCATGGTCCTGACGGAGTCCCCAGCATCCACTACGGACTACGAGAAATAGAATTATCGGTAAGTAAATTCTTATTTTTTCCCAGGACCCTTGTGCAATAATGCACTGACACTTTTCCTGGTTTTAGGAGGTTCCTGACTAGCTCGGATAACTCCCTGGCTTTCTCCTCCGGGAGAAACACCTTTTTCTGGACTGTGTCCAGAATCATCCCTAGGAACAGCAGACGTGTCGTCGGGATCAGCTGCGATTTTGGAATATTTAGAATCCACCCGTGCTGTTGTAGCAGTATCCAAGATAGTGCTACTCCGACCTCCAACTGTTCCCTGGACTTTGCCCTTATCAGGAGATCGTCCAAGTAAGGGATAATTAAGACGCCTTTTCTTCGAAGAAGAATCATCATTTCGGCCATTACCTTGGTAAAGACCCGGGGTGCCGTGGACAAACCAAACGGCAGCGTCTGAAACTGATAGTGACAGTTCTGTACTACGAACCTGAGGTACCCTTGGTGAGAAGGGCAAATTTGGACATGGAGGAAAGCATCCTTGATGTCCAGGGACACCATATAGTCCCCTTCTTCCAGGTTCGCTATCACTGCTCTGAGTGACTCCATCTTGAATTTGAACCTTTGTATGTAAGTGTTCAAAGATTTCAGATTTAAAATAGGTCTCACCGAGCCGTCTGGCTTCGGTACCACAATATAGTGTGGAATAATACCCCTTTCCCTGTTGTAGGAGGGGTACTCTTATTATCACCTGCTGGGAATACAGCTTGTGAATTGCTTCCAATACTGCCTCCCTGTCGGAGGGAGACGTTGGTAAAGCAGACTTCAGGAACCTGCGAGGGGGAGACGTCTCGAATTCCAATCTGTACCCCTGGGATACTACCTGTAGGATCCAGGGGTCCACTTGCGAGTGATCCCACTGCGCGCTGAAACTCTTGAGACGACCCCCCACCGCACCTGAGTCCGCTTGTAAGGCCCCAGCGTCATGCTGAGGCCTTGGCAGAAGCGGTGGAGGGCTTCTGTTCCTGGGAAGGGGCTGCATGCTGCAGTCTTTTTCCCTTTCCTCTACCCCGGGGCAGATATGACTGGCCTTTTGCCCGCTTACCCTTATGGGGACGAAAGGACTGAGGCTGAAAAGACGGTGTCTTTTTCTGCTGAGAGGTGACTTGGGGTAAAAAGGTGGATTTTCCAGCTGTTGCCGTGGCCACCAGGTCCGATAGACCGACCCCAAATAACTCCTCCCCTTTATACGGCAATACTTCCATGTGCCGTTTGGAATCCGCATCACCTGACCACTGTCGTGTCCATAAACATCTTCTGGCAGAAATGGACATCGCACTTACTCTTGATGCCAGAGTGCAAATATCCCTCTGTGCATCACGCATATATAGAAATGCATCCTTTAAATGCTCTATAGTCCATAAAATACTGTCCCTGTCAAGGGTATCAATATTTTCAGTCAGAGATTCCGACCAAACCCCCCCAGCACTGCACATCCATGCTGGGGCGATGCTGGTCGCAGTATAACATCAGTATGTGTGTATATACTTTTTAGAGTATTTTCCAGCCTCCTATCAGCTGGATCTTTGAGGGCGGCCGTATCAGGAGACGGTAACGCCACTTGTTTTGATAAGCGTGTGAGCGCCTTATCTACCCTAGGGGGTGTTTCCCAGCGCGCCCTAACCTCTGGCGGTAAAGGGTATAATCACACACTTCAATCAATTTATCTGATTCAGGAAAAACTACAGGTAGTTTTTTTCACACCCCACATAATACCCATTTTTTTGGTAATTGTAGTATCAGAATATGTAACGCCTCCTTCATTGCCGTGATTATGTAACATGTGGCCCTACTGGAAAATACGTTTGTTTCTTCACCGTCGACACTGGAGTCGGTGTCTGTGTCTATGTCGACCGACTGAGGTAATGGGCGTTTTAAAGCCCCTGACGGTGTTTGTGACGCCTGGACAGGTACTAATTGGTTTGCCGGCCGTCTCATATCGTCAACAGACCTTGTAGCGTGTTGACACTATCACGTAATTCCATAAATAAAGCCATCCATTCCGGTGTCGACTCCCTAGGGGGTGACATCCCATTACAGGCAATTGCTCCGCCTCCACCAACATCGTCCTCATACCTGTCGACACACACGTACCGACACACAGCACACACACAGGGAATGCTCTGATAGAGGACAGGACCCCACTAGCCCTTTGGGGAGACAGAGGGAGAGTTTGCCAGCACACACCAAGGCGCTATAATTATACAGGGACAACCTTATAGTAAGTGTTTTCCCTTATAGCAGCTTAATATATATTTATATCGCCAAAATATGCCCCCCCTCTCTGTTTTAACCCTGTTTCTGTAGTGCAGTGCAGGGGAGAGCCTGGGAGCCTTCCCACCAGCGGATCTGTGTGGGAAAAATGGCGCTGTGTGCTGAGTAGATAGGCCCCGCCCCCTTCACGGCGGGCTCTTCTCCCGTTTTTTTCTGTAATCCTGGCAGGGGTTAAATACATCCATATAGCCCAGGGGCTATATGTGATGTATTTTTAGCCAGTAAAGGTAATTACATTGCTGCCCAGGGCGCCCCCCCCAGCGCCCTGCACCCTCAGTGACCGCGGTGTGAAGTGTGCTGAGAGCAATGGCGCACAGCTGCAGTGCTGTGCGCTACCTTAAGAAGACTGGGAAGTCTTCAGCCGCCGATTTCTGGACCTCTTCTCTCTTCAGCATCTGTAAGGGGGCCGGCGGCGCGGCTCCGGTGACCCATCCAGGCTGTACCTGTGATCGTCCCTCTGGAGCTAGTGTCCAGTAGCCTAAGAAGCCAATCCATCCTGCACGCAGGTGAGTTCACTTCTTCTCCCCTTAGTCCCTCGATGCAGTGAGCCTGTTGCCAGCAGGACTCACTGAAAATAAAAAACCTAACAAACTTTTATTCTAAGCAGCTCTTTAGGAGAGCCACCTAGATTGCACCCTTCTCGGCCGGGCACAAAAACCTAACTGAGGCTTGGAGGAGGGTCATAGGGGGGAGCCAGTGCACACCACCTAGTCCTAAAGCTTTTATTTTTGTGCCCTGTCTCCTGCGGAGCCGCTATTCCCCATGGTCCTGACTGAGTCCCCAGCATCCACTTAGGACGTCAGAGAAAGGGTGCAATTCAGTTGGGTCTTTTTTGTGTGCTTGTCGCTCCCACAAGTGTCGGATTTAGCCACATACAACTGCTAAGCCCGACTAAAGTGCTGGTATCTAAAACTGTAAAAATTAGATTTGTGCAGAAAATTACAATATTTGGCTTTTTGGTCGTTTTGTGTCAAGTTACTTAAAAAGAAACCAGCGCCTGGATGCAATCTCAGACTTCATAACATCCCGCCGAAAGATTAAAAAAAATAAAATAAAGGGTGGGAGTATAATTTCTAAACAGAACCCTGTGCAGTAGAGACGGTGACATAAAATGTAGGAAACACTTGTAACAAAAATCCATCGTGTTGTTAAGGGTTTGAATATTGTTTTCAAATGAAAATTCTCCAAAAAGGAATGCTACAACAATCCAATTCATGGGATGGGGCGTTTATAAACCCTAACAGCGGCTCTGTGTGTTTTTATGTTTGTAGTGGCAAATCTTTATTTTTGCATTAGCTACACAAATGCAAATCACATTTGCTCAGCCCATCCATTGACTGTACAGTAGTTAGCGAGAACGCTTGATCTGCTGAGAACAGAGAGCATCAGTTCCGCGCTTGTTGTTTTTGTACTGTGGCCAACTCATTGTATTTAGGGGTGTAGAGGGACTCTGGCTGGTAAAGAAGAAAACTACTTTTCTATAGCATCTCTTAAAGGGACAGTATCCTGAAAATGTACTTTTGTTTTGAATGTAATGTTGTGACTCCTTGCACAGTAAGGTTTCATCCAGACAGGTTTTAATGCATTGTGAATGTGTTTTGGCTTAGTTCAGTTATAACCATTTCACGCCGCTGTTTATTGCCGGGTTAACACGGATCGCAGCTCTGTGTGAAAAGAGCACCCTAAACTCCCCCCCCTTGAAACCTACATTCAGTGACCCGGCCTGGACCCAGGCTTTGTGGTGGCATGATTTTACGGACAGCTGTGGCAGAAATGGTCAATTCTGCCAGGTCTTTCGGCAAAAATGTACAATGTTACAACTGAGCATATTCAGAGGGTCAGTACAGCCCTGATTGTTCCCTGGGGTGGAGCACATATCCCCAAACCCATTATCTACAAAGTTCTAGAAGTAAATATGTAGTGGTTATTGTTTACTTTTTTATTTGTACTTTGACGTTTTTTTTTTGTTTGTTCATTCAGTGTGTTGGGCACTGATTACCGATGTACTGTACTGAGGAATAAAATGCAGTGAGAGAAAAGACTGTTAATTCTTATGTTTCACGTATATATATATATATATATATATATATATATATATATATATATTTTTTTAGTATAATGTTTTTATTAATACATCACTTTTACAATATTAGTCAGACAACCAATAAAAGGTTTGAGATCTACATATAATAACCATTGTACCATAAGTAAAGATGCCCTCATATATAACATGTACTTGCGTATCTTTCTAAATTAAGTGCAGCACAAGTTATATGACAAGAAACCTGCTAGTCTAGTTGTTTCGGAGACATGGGGAGGCTGGGGTCCCACGACACCATCGACATTCAATGTTCCAATACTATGGGAGGGACATTTCACGTAACCTATTTTCTCTAACGTCCTAGTGGATGCTGGGGACTCCGTAAGGACCATGGGGAATAGCGGGCTCCGCAGGAGACTGGGCACTCTAAAGAAAGATTTAGTACTATCTGGTGTGCACTGGCTCCTCCCTCTATGCCCCTACTCCAGTTAGAATCTGTGCCCGGCCAGAGCTGGGTGCTCCTAGTGGGCTCTCCTGAGCTTGCTAGAAAAGAAAGTATTTTGTTAGGTTTTTTATTTTCAGAGAGCTTCTGCTGGCAACAGACTCTCTGCTACGAGGGACTGAGGGGAGAGAAGCAAACCTACTCACGGCAGCTAGGTAGCGCTTCTTAGGCTACTGGACACCATTAGCTCCAGAGGGATCGAACACAGGTACCTAACCTTGATCGTCCATTCCCGGAGCCGCGCCGCCGTCCCCCTCGCAGAGTCAGAAGAACAGAAGCAGCAGAAGCATGAAGACATCGAAATCGGCGGCTGAGGACTCCTGTCTTCACTTAAGGTAGCGCACAGCACTGCAGCTGTGCGCCATTGCTCCCACAGCACACCGCACACTCCGGTCACTGTAGGGTGCAGGGCGCAGGGGGGGGCGCCCTGGGCAGCAATTAAGATACCTTTTGGCAAAATTATACATATATACAGTCAGGCACTGTATATATGTACGAGCCCCCGCCATTATTTTTACACAGAAACAGGACAGAAGCCCGCCGCTGAGGGGGCGGGGCCTTCTTACTCAGCACTCACCAGCGCCATTTTCTCTTCACAGATCCGCTGAGAGAAGCTCCCCAGGCTCTCCCCTGCAATAGAAGAGGGTAAAAAGAGAGGGGGGGGCATATAAATTTGATGCAAAAACAATATATACAGCAGCTACTGGGTTAACACTAAGTTACTGTGTGATTCCTGGGTCATATAGCGCTGTGGTGTGTGCTGGCATACTCTCTCTCTGTCTCTCCAAAGGGCCTTGTGGGGGAACTGTCTTCAAATAGAGCATCCCCTGTGTGTGTGGTGTGTCGGTACGTGTGTGTCGACATGTCTGAGGTAAAAGGCTCCCCTAAGGAGGAGATAGGGCAAATCTGTGTGTGAGAGGGTGTCTCCGTCGACAACGCCGACACCTGTTTGGATATGTGTAAGTGCTGAGGTGAATTTATTGCACAAAAGATTAGAGAACAGACAGGAAATCTACCCATGTCTGTCCCTATGTCACAGAGACCTTCAGAGTCTCACAATGCTCACTATCCAAAATAATAAACACTGATATCGACACAGAGTTTGGCTCCAGTGTCGACTACGATAATGCAAAGTTACAGCCAAAATGGCTGAAAGGTATTCAATATATGATTATTGTAATAAAAGAGGATTTGCATATCACTAATGACTCATTTGTCCCTGACACAAGGGTACACATGTTAAAGGGAAGAAAGCTGAGGTAAATTTCCCTCCTCTCATGAGGAAAAAGAGCGGGAAACTCCAACCAAGAGACTGCAGCTTCCCACAAAACATTCTCAAGCAGTATCCTTTCCCCACTAGGGCCAGGATGTGATGGGAATCTTCCCCTAGGGTGTCCCGCTTGCCCAGAAGGTAGCACTAGCTATTCTCAGGGATCCTGCAGATAGCGTGCACATTCTAGTATACTACTCAGACCGGCGATTGTGTCTGCATGGGTTTATAGCGCTGTGGCGGCGTGGACAGGAACCTTATCAGCAGAGATTGAGACCCTAGTATGCATATAGATATATATATATATATATATATATATATATATATATTAAAGATGCTGTCTTAAGTGATAGGTGTGTATGTGTGTATATATATATATATATATATATATATATATACATATATATATATCTACCTATATATATACCTATTAAACATGCCCAAAGAGACATGAGTATACTGGGTCCTAGAGTCAAAGCTTTGTCGATTTCTGCTTGACGTGTCCTGTAGAATATACAATGACAGATGATTCCGACTTAAGAGGCATTTGGAAGGCTGAGGATTGTGTGGAGAAGGGTTCTCGGACCTGGTCTCCACAGCTATAGCTGGTAATTCTGATAGTTTGCCTTATATTCCTGCACAGCCTACGAAAGCACGACATTATCAAATGCAGACTTTCGAATAAATAAACAAGAAAGTCCGAGGTGCGTCCTTTCTTGCCAGAGGCGGGGGCAGAGGAAAGAAGCTGCACAACACAGCTAGTTCCCAGGTACAGAAGTCCTCCCTGGCCTCTACAAAAATCCACCGCATGTCGCTGGTGCTCCACAGGCGGTGGGGGCACGCCTTCGTAAGTTCAGCCACAAGTGGGTTCACTCCCTGTTAGATCCCTGGGCAATAGATATTGTGTCTCAGGGATGCAAGCTGGACTTTGAGAAGATGCCCCCTCACCGACTGCCTTGCCGGCTTCCCCCCACGAGAGGGAAATAGTGTTAACTGCAATTCATAAATTGTATCTTCAACAGGTGGTGGTCAAGGTTCCTCTCCTTCAACAAGGAGGGGGTTATTATTCGACCATGTTGTAGTCCCGAAACCAGACGGTTCGGTCAGACCCATATTACATTTAAAATCCCTGAACATATACCTGAAAGGGTTCAAGTTCAAATTGGAATCGCTAAGAGCGGTGATTGCAAGCCTGAAAGGGGGAGATTTTATGATGACTCGGGACATAAAGGAGGCATTCCTTCATGTCCCCATTTATCCACCTCATCAGGCGTACCTCAGAATTGCGGTACGGGATGGTCATTACCAATTTCAAACGTTGCCGTTTGGTCTCTCCACGGCCTTGAGAATATTCACCAAGGTAATGGCGGATATGATGGTGCTCCTGCGGAAGCAAGGTGTCACTATTATCACTTGGACGATCTCCTCATAAAAGCGAGATCAAGAGAGCAGTTGCTGAACAGCGTATCACTTTCTCTGGAAGTGAAACGGCAACACGGCTGGATTCTATATATTCCAAAGTTGCAGTTGGTTCTTACAGCTCATCAGCCTCTCCTAGGCATGATCCTAGACACAGACCAGAAAAAGGTTTATCTCCCGATAGAGAGAGCTCGGGAGCTCGTGACACTGGTCAGGAATCTATTAAAACTAAAACTGGTGTCAGTGCATCACTGCACTCGAGTCCTGGGAAGGAGGGTGGCATCATACGAGGCCATTCCCTTAGGCAGGTTCCATACCTTCCAATGGGACTTACTGGACAAGTGGTCCGGATCACATCTTCGGATGCATCGGTTATATCCCCCAGAGCAAGGGTGTCTCTCCTGTGGTGACTGCAGAGTGCTCACCTTCTCGAAGGTCGCAGATTCGGCATTCAGGACTAAGTCCTGGTGACCACGGATGCAAGCCTCCGAGGGTGGGGGGCAGTCACACAAGGAAGAAATTTCCAGGGGCTGTGGTCAAGGCAGGAGACTTGCCTTCACATCAATATCCTGGAACTAAGGGCCATATACAACGCCCTAAGTCAAGCGGAGACCCTGCTTCGCGACCAACCGGTTCTCATCCAGTCAGACAATATCACCGCAGTGGCTCATGTAAACCGCCAAGGCGGCACAAGGAGCAGGGTGGCGATGGTAGAAGCCACCAGAATTCTTCGCTGGGCGGAGAATCACGTAAGCACACTGTCAGCAGTGTTCATTCCGGGAGTGGACAACTGGGAAGCAGACTTCCTCAGCAGGCACGACCTCCACCCGGGAGAGTGGGGACTTCACCAAGAAGTGTTCACGCAGATTGCAAATCGACGGGAACTGCCACAGGTGGACATGATGGCGTCCCGCCTCGACAAAAAGCTAAAATGGTATTGCGCCAGGTCAAGGGACCCTCAGGCGATGCCTGTGGACGCACTAGTAACACCGTGGGTGTTCCAGACGGTCGATGTGTTTCCTCCTCTTCCTCTCATACCAAAGGTGCTGAGAATTGTAAGAAAAAGAGGAGTGAGAACAATACTCATTGTTCCGGATTGGCCATGAAGGACTTGGTACCCGGAACTGCAAGAAATGCTCACAGAGGACCCATGGCCTCTGCCTCTCAGACAGGACCTGTTGCAACAAGGGCCCTGTCTGTTCCAAGACTTCCCGCGGCTGCGTTTCACGGCATGGCGGTTGCACACCGGATCCTAGCGGAAAAAGGCATTCCGGATGCAGTTATTCCTACGCTGATAAAGGCTAGGAAGGACGTGACAGCAAAGCATTATCACCGTATATGGCGAAAATATGTGCTTGGTGTGAGGCCAGGAAGGCCCTACAGAAGAATTCCAGCTGGGTCGATTCCTGCACTTCCTACAGTCAGGAGTGACTATGGGCCTAAAATTAGGGTCCAGATTTCGGCCCTATCCATTTTCTTTCAAAGAGAACTGTCTTCACTGCCTGAGGTTCAGACGTTTGTTAAGGGAGTGCTGCATATTCAGCGCCCTTTTGTGCCACCAGTGGCACTTTGGGGGCTTTGTCATGTAAAAGCCCCTATCTGGTTTTCCAGATGGACAGGGCAGAATTGCGGACTCGTCTGCAATTTCTGCAAAAGGTGGTGTCATCTTTTCATTTGAACCAACCTATTGTGGTGCCTGCGGCTACTTGTGACTTGGAAGATTCCAAGTTGCTTGACGTAGTCCGGGCTTTGAAGAATTATGTAACCAGAACGGCTGGGGTCAGGAAGACTGACTCGCTGTTTATCCTGTATGCATCCACCAAAGTGGGTGCTCCTGCTTCAAAGCAAGCTATTGCTCGCTGGATCTGTAACACGATTCAGCAGGCTCATTCTGCGGCTGGATTGCCGCATCCAAAATCAGTGAAAGCCCATTCCACAAGGAAGGTGGGCTCTTCTTGGGCGGCTGCCCGAGGGGTCTCGGCATTACAGCTTTGCCGAGCTGCTACTTGGTCGGGTTCAAACACATTTGCAAAATTCTACAAGTTTGATACCCTGGCTGAGGACCACCTTGTGTTTGCCCATTCGGTGCTGCAGAGTCATCCGCACTCTCCCGCCCGTTTGGGAGCTTTGGTATAATCCCCATGGTCCTTACGGAGTCCCCAGCATCCACTAGGACGTTAGAGAAAATAAGATTTTACTTACCGGTAAATCTATTTCTCGTAGTCCGTAGTGGATGCTGGGCGCCCGTCCCAAGTGCGGACTTTTTCTGCAATGCTTGTATATAGTTATTGCTTAAATAAGGGTTATGTTATAATTGCATCAGGGTTTATCTGATGCTCTGTTATTGTTCATACTGTTAACTGGGTAAGTTTATCACGAGTTATACGGTGTGATTGGTGTGGCTGGTATGAGTCTTACCCTGGATTCCAAAATCCTTTCCTTGTAATGTCAGCTCTTCCGGGCACAGTTTCCTTAACTGAGGTCTGGAGGAGGGGCATAGAGGGAGGAGCCAGTGCACACCAGATAGTACTAAATCTTTCTTTAGAGTGCCCAGTCTCCTGCAGAGCCCGCTATTCCCCATGGTCCTTACGGAGTCCCCAGCATCCACTACGGACTACGAGAAGGAGAGAGAATTGACTGCATAGGAGAGGAATGAGTTAAACATCCTGTGAGGGGTGGACCTGACTGTGAGGAAGTACAGTCCTTAGGAAAAGGGGAGGGTTAGGATATATATGGCCAGGAGTGGCCATTTTGGGTCTCTTTGATAGTGATTTGTCTTCCCGCCCTCCCGCCCTATGGGTAGAGGTTTTGTTTTGACACGGAGTGCATTGGCGTCTAATTATTTTAGCTGGTTTTCTTCGTTGGCTATTTATCGGCGGAAAAGAACGGCAGTTTGTTAGTTGTATGGTTTTTATAGGTAGTAAGTTTCAGTGCTATATGGTTTAGGTGCACTCACCTCCATCGACTTAATGGCCGCTCGACCACCCATCCGGGAGGCAGCGGCAGGGCACCCAGGAGCGGTGGGAAGTCACTGTGGGGGTTGTGTTGACACCTATTACCGATTTTGATAGGGTGCTGGACGGTTTCGGTCAGTTTACCATTTTAAGTTTACCAATAGTTTAATAGGGCCGTTCTTTTTTCTGCCACCATTATGCCGGCTGATTCGGCATCTTAACAAACTTTTCCCAATTACAGGTTTTGCTATGGTTAGGGTCAAATAAATAGCTAGCAATTTTTCTGCCAAAATCAAGTCTCCGTGTCTTTATTTACTGGTATAAGAGGTAACTAAGGTTTACTTGAATAAAGGGGGTCCACCAAATGTCACTAGGATGTTGAATAGATTTACCGGTAAGTAAAATCTTATTTTAGCCATTGGTACTTATCACATATGGACCAACGTATGTGATTAATACGGCAAAGGACAGCTCTTGCGATAAGAGCTTTCCTTTGCGATGCGCTCCCATCACTGGAGTCCTTCTGCGCAGAGTGACGTGGCAGCTGCGGGGCATGCTGGGAGGAATCGGATCGGGTCCCTCTCACAACACAGTGCGTTAGTCTCCGCATATGTAAATGCAGTAAAAACTCTGAAAACTGAGTTTTTAACCCATTTTTCTTTTAGTGCATCCCGCCTATAGTTTTCTGACTTCCAAACCCACTCTTTGTTGCAATTTTTTCTTATGAATTCAATATTTGTTTTTGCAAAGATTATCCACACCTACGGTGTTTATAAAACATTTTCAAACCAAAAATAATCAAACTATTCAGTTAAAGTCCACTTAAAATCTAAAGTGATTATGGTGACACAATAGGATTCTATCCCTGGCTGATGTACTGTATGCTCTGATGGAGATTCTTAGAAATCATCAATTGTTGGCACTTATTTTAGTTGAAATCGCAGGTTGCGTTATCACTCTGCTCAAATGAACTACTGCTGGTGTTCTACCTGGCTTTCTTGAAGGCATTTTTATTTTTTTTCAATTAAAAAAATAATTGAAAATAAGCATTTGTAACCAAACTGTAAGTATAGACTTTATGTGAGGCTCCCGCTGCTATAAAATTATGATTTGGAATTCTCTGGGAGCAGTACTTGAACATGAGATATAGAAGCTACTGTATTTGTACTATTTTGGTTATTTAATTCTAGTTTCTTAAGGCCCGTACACACTGGTCGATATATCGGCCGTTCTCCTGAACGGCCGATATATTGCGGGACCGTCGGCCAGTGTGTACGGCCAATACGTCTGTGAACTCCGTCGTTCACAGACGTATCGCGTCGGCCATGCAGTACAGCCGACGGCCAATATATCTACCGATATATTGGCGCGTCGCTGTGTGTGTACGGGGCGATCGGCCGACCGCCCGTACACATGCTGCGGCGGCTGGCGGTGATTGACAGGTGAACTGGGCGGGCGTGTGTACACGCCCGCCCAGTTCATGACGTCAGTCTCCGACGGATCGAGCAGTGTGTATGCTGAACACACTGCTCGATCCGTCCATAGATATATCTGCAGATCAATTGATCTGCAGATATATCAGTTAGTGTGTTCCCACCATTTAGATCTGTGCTTAATGTATTACCTTTACCAAGTAATGGAGGTGCTACCGTGTTGGCAAATTACTTTACATGCTAATGTGGTTCCCTGGCCACCCACATCCGCTAACATGTAATATGTTTATCTCATCTAGAGTAGTAAGCTATTGGTGGCTTCTTACAAGTATACATTTTATTTAGTTTTATAAAACATTAGAACTTCTTTTTCAGGATCTTTCTATCAATGAACTTTCTGTTCATGCTGCGACTTGTCTGACCTTTAATGAGCTGTAATGGATGATGGAATGATTTAAGAAATGAATAGTAATTGTTATTTGTGGTCCTGATTGTGAAGCGCGCAGTTTTAGATCGTATCATATGCTCAGTAGGGGTCTGAAGCTCATCACATGCTCTATGCACTGGGAGAAAATATCTAAATATAACCAGCGGACAGAGGCGGCACTCAGAGTCTTTTAAACAGCGTAATCAGTGAAATTTATTGCATCAAAGTTTCGGGGTCTCAACCCCGTCGTCAGGACCCTGAAACGTTGATGCAATAAATTTCACTGATTACGCTGTTTAAAAGACTCTGAGTGCCGCCTCTGTCTGCTGGTCATATTGGGGGGCTGCTTGCCTCCGAGGAGGGCACTGTGAGCAAATATCTCTGCAGCCGAGGGTCTGCCCCAATGCTGGATCTATGTGTTCATGTATATGTAAGTACGTATGTATGTGTGTATATAAAATATATATATATATATATATATATATATATATATATATTGCTCAAAAAAAACTAACACATCCTAAATCTGAATGAATGAAATATTCTTATTAAATACTTTGTTCTTTACATAGTTGAATGTGCTGACCACAAAATAACACAAAAATTATCCATGGAAATCAAATTTATTAACCCATGGAGGTCTGGATTTGGAGTCACCCTCAAAATGAAAGTGGAAAAACACACTACAGGCTGACCCAACTTTGATGTAATGTCCTTAAAACAAGTCAAAATGAGGCTCAGTAGTGTGTGTGGCCTCCACGTGCCTGTATGACCTCCCTACAACCCACACAAGTGGCTCAGGTAGTGCAGCTCATCCAGGATGGCACATCAATGCGAGCTGTGGCAAGAAGGTTTGCTGTGTCTGTCAGCGTAGTGTCCAGAGCATGGAGGCGCTACCAGGAGACAGGCCAGTACATCAGGAGACGTGGAGGAGGCCAACAACCCAGCAGCAGAACCGTTACCTCCGCCTTTGTGCAAGGAGGAACAGGAGGAGCACTGCCAGAGCCCTGCAAAATGACCTCTAGCAAGCTACAAATGTGCATGTGTCTACGCAAACGATCAAAAACAGACTCCGTGAGAGTGGTATGAGGGCCCGACGCCCACAGGTGGGGGTTGTGCTTACAGCCCAACACCGTGCAGGACGTTTGGCATTTGCCAGAGAACACCAAGATTGGCAAATTCGCCACTGGCGCCCTGTGCTCTTCACAGATGAAAGCAGGTTCTCACTGAGCACATGTGACAGACGTGACGGAGTCTGGTGACGCCAAGGAGAACGTTCTGCTGCCTGCAACATCCTCCAGGATGACAGATTTGGCAGTGGGCCAGTAATGGTGTGGAGTGGCATTTCTTTGGGGGGGCCGCACAGCCCTCCATGTGCTCGCCAGAGGTAGCCTGACTGCCATTAGGTACCGAGATGAGATCCTCGGACCCCTTGTGAGACCATATGCTGGTGCGGTTGGCCCTGGGTTCCTCCTAATGCAAGGCAATGCTAGACCTCATGTGACTGGAGTGTGTCAGCAGTTCCTGCAAGACGAAGGCATTGATGCTGTGGACTGGCCCACCCGTTCCCCAGACCTGAATTCAAATGAGCACATCTGGTACATCATGTCTCGCTCCATCCACCAATGCCACGTTGCACCACAGACTGTCCAGGAGTTGGCGAATGCTGTAGTCCAGGTCTGGGAGGAGATCCCTCAGGAGACCATCCGCCTCCTCATCCGGAGCATGCCCAGGCATTTGTAGGGAGGTCATAAAGGCACAAGGAGGCCCCAGACACTACTGAGCCTCATTTTGACTGGTTTTAAGGACATTACATCAAAGTTGGATCAGCCTGTAGTGTGTTTTTCCACTTTCATTTTGAGGGTGACTCCAAATCCAGACCTACATGGGTTAATAAATTTGATTTCCATGGATAATTTTTGTGTGATTTTGTTGTCAGCACATTCAACTATGTAAAGAACAAAATATTTAATAAGAATATTTCATTCATTCAGATCCAGGATGTGTTATTTTAGTGTTCCCTTTATTTTTTTGAGCAGTGTGTATATGTATATGTGTGTATGTGTATGTATATATATATATATAAAATAGATATAGATAAAGATATATATATATATATATATATTATATTATAATATAATATACACGCGCACACACACACGGCACATGGAAGCCGCCAGCTTCCATGCAACGTTGTTCTTTTTTCCCCGTTAGTGCGTACTCTTTGCATCACTACTGTATGTGACCAAGACGAACTACAGTAGCAGACTTTGTTGATTAAAATGATATGCAGCTGACTATATTCTATGCAGCTGTATCTGCATATACGAAATGCTACGTTACAGTGTCTTCCTGGAAAACACTGTAACATAGCATTTTGTATGCAGATACAGCAGAAAACTGGCCATTAAACAGACAACCAAAATAGTAACAGCGTATTATACAACCCACAATAGTGCCAGCACAGTATAACCAAGCAGTATCAACACACACTATATATTATATGTATATATGTGTGTTTGGGTATGTGTGTATGTATGTGTGTGTGTGTGTGTGTGTGTATATGTGTGTGTGTGTATATGTATGTGTGTGTGTATATATATATATATATATATATACACACACACACACACACACACACACACACACACACACACACACACACACACACACACACACACACACACACACACACACATATATATATATATATATATATATATATATATATATATATATATATATACACACACACACACACACACACTGTCAAGTCACATTATGGTCCCCAGCTAATAGCCAGAGTAACAACAGTGGTTCCCATATGCAGCAGGGTTCTATGAACCATCGTTTTAGATGCACATTTGGTAGCCCCCAGGTTCATTTTGATGGTGAGCTGCTCCACTGTAGCTTGTCAGTTGCCCCTCACGCACCTTCGTAGCTGACGTTCACCTCTCACATCAGTGGTGCTTCACATTTTCCACGCCGGTTATTCGCAGTGGTGCCATTTGTCCAGTCACGATGCACCTTCACCACAGCAGCACACGAACAGTTCACAATCTGCGCTGTTTCAGAAATACCGCAACCCTTGGCCAAAAGCCGATAATCATCCCGTTTTGCAACTCTGATAAATCGCTCTTATTACCCATGACCGCAACAAGTGATGTGTGCAGACGGCCTATCGCACACCTTATATACCTACCAAGCCAGCATGGCCTACGCGCTGCCGACGTCAAATGTAGGAGGTGGTCATAATAATGTGACTCGACAGTGTATGTATATATTCGTGAGACAATTGCTAAGCTTCTGACAATTTATTTGTATTCAGAAAATATGTCACTAAATAGTACTGTATTTTTAAAAGTCTGTGAGATGGGGAAGCGGTGAAGATACCGCCGCACGGGATCCTGGCGATCACAATGCCGACGCCGAGATACCGCACAGCACTACAGTGCCGGCGCCGGAATCCCAGTGCCACAGGCTTTTTTCCCTCTATGGGTGTCCACGACACCCATAGAGCAACAGAGCATCCGCATGTGGACTTAAGTTTAGTGTGAGCATGTTGACAGAACTGTGGGCTACTGTATACAGAATTATGCATATACAGGGACCCTTCTGTTTTCAGCTTTATCTCTTGTAGCAAGGATCGTGCCTATGCAAACGTGCACTCATTATGGTGAGGACTGCGCAACCGCGTGTACGGATTAAAGGGGGTGGTAAGTTTCTACTGTGCATTGGCCCCAATGTCGAAGAATTTTCAAGCTTGTAAAATGACTGGGTGGTACTTTATCTCTCTCCGAGGCTTGATACATCTCACCCAAAGTGTTATACTACCCATGGATTTCAATGTGACACACGTATGAAAAGTGATAGTTGGCATTTTGCAGGACAATATGTTCAAATACGTATTTTTTTTATTATCGCATCCATTTTATGTGACATTAATGCATATGGGACAAATAACTTATAATACTCTTAAAAGTTACAGAGCTTAAGTTGGAGACCATCTAAAGCCATTTTCTCTCAAGGTTTCCCTCGACAGGTTACATGTTTTATTCACATCATCAGTTTATGTTTTCACGTTCTGTTTGCTGTCTGGAATTGGCTGAACAATACAGAGCTTCCACAGGCGAGACAAAGCAGCCGCTCTCAGATGACAAACCTTGAAAATGCACCAAAGGAAGTGCTTAATATAAAGCCAAACCAAGGCAATCATGTGGCCGGCTCCAGGTCCGAGCAGGAAAAATGTTACCCCATCCCCTGGAGATTTGAATATGATGAGCTTTTAATTGGCACAACAAACTTTATAAATAGATATATATACAGTCTAATAGAGCTTACCGTTCTTTTCAAAGCCGCCTGCCCTGTAATTATGTGCGATTTGAATTTTGTTTTCTTTTGTTTCCAGCAATCGTGGATGATGAAAGGCTTTCTGCAGAGGAGATGGATGAAAGGAGGCGGCAGAACATTGCGTATGAGTATTTATGCCACCTAGAAGAGGCAAAAAGGTAATCGCTGGATATTCTGTGGAGTGTTCAGATGGTTAACTCAATGTGCACAAGCTAAACATTCTCTGATCAGGGTTCCCTCTGTGTATTCTGGAGTCTGTAAGCACACAACATTGGCGCCCTTACTAGCCCCAGTCCATTCACTCCTTTTACACAGAATTCTCTGTAGCTTTCACACTTGTGATGTAGAGCAGGTAGAGAAATTTATAGCAACACTGCCCTACACAGTACCTCCCACCGCCCCCTCCCCCCCACACACACAATAAGTTTATTCTATTCCCTGGTTTAGATTTTTATACCAGTGTCTGGTAAAGGTTTCCTTTTAGGAATGTTTTTATATATTAATGTTTATTTATATAGTGCACACATATTCCATATGCGAGCCATACATCTGCGCCACATTCTCCATTCTGCAGACATCGATGATCGGAGATCTATCTGGGAATCGGGGGGAAAAAACACCATGTTTAAAAATCCCCATCTCGGCGATCCTGAAAATTTTTTGGGTCCAAATCGAGGATTTTCCAACATTTCTGACCCAGGCATCGACAAAAAAAGGGAATTACCCCGATACTTGCCAGATGTATAGTATGAGCCCCATTTGTTTGTCATAATCCAATGAACCTATTAGAATCCAGTGAACCTATTAGTATATTTTTGGATTGTGGGAGGAAACCCAGAAAAAACATACAAACTCCACATAGAGGAATCAAGATCAAGACCTCAGTGCTGTGCACAGTGGTTACAGTAAAGCCTGAAACTCTGTTTCCTTTGTTAATGTAACCTGTGCAGTGATTGGTTGTCAGACATGCTGACTGGTCTAGCTGTCTCTCATTCTAATATGTTTGTTATTGGGACCACAAATACCCACTGTAATATTTCATCTCATTTTTAATTCATTTGTGTAAAGAATTCTGTTATTGCACAGAGAGAAGCTCTATCATCACCAAAATAGGTGTTCTTGCAGGTGTGGTATGCTAAGTTGACAGTTGGAATATACCAGTTTGACATTAGAATGATGACCTGCTTAGAATGTCTACAGCGACAGTGTCAACGTTCTTCCGGTCTACACGAATGGCATGTCGACATGATAACATGGTAACATACAGATGTGTCCTCATACATCTAGTCTCAGTATGCCATGCTGCGCGAGATGCCAGGCGTGAGTGAGCCTCTAGGTCCCATGCAACTCTGCTAACGTTGGGCGTACTGTTAGCCAAATATGAGTCTTAAGGGGTCTATTTACTAAGCCTTGGATGGAGATAAAGTTAACGGAGATAAAGTACCAACCAATCACCTCCTAACTGTCATGTTTCAAACCCAGTCTGTGACATGTCAGTTAGGAGATGATTGGCTGGTACTTTATCTCCATCTAAGGCTTAGTAAATAGACCACTTAGTCACAACGTAATGTACAAGTAGACTCTGCAGATTACTTTGATATATAACACTTGTACATTGTGTGTGACCTGGCATGCGAAGAGGGGCTGACTGCAGCAAAGATGTATGAGGATACATCTGTAATCTCCCTATTGGCCCAGCTGACGCCTAGTTCCAGAGGCTGCAGCAGCTCCAGTGTGGCTTCCACATCTCGGTGGTCATGTGATTGTCACTGCAATGCTTTTATGTGCTGTATGGTGGTCACTACTGTGTGTGGGTGTTATGGGGGTTCTCTTTGTTGCCCAGGGCACCCAGATGTCATATTAAGGTTCTGCTTGTATCTGCACAGAAATACAAGTTGCCAGTTACTGCTTTATTATTGGAGTCTGATAATGCTGTTACCTGACAGTAGCCACTTTCCCCACCATCCTGCTAATATCTGCAGAGGTGTCCTCATAAGAAGTTGCTGCGTATGGCAGCATGGCGCTCATCGCGACATAGCGTACCCTGCTGCAGCGTGTGATTGCACTATTGTTTCCTATGGGAGCAGGTTACGCTCCCACGAACGCTACCTGAGTACTGGTCTCTTTCCACGGGATAGTGGGTACATAGCTTCCCGCTACTTGTGCTTGTTAACTGCCGCCGACTCCCCCTACAGCTTATTGGTAGCGGGAGCAATGCTGCTCGCTACCACCCAGGGCTTTTACTGTCTGTGCTAGAGAGGCGCACGCTCCCGCTACAATATGCTGCGCTATATTACATAGCCCGCGATGAGTGGACACATCTGTATGTCATGTGTTTACCACACTCTGTGCTGAACTTGTAAGACCACACAGGTTAAGGAGGGAGTTGGACAGAAAGCTTAGCATCACTCCTGCCACATTATTTAGTTATTAACAGTGTCTTTTATAGCGCAGCAAATTGTGTTGCGCTTTACAACTTGACCCAATGATAAGACAAAACTGGGTAATAACAGTCATAGAGGTAGGAAGGCCCTGCTCGCAAGCGTACACTCTGTCAGGCATGTCCAAACTGCGGCCCTCCAGCTGTTGTGAAACTACAGATCCCAGCATGCCCTGATACAGTTTTGCTGTCAGAGAATGCTAACGCTGTGTCAGGGCATGCTGGGATGTGTAGTTTCTCAACAGCTGGGGGGCCGCAGTTTGGACATACCTGCTCTATGGGGAAATAGCACATATCCTTGTGTGTCAATGACTATCTATTGCATAGTTGTCCACTAGATTGCAAAGGTTCTTGATGGGCTGTAAGAGATCACATCAAAGCAGTGATGAACCAGGGTCAGGAGGAAGGGAAAGTGAAGGTAGAGAGAATATGAGGCAGATATGTGTGGACTGTACAGTGGAGCTATAGGGCCTAATTCAGAGTTAAACGCAGCAGCAAATTTGTTAGCAGTTGGGCAAAACCATGTGCACTGCAGGTGGGGCAGATATAACATGTGCAGAGGGAGTTAGATTTGGGTGGGATGTGTTCAGACTGAAATCTAAATTGCTGTGTAAAAACAAAGCAGCCAGTATTTACCCTGCACAGAAACAATATAACCAACCCAAATCTAACTCTCTCTGCAAATGTTATATCTGCCACACCTGCAGTGCACATGGTTTTGATTAACTGCCTACACATTTGCTGCTGTGATCGACTCTGAATTACCCCCATCATTGGATAGAAAGACTTATGAAGGTAATGTGAGTGGTTCTGGTATTTGATAAGCTTGTCTGAATAGGTGAGTTTTCAGGGAACGCTTGAAGGTTTGGAGACTAGAGGAGAGTCTTATTGTATGTGGTAGGGCATTCCATAGAGTGGTTGCAGCCTGAAGAAAGCCCTGCAATCGTGCATGGGAGCAAGTAATGAGTGAGTGTGGATAATCCAAGAGACATAGATCTTGTGAAATGCGAAGGGTCCGGGTTGGGAGATATTTTGAGATAAACAAAGAGATGTATGTTGGTGTAGTGTGGTTTATTTTATATTGAATATGGCAGAATACATGTAACCAATGGAGGGACTGACAGTGGGTCTGCAGACGATAAACGTCTACCAAGGAAGATTAGTCTCGCAGCTGCATTCAGAATAAAATGTAATGGTGAGTGTCTCTTCTTGGTTCGACCAGTAAGAAGACTATTATATTATACTACATTCAAATACCCATCACCATAATCTTAAAACTACCTGCCTAGTATTGTGTATGTCCCCCTTGTGCCACTAAAATAGCTCTGACCTGTTGCCGCATGGACTCCATGAGACCTTTGAAGGAGTCATGTGTGGTATTGGCACCAAGATGATAGCAGCAGATCCTTTAAGTCCTGTAAGTTGCGAGGTGAGGCCTCCATGGTTCAGACTTGTTTTTCCAGCACATCCCACAGATTCTGGATTTGGATGGAGATCTGCGGAATTTGGGGGCCAAGTAACACCTTGAACTATTAGGCATGCTGCTCAAATGATTCCAGAACACATTTTGTAGTATGGCAGGTGCATTATCCTGCTGAAAGAGGTCACTGCCATCAGGTAGTATCATTGCTTTTAAGGGTTGTATTTGGCTGAAACAATGTTAAGGCATGTGGTATATGTCCAAGTAAAATCCACATGAATGTCAGGACCTAAGGTTTCCCAGCAAAACATTGCTCAGAGCGTCGCACTGCCTCCGCCGGCTTGCCTTTTTCCCAGAGTGCATCCAGGTGCCATCTCTTCCTCAGGTAAATGACGCTCGTGCGCCCGGCCACCCACATAATGTAAAAGTAAACGTGATTCATCAGACCAGGCCATATTCCTCCTTTTGCTCATGGTCCAGTTCTGATGCTCACATGCCCATTGTGGGTGCTTTCGGTGGTGGACAGGGGTCAGTGGGGCACTCTGGTCTGCACCTATGCAGCCCATATGTACCAAGCTGCAATGCACTGTGTGTTATGCCACCTTTCTCTCATAATAGAAAAACACACAGCACTCTACTATGGTAAATAATGGAATCCATAGGGGGGTATCCAATTGTTTGAAAAGTCAGTTGGGTGTCTGGTTTTTCCTGTCTATTAGATAGAGAAAAAACAGACACCCAACCGACTTTTCAAACAATTGAATTCCCCCATAGTGGTTAAAACCATAGAACAATTTATTTAAAACAAAAACATATACACTATGGGGTCTATTTACTAAGCATTGGATGGAGATAAAGTACCAGCCAATCAGCAACTACCTGGCATGTCACAGGCTGAGTTTGAAAAATGACAGTTAGGAGATGGGTGGCTGGGACTTTATCTCTGTTCCCTTTATCTCCATCCAAGGCTTAGTAAATAGAACCCTATTAATAAAAAGCTTAATGATGATTTTATATGGATATAATATATAAACAAGCTTTAGAAGAACTACAGAAATACCCTAATATTATTAACAAAGGAGCGGACAAAGGCGGAGGTGTGGTGGTACAACATTTCTCTGATTATATGATTGAAGTTCGTCGACCGATGCATATAAGAAAGCTCTCAAGGGTTTACATAACCTCTATGTCCTTTTACATAGATGAGCTTTTATTCGGGATGGGAATGAAAGCTTGGCACTAAATTTTGTTTCTCATCTTAATGATCATTTTTATTTAAAATTCACTTACACATTTAATATGATTTCCTGGATTTGAGTATATTGGCTTCTGGTACTAGTATATCTGCCTGCAGCTTTAGCAATAATGTTAATCCAACTGGAGCACCTTTCAGTTGTTGCAGACAGACAGAGCACTGCATAGGAGGAGGCGGTGCTTGGAGAAGATTATCTCCAAGCACCGCCTCCACTAGAGTCAGCGGTGACGTCACCACCGGGTCGGGCTGCGAATGTAAAAGGGTCATTCCCGGGAATGTGTCCTGGCAAATATACCGGGACACATTCCCGGGAATGGCCCGAAGCTGCAAGTGTAAAAGGGGTATAAGTGAGGTGACTTACACTATTTGGAGCACCACCAACTCTCTATGCACAAGGAGGACACCGCGTTTTAATGAGGATCCCCAACCGTGGCTGGTTTTAAGCAACCATAAGAAACACTCTCAAGGGACTACACCTCTAGTGGCCGATTGTGGTAAAGTTAATTGATAGGACTGTGCCGTCAGTCCATCTCCATTTATTCACCCATCTGTATTCCAGTTCATTCCGTTCAGGAACGGATTACATTGATGTAGGCAGTTGTAACTGTGACCCTTTAATATTTTTTCCATTTTTATACTTGATTTTTACCATCATTTGTATGTGTTTTAATGTGGCTTTAATTGCATATTCTATTAAATGTGAACAATTTTTATCACTCAATCCTTCTTAGTATATTAATCATAATCACGTTAGCGCTGCTACTGTGTTTTCTTTTATGAAAGGTACCAAGCCTGGTCCAAAACCATCAAGCCATGTAGGAGCCTATGAACAGGGCCGAAACCAGGAGTTTTGGGGGCAAGCCATTAACTTGGCGCCCGCCCCCCCCCCAGCATTTAAGCGTGTGTGTATATGTATGTGTGTGTGTATGTGTGTGTGTATATATAATCTCTTACGTCCTAGAGGATGCTGGGGACTCCGTAAGGACCATGGGGTATAGACGGGCTCCGCAGGAGACATGGGCACTCTAAAGACTAGAATGGGTGTGCACTGGCGCCTCCCTCTATGCCCCTCCTCCAGACCTCAGTTGGATCCTGTGCCCAGAGGAGACTGGGTGCACTGCAGAGGAGCTCTACTGAGTTTCTCTGAAAAAGACTTTTGTTAGGTTTTTTATTTTCAGGGAGCACTGCTGGCAACAGGCTCCCTGCATCGTGGGACTGAGGGGAGAGAAGCAGACCTACTTAAATGATAGGCTCTGCTTCTTAGGCTACTGGACACCATTAGCTCCAGAGGGTCGGAACGCAGGTCTCACCCTCGCCGTTCGTCCCGGAGGCGCGCCGCCGTCCTCCTCACAGAGCCGGAAGATTGAAGCCGGGTGAGTATGAGAAGAAAGAAGACTTCAAAGGCGGCAGAAGACTTCAGATCTTCACTGAGGTACCGCGCAGCGGTAACGCTGCATGCCATTGCTCCCAACACACACACACACACACACACACACACACACACACACACACACACACACAGAAGGCACTGTACGGGTGCAGGGCGCAGGGGGGGCGCCCTTGGCAGCAATTATTACCTCAAAAACAGCACTGGCACAGGTCTTAGATCAGGCTTTCCCAACCGCGGTCCTCAAGGCACACCAACAGTGCATGTTTTAGTGATATCCAGGCTTCAGCACAGGTGACTTAATTAGTAGCTCACTTATTTTGATTTAACCATCTGTGCTGCAGCCTGGATATCACTAAAACCTGCACTGTTGGTGTGCCTTGAGGACCGTGGTTGGGAAAGCCTGTCTTAGATACTGCGGAGGCAGTATAGTATAAAACCCCCGCCAGCATAAAAAAATTGAGCCAGACCGAAGCCAGCCGTCGAGGGGGCGGGGCTTGATCCTCCAGCACTAACCAGCGCCATTTTCTCCACAGCATGCAGAGAAGTGCTCCCGGACTCTCCCCTGCTAAACAATAACAGGGGGGCAAAAACGAGGGGGGGGCACATTTATTTGGTGCAGATTGTACATATATTTTCTCTAACGTCCTAGTCGATGCTGGGGACTCCGTAAGGACCATGGGGATAGACGGGCTCCACAGGAGACATGGGCACTTTAAGAAAGAATTTAGGTTCTGGTGTGCACTGGCTCCTCCCTCTATGCCCCTCCTCCAGACCTCAGTTTGATACTGTGCCCAGATGAGCTGGGTGCTTTTCAGTGAGCTCTCCTGAGTTCGCTGAGAGAAAGTAATTTGTTAGGTTTTTTATTTTCAGGGAGCTCTGCTGGCAACAGACTCCCTGCATCGTGGGACAGAGGGGAGAGAAGCAGCCCTATTCTCTGAAGCTAGGTCCTGCTTCTTAGGCTACTGGACACCATTAGCTCCAGAGGGATCGTACACAGGATCTCACCCTCGCCGTCCGATCCCAGAGCCGTGCTGCCGTCCCCCTCGCAGAGCCGGAAGACAGAAGCCGGGTGAGTATGAGAAGCAAGAAGACTTCAAATCGGCGGCAGAAGACTCCGTTCTTCACTGAGGTAACGCACAGCACTGCAGCTGTGCGCCATTGCTCCCACACACCTCACATACTCCGGTCACTGTAAGGGTGCAGGGCGCCCTGGGCAGCATTTGGAACCTCTTTTTGGCAAAAGTGAACATATATATACAGTTGGGCACTGTATATATGTATGAGCCCCCGACAAGAAAATGCATATTTAAGCGGGACAGAAGCCCGCCGTCGAGGGGTCGGGGCTTCTTCCTCAGCACTCACCAGCGCCATTTTTTCTCCACAGCTCCGCTGAGAGGAAGCTCCCCAGGCTCTCCCCTGCAGATTCACGGTAGAAGAGGGTAAAAAGAGAGGGGGGGGGGGGGGCACATAAATTAGGCGCAATAACACAATATAAACAGCAGCTACTGGGTTAACATTAAGTTACTGTGTTATTCCTGGGTTATAGCGCTGGGGTGTGTGCTGGCATACTCACTCTCTCTCTGTCTCTCCAAAGGGCCTTGTGGGGGAACTGTCTTCAAAAAGGGCATTCCCTGTGTGTGTGGTGTCGGTACGCTTGTGTCGACATGTCTGATGAGGAAGGCTATGTGAAAGCAGAGCGGGAGCAAATGAATGTGGTGTCTCCGCCGACGCTGCCGACACCTGATTGGATGGATATGTGGAAGGTTTTAAATTATAATGTTAATTCCTTACATAAAAGGTTAGAAAAAGCTGAAGCCTCAGGACAGTCAGGGTCCCAACCCATGCCTGATCCTATGTCGCAGAGGCCGACAGGGTCTCAGAAGCGCCCACTATCCCAAATTGTTGACACGGATACCGACATGGATTCTGACTCCAGTGTCGATTATGATGATGCAAAATTGGCTAAATCCATCCGTTATATGATTATAGCAATTAAGGATGTGTTGCACATCACAGAGGAAACCCCAGTCCCTGACAGGAGGGTGCATATGTATGGGGAAAAGAAGCCACAGGTAACCTTTCCCCCCTCACACGAGCTAAATGAGTTATGTGAAAAGGCTTGCAAATCTCCAGATAAAAAACTGGAGATTTCCAAAAGGATTCTTATGGCGTATCCTTTCCCCCCAACGGACAGGTTACGCTGGGAATCCTCCCCTAGGGTGGACAAAGCTTTAACACGCTTATCCAAGAAGGTAGCCGTCACAGGATACGGCTACCCTCAAAGATGCTGCTGATAGAAAACAGGAGGGTACCCTGAAGTCCATTTATACACATTCAGGTACCTTACTGAGGCCGGTGATCGCGCCGGCCTGGGTGTGTAGTACTGTAGCAGCGTGGACGGACACCCTGTCTGAGGAACTTGATACCTTAGACAAGGATACTATATTATTGACCCTGTGGTATATTAAAGACGCTGTCCTATATATGAGAGATGCTCAAAGAGACATTAATCTACTGGGTTCTAGAATAAATGCTATGTCGATTTCTGCCAGAAGGGTCCTGTGGACTCGGCAATGGACAGGTGATGCCGACTCAAAAAGGCATATGGAGGTTTTACCTTACAAGGGTGAGGAATTGTTTAGGGAAGGGTCTCTCGGACCTGGTCTCCACAGCTACTACTGGAAAGTCACATTTTTTGCCATATGTTTCCTCACAGCCTAAGAGAGCACCGTATTATCAAATGCAGTCCTTTCGATCACAGAAAAACAAAGTCCGAGGTGCGTCCTTTCTTGCCAGAGGCAGGGGCAGAGGATAGAAGCTGCACAACACAGCTAGTTCCCAGGAACAGAAGTCCTCCCCGGCCTCTACAAAATCCACCGCATGACGCTGGGGCTCCACAAGCGGAGCTAGGCCCGGTGGGGGCACGTCTTCGAAATTTCAGCCACAAGTGGGTACACTCCCAGTTGGATCCCTGGGCAATAGATATTGTGTCTCAGGGATACAAGCTGGAATTCGAAGAGATGCCCCCGCACCTCAAATCGGCCCTGCCAGCTTCCCCCCACGAGAGGGAAATAGGGTTAACTGCAATTCACAAATTGTATCTTCAACAGGTGGTGGTCAAGGTTCCCCTCCTTCAACAAGGAAGGGGTTATTATTCGACCATGTTTGTAGTCCCGAAACCGGACGGTTCGGTCAGACCCATATTGAATTTAAAATCCCTGAACATATACCTGAAAAGGTACAAGTTCAAGATGGAATCGCTGAGAGCGGTCATCGCAAGCCTGGAAGGGGGGGATTTTATGATGTCTCTGGACATAAAGGATGCATACCTTCATGTCCCCATTTATCCACCTCATCAGGCGTACCTCAGATTTGTGGTACAGGATTGTCATTACCAATTTCAGACGTTGCCGTTTGGTCTCTCCACGGCACCGAGAATTTTTACCAAGATAATGGCGGAAATGATGGTACTCCTGCGGAAGCAAGGAGTCACAATTATCCCATACTTGTACGATCTCCTCATAAAAGCGAGATCAAGAGAGCAGTTGCTGATCAGCGTAGCACTTTCTCTGGAAGTGTTACGGCAACACTGCTGGATTCTAAATATTCCAAATTCGCAGTTGGTTCCTACGACTCGTCTGCCTTTCCTGGGCATGATTCTAGACACTGACCAGAAAAGGGTTTATTTTCCGATGGAGAAAGCTCAGGAACTCATGACACTGGTCAGGAACCTATTAAAACCAAAACAGGTGTCAGTGCATCACTGCACTCGTGTCCTGGGAAAGATGGTGGCATCATACGAGGCCATTCCCTTCGGCAGGTTCCATGCGAGGACTTTTCAGTCGGACTTACTGGACAAGTGGACCGGATCACATCTTCAGATGCATCGGTTAATCACCCTATCCCCCAGGGCCAGGGTATCACTCCTGTGGTGACTGCAGAGCGCTCACCTTCTCGAGGTCCGCAGATTCGGCATTCAGGACTGGGTCCTGGTGACCACGGACGCAAGCCTCCGAGGTTGGGGTGCAGTCACACAGGGAAGAAATTTCCAAGGTCTGTGGTCAAGTCAAGAGACTTGCCTTCACATCAACATCCTGGAACTAAGGGCCGTATGCAACGCCCTACGTCAAGCGGAGACCCTGCTTCGCGACCAACCGGTTCTGATTCAGTCAGACAACATCACCGCAGTGGCTCATGTAAACCGCCAAGGCGGCGCAAGGAGCAGAGTGGCGATGGCGGAAGCCACCAGAATTCTTCGCTGGGCGGAGAATCACGTAAGCGCACTCTCAGCAGTGTTCATCCCGGGAGTGGACAACTGGGAAGCAGACTTCCTCAGCAGACACGACCTCCACCCGGTAGAGTGGGGACTTCATTAGGAAGTCTTCTCACAGATTACAAGTCGGTGGGAACTGCCACAGGTGGACATGATGGCATCCCGCCTCAACAAAAAGCTACAGAGACATTGCTCCAGGTCAAGAGACCCTCAGGCGATAGCTGTAGACGCCCTGGTGACACCGTGGGTGTTCCAGTCGGTCTATGTATTTCCTCCTCTTCCTCTCATACCCAAGGTGCTGAGGATAATAAGAAAAGGAGGAGTGAGAACAATACTCATTGTTCCAGATTGACCAAGAAGGACTTGGTATCCAGTTCTGCAAGAAATGCTCACAGAGGACCCGTGGCCTCTTCCTCTAAGACAGGACTTGTTGCAACAGGGGCCCTGTCTGTTCCAAGACTTACCGCGGCTGCGTTTGACGGCATGGCGGTTGAACGCCGGATCCTAGCAGAGAAAGGCATTCCGGATGAGGTCATTCCTACGCTGATAAAGGCTAGGAAGGACGTGACAGCTCAACATTATCACTGTATATGGCGAAAATATGTTGCTTGGTGTGAGGCCAGGAATGCTCCTACGGAGGAATTCCAGCTGGGCCGTTTCCTTCACTTCCTACAGTCCGGAGTGAATTTGGGCCTAAAATTGGGTTCCATTAAGGTCCAGATTTCGGCCCTATCAATTTTCTTTCAAAAAGAGTTGGCTTCTCTACCTGAAGTTCAGACGTTTGTAAAGGGAGTGCTGCATATTCAGCCTCCTTTTGTGCCTCCAGTGGCACCTTGGGATCTTAACGTGGTGTTGAGTTTCCTGAAATCCCACTGGTTTGAACTACTCAAAACGGTGGAGTTGAAATATCTCACGTGGAAGGTGGTCATGCTATTAGCCTTGGCTTCGGCTAGGCGTGTGTCAGAGGTGGCGGCTTTGTCACATAAAAGCCCCTATCTGGTTTTCCATGCGGCTAGAGCAGAATTGCGGACCCGTCCACAATTTCTGCCGAAAGTGGTTTCATCCTTTCATATAAACCAACCTATTGTGGTGCCTGTGGCTACTACTAACTTGGAGGATTCTGAGTTACTTGATGTGGTCAGGGCTTTGAAGGTTTATGTAGCCAGAACGGCTAGGGTCAGGAAAACAGAGTCTTTGTTTATCCTGTATGCTTCCAACAAGCTTGGTGCTCCTGCTTCAAAGCAAACTATTGCTCGCTGGATCTGTAACACGATTCAGCAGGCTCATTCTGCGGCTGGATTGCCGCTGCCAAAATCAGTTAAGGCCCATTTCTCTAGGAAGGTGGGCTCTTCTTGGGCGGCTGCCCGAGGGGTCTCGGCATTACAGCTTTGCCGAGCGGCTACTTGGTCAGGTTCAAACACTTTTGCAAAGTTCTACAAGTTTGATACCCTGACTGAGGAGGACCTTGTGTTTGCTCAATCGGTGCTGCAGAGTCATCCGCACTCTCCCGCCCGTTTGGGAGCTTTGGTATAATCCCCATGGTCCTTACGGAGTCCCCAGCATCCACTAGGACGTTAGAGAAAATAAGATTTGACTTACCAGTAAATCTATTTCTCGTAGTCCGTAGTGGATGCTGGGCGCCCGTCCCAAGTGCGGAATTCTTCTGCAATACTTGTATATAGTTATTGCTTCAATAAGGGTTATGTTATGGTTGCATCAGGGTTGACCTGATGCTCTGTTGTTTATCATACTGTTAACTGGTTGTTTTCACTTGTTATACGGTGTGATTGGTGTGGCTGGTATGAATCTTGCCCTGGATTACCAAATCCTTTCCTTGTACTGTCAGCTCTTCTGGGCACAGTTTCTCTAACTGAGGTCTGGAGGAGGGGCATAGAGGGAGGAGCCAGTGCACACCAGAACCTAAATTCTTTCTTAAAGTGCCCATGTCTCCTGCGGAGCCCGTCTATCCCCATGGTCCTTACGGAGTCCCCAGCATCCACTACGGACTACGAGAAATAGATTTACCGGTAAGTAAAATCTTATGTATATATAAAGCGCTATTTAGGCTGGGACCTTGGTTTCAGTATATTGTGGCGCTGGGTGTATGCTGGCACACTCTCTCTCTGTCTCTCCAAAGGGCCTTATTGTGGGTCAGTCCCCATATTTATTTATCCCAGTGTGTGTGGGGGTGTCATGTCGACAAACACGTACTGTCTGAAGCGGAAGGCTCATCTAGGGAGGATGCAGAGCAGATGGTGGTGGTGTCTCCGTCGGCACAGCCGACACCTGATTGGGTGGACATGTGGAATGTTTTGAATGCTGATGTGGCTTTATTACAGATTGGACAAAGCAGAGTCCAAAGACAACCAGGGAATTAACCCATGATTTTTACTGTGTCCCGGGACCCTTCAGGGTCCCATAAACGTCCCTTTACCCAGTTAGCAGATACTGATACCGACACGGATTCCGACTCCGGTGTCGACTAGGATGATGCAAGGTTGCACCCATGAGTTGCTAAAGTATTCAATATATGATTATTGCAATAAAAGATGTTTTGCATATCACAGAGGACTCCTCTGTCCCTGACACGAGGGTCTACATGTTTAAAGAAAAGTAACCTTACTCTTTGCATGAGCTGACCGTTTTATTATAAAAGCTTGGGAGACTCCTGACATTAGACTGCAGGTTCCCAAGAGAATTATTATGGCGTATCCTTTCCCCTCAAAGGACCGGTTACGGTGGGAATCCTCGCCCACGCTGGACAAGGCCTTAACGCGCTGGTCCAAAAAGGTAGCACTACCGTCCCCTGCTACGACGGCCCCATAGGATCCTGCGGATCGTAGGCAGGAATCTACCTTAAAGTCAATTTATGCGACTACGGGAGCCCTATGTAGACCTGCAGTATCGTCGGCATGGGTAGGTAGCGCAATTACAGCTTGGGCTGATAACTTGTCATCTGACATTGACACCCTAGATAAAGATAGTATGGTGTTGACCTTAGGTCACATCAAGGGAGCAGCACTATATATGAGAGTGGCTGCGAGAGATATTGGGCTTTTGGGTTCAAGAGCTAATGCCATGGCAGGTTCTGCTTGTAGGTCCCTGCGGACCCGTCAATGGACAGGTGATGCTGACTCAAAGAGACATTTGGAGGCTTTACCTTACAAGGGTGAAGTTTTATTTGGGGAGGGCCTCGCAGACCTGGTTTCCACAGCTACCGCGGGTAAGTCATCTTTTTTGCCTTACGTTCCCCCACAGCAAAAGGAAACACCCCAATAACAGATGCAGTCCTTTCGGTCGCGTAAGTTCAGAAAGGGGCGTGGCTTTCTTTCCTCGCCAGAGGTAGAGGTAGGGTGAAAAGAGCACCGGCTACGGCTAGTTCACAAATGTCCTCCCCGGCCTCTACCAAATCAATCAAAGAGGTGCTTCCACACCGATTTTCGAATCGGCCTTGCCAGCTTCTTCCCCGGAGAGGAAAATAGTTTTGGCTGCCATACTAAAGCTGTGTCAACAGCAAGTGATTATCATGGTTCCCCTAGTGCAGGGATGTCAAACTCAAATTCATCGGGGGCCGCATCAGCAGTTTGGTCCCCATCAAAGGGCCGGTTGTATCTGTAGGTCTATCCAAAATTTACCGCTCCACCTGCCTTATATGTGCCCAGCCATGTGCCCCCTTTTATAGTGCCCAGCCATGTGCCCCCTTTTATAGTGCACAGGTCCCCATTTTACACATTGCGGCAGGCACAGGTCCCCATTTTACACATTGCGGCAGGCACAGGTCCCCATTTTACACATAGCGGCAGGTACAGGTCCCCATTTTACACATTGTGGCAGGCACAGGTCCCCATTTTACACATTGTGGCAGGCACAGGTCCCCATTTTACACATAGCGGCAGGTACAGGTCCCCATTTTACACATTGTGGCAGGCACAGGTCCCCATTTTACACATTGTGGCAGGCACAGGTCCCCATTTTACACATAGCGGCAGGTACAGGTCCCCATTTTACACATTGTGGCAGGCACAGGTCCCCATTTTACACATTGTGGCAGGCACAGGTCCCCATTTTACACATAGCGGCAGGTACAGGTCCCCATTTTACACATTGTGGCAGGCACAGGTCCCCATTTTACACATTGTGGCAGGCACAGGTCCCCATTTTACACATTGCGGCAGGCACAGGTCCCCATTTTACACATTGCGGCAGGCACAGGTCCCCATTTTACACATAGCGGCAGGTACAGGTCCCCATTTTACACATCGTGGCAGGCACAGGTCCCCATTTTACACATTGTGGCAGGCACAGGTCCCCATTTTACACATTGTGGCAGGCACAGGTCCCCATTTTACACATAGCGGCAGGTACAGGTCCCCATTTTACACATTGTGGCAGGTGGTGGAAGGAGGGAGAGAGAGAGAAAGAGAGGAAGGGAGAGGGGCTGACTTACATTTGAAGCGGTTCTCGCCGCTCTTCAGCCGCCTCTCCCTCCTCGTCTGCGCGGCTCCCTTCTCCCTCCTCCGACGGGGTTTCGTTGAATGACGCGTTTGCGCCGTGACGTCACGACGCAATCGCGTCATTCCGCGAAACCCCGCCCCCCCCAGCTGGGCACTCGGGAGAAGGGGGTTTCATGGCGGCGGCACCGCGGGCCATCAGACGAGGTCTGGCGGGCCGGATTTGGCCCGCGGGCCTTGTCTTTGACACCCCTGCCCTAGTGCAACAGGGAAAAGGGTTTTATTCAACCCTATTTGTGGTCCCAAAGCCGGATGGCTCGGTCAGACCAATTCTGAATCTAAAATCCCTAAACCTATATTTAAAGAGGTACAAATTCAAGATGGAATCTATCAGGGCAAGGATATCCAGCCTGGAAAGGGGGGGGGGGATTTTATGGTGTCACTAGACATAAAGGATGCATACCTTCATGTCCCCATATATCATCCTCATCGGGCGTACCTAAGATTCGCTGTACAGGATTGTCATTACCAGTTTCAGATGTTGCCATTTGGGCTTTCCACGGCCCCGAGAATTTTCACCAAGGTACTGGCGGAAATGATGGTGCTCCTGCGCAAGCAAGGGGTCACAAGTATCACATACTTGGATGATCTCCTTATAAAGGCGAGTTCAAGGGAACAGTTATTAAAAAGCGTGTCTCTCTCCCTGAGAGTAATACAACAGCACAGCTGGATTCTAAATCTACCAAAGTCGCAGTTGGTTCCGACAACTCGGCTGTCTTTTTTGGGCATGATTCTAGATACGGAAAAACGAAGGGGTTTTTTCTCCCATTGGAAAAAGCCCAGGAACTCCAGAACATGATCAAAGACCTGTTAAAGCCAAAAAGAGTGTCAGTTCATCAATGCACTCGAGTATTGGGAAAGATGGTGGCGGCCTACGAGGCCATTCCATTCGGCAGGTTCCATGCAAGGACTTTTCAGTGGGACCTTCGGGACAAGTGGTCAGGGTCCCATCTGCAGATACATCGGAAGATACCCTGTCCCCCAGGGCCAGGGTATCTCTCCTGTGGTGGCTACAGAGTACTCCTCTTCTAGAGGGTCGCAGGATCGGCATTCAAGACTGGGTTCTTGTGACCACGGACGCGAGCCTCCGAGGATGGGGAGCTGTCACACAGGATAAAATAAATAAATAAATTCAGGGACTATGGTCAAGCCAGGAGGCTTGTCTACAGATTAATGTACTGGAATTGAGGGCCATATACAACGGCCAACGACAAGTGGAGTATCTTCTTCGCGACCTACCGGTTCTGATTCTATCAGACAACGTCACAACCGTCGCTCATGTAAACCACCAAGGCGGGACAAGGAGCAGAGTGGCAATGGCGGAAGCCACCAGGATTCTTCGCTGGGCGGAAAATCACATAAGCGCTCTGTCAGCAGTCTTCATTCCGGGAGTGGACAACTGGGAAGCAGACTTCCTCAGCAGACACGATCTCCATCCAGGAGAGTGGGGACTTCATCAGGAAGTTTTTGCAGAGCTAACGAGTCATTGGGGACTTCCGCAAATAGACATGATGGCGTCACGTCTCAACAAGAAGCTTCGGAGGTATTGTGCCAGGTCAAGGGACCCTCAGGCAGTAGCGGTGGACGCCCTGGTGACACCATGGGTGTTTCAGTCGCTCTATATGTTTCCCTCCTCTTCCGCTCATCTCAAAAATATTGAGAATCATAAGACGAAAAAGAGTACTCATTGTTCCAGATTGGCCTCGAAGGGCCTGGTATTCAGATCTTCAGGAGATGCTCACAGAAGAGCCGTGGCCTCTTCCTCTCAGGGACGACCTGTTGCAGCAGGGGCCCTGTGTTTTCCAAGACTTACCGCGGTTACGTTTGACGGCATGGCGATTGAACACAAAATTCTAGCGAGTATTCCTGAAGACGTCATCCCTACTCTGATAAAGGCTAGGAAGAAGGTGAAGGCGAAACATTATCACCGTATCTGGAGGAAGTATGTATTTTGGTGTGAAGCCAAGAATGCTCCTGCGGAAGATTTCCATCTGGGCCGTGTTTTCCACTTTCTACAGACAGGAGTGGATATGGGCCTAAAGTTAGGCTCCATTAAGGTACAGATTTCGGCCCTATCAATTTTCTTTCAGAAGGAATTGGCTTCTCTCCCAGAAGTCCAGACTTTTGTAAAGGGAGTGCTGCATATCCAGCCTCCTTTTGTGCCCCCAGTGGCACCATGGGACCTTAACGTGGTGTTACAGTTCCTGAAATCTCACTGGTTTGAGCCTCTTCAAACAGTTGAATTAAAATTTCTCACTTGGAAGGTGGTCATGTTGTTGGCCTTGGCATCTGCAAGGCGGGTGTCCGAATTGGCGTCTTTGTCTCACAAGTGCCCCTATCTGATTTTCCATGTGGATCGAGCAGAGTTGAGGACTCGTCCTCAATTTCTGCCTAAAGTGGTTTCGTTGTTTCATAGGAACCAACCTATTGTGGTGCCTGTGGCTACGGGTGACCTGGAGGATTCCAAGTCCCTTGATGTAGTCAGGGCCTTAAAAATTTATGAAGCCAGGACGGCTCGGGTTAGGAAAACAGAGGCACTGTTTGTCCTGTATGCAGCCAACAAGGTTGGCGCTCCTGCTTCTAAGCAGACTATTGCTCGCTGGATCTGTAACACGATTCAGCAGGCTCATTCTACAGCTGGATTGCCGTTACCAAATTCGGTAAAGGCCTAATCCACTAGGAAGGTGGGCTCTTCTTGGGCGGCTGCCCGAGGCGTCTCGGCATTACAGCTTTGCCGAGCGGCGACTTGGTCGGGTTCAAACACTTTTGCTAAATTCTACAAGTTTGATACCTTGGCCGAGGAGGACCTCATGTTTGCTCAATCGGTGCTGCAGAGTCATCCGCACTCTCCCGCCCGGTCTGGAGCTTTGGTATAATCCCCATGGTCCTTACGAAGTCCCCAGCATCCTCTAGGACGTAAGAGAAATTAAGATTTTAAACCTACCAGTAAATCTTTTTCTCCTAGTCCGAAGAGGATGCTGGGCGCGCGTCAAAGTGCGGACTAAATTCTGCAAGACTTGTATATAGTTATTGGTTACATTAGGGTTATGTAACAGTTTTGATCAGTATCTGGCTGATGCTGTTTTGTTTCATACTGTTAACTGGTTCGTATGTTCCAAGTTGTACGGTGTTGATGGTGTGGGCTGGTATGAATCTTGCCCTTAGATTAACAAAAATCCTTTCCTCGTACTGTCAGTCTCCTCTGGGCACAGTTCTCTAACTGAGGTCTGGAGGAGTGGCATAGAGGGAGGAGCCAGTGCACACCCATCTAAAGTCTTTAGAGTGCCCATGTCTCCTGCAGAGCCCGTCTATACCCCATGTTCCTTACGGAGTCCCCAGCATCCTCTACGGACTAGGAGAAAAAGATTTACCGTTAGGTTTAAAATCTTATTCTATCTATCTATCTATCTATCTATCTATCTATCTATCTATCTATCTATCTATCTATCTATCTACTTACTAGAGAAGATGACTGGCACTCCAAACGTAAAGTTCAAATGGCTATGGTGCTCGCTCCATGCAAATTAAACAGGTACCAGAGAACTGAGCGACACTCTTGTGTACACACGGTGAGATTTTTTCTTGAGATTTTGACTATATAGTCAAAATCGCAAGAAAAGTTAGTGCAAATCGCAAGGTGAAAGTCACCTTGCGATCCCGATGCGCGGCCCCGCCAGGTCGGCATCGCAAGAAAAGATAGACTGTGCAGGCAAGTCAATCCTTGCTAGATCGGTGTACTATCTAGTTCATCTCACATGTCAATGACATCTCACATAAGCCAAAATCTCACATAAGCCAAAATCGTAAGCACACATAGTCCATATCTCAAGAAAAGTTAGTCAAAATCTGTCCTATCTGGGCTCCGGGGAGTTCAAGGGAAATCGCAAGTAAAAATCGAACATAGCAAGGATCTCACCGTGTGTACACACCAGGACAGGGTGTGTACACACGGTGAGATCCTTGCTATGTTCGAATTTGACTATGCGATTTCCCTTCAACTCCCCCCGAGCCCAGATAGCACAGATTGTACAGATTTTGACTATCTGTGCCTGAGATTTTGTCTATGTACGATTTTGACTAAGTGCCAATTTTGACTATACTTTGTACTAGGTTGTACACTAGATAGTCAAGATTGACTTGCCTGCACAGTCTATCTAGCCTTACGATACCGACCCCACGGGAGCGCGCATCGGGATCGAATCTGTATCGCAAGCTGCCTAGCACCATGAGATATGCACTAACTTTTCATAAGATTTTGACTATATAGTCAAAATCTCACAGATTTATCTCACCGTGTGTACACATAGACTTCATAACCCACTGATAACCGGCGTGGACAAACAGTCATCAAACCAGTGATAGATTCTAACGTTTCATGTCTTTTATGACATTTTGTCAAGGATACAACCAGAATACATAAGAATACAAACTTTTATAGTAACTCACCCAAGTGTAATGCGCTGCTATCCTGCTCTCTGCTGTGGCGCGATGACATCATTCTCATGCGCGTTAGCGCTGACGTCCCGGCTCTTAGCAACGAGGTGCGCGGCTGCCGTGCTCCCATCACCCTGGAAACACTGATAAACAAAATGTAAAAACAAAACACATCAAAATGGCTGCTGAGAACAAGAAAACTGGACACATATAACTGCAATAAAGTACACCAACATCTATCTATATAGGTCATATATTACATATAACAATTTAAAGAACATTGATCATTCAGACCCAGAGGATGCAGGGTCTGCAATTTATGAATCCACATAGCTTCCCTCTGGAGCAAGAGGCGCCCCCTGTCACCCCCTCTACTATCTAATGGCACATGGTCTATCATCTTATATCTTAAACTAGCTAAATTATGTCTAAAGTTCTTAAAATGTCTGGCAACAGGTTGCTCCTGATCGGTCCCTTCCAAAGCATGGCGAATTGAAGTTCTGTGCATGGCCATGCGCTCTTTAAATTGCCTGATAGTTTTTCCAATATACAGTAGCCCACAAGGGCACTTGATGTAGTAAAGGACATATTTTGATGAGCATGTCAGCGGATATCTGATGTTGAACTTTTTGCCAGACCTGGGATGAAAGAAAGTGTCCCCTGTGTCCAGATAGCTACAGGTAGTACACCCTAAGCAACGGTGATTACCAGTTTTTTTTGTTAGAAAATGTCCCGGAGGTTTTGATTTTAATTTGGTGACATCATTGTGAACCACATAAATTTTAATATTTTAACCTCTATGCTGCCCAATCACGAGATGCTTATTGTAAAGTGCGGGTAACTCCTGTTCTGTGTTAACTAGAGGCCAGAGACGCTTAGCAGCTGCGTTGATATTACTGCTAGCAGTAGAGAAATCAGTGACCCAAATAATGGAATCTTGAAGTTTAGAGGGTTCTTGAGATTCCAAAGACTTGGCTCTCGGGATAGACAATGCCTTCAGCATCATTTGCTTTAATGATCTAGGATTATATCCTCTAGCTATAAACTTATTCCTCATTAAGTTAAGTTGTACTTTTAAATCTTGTGTGTCACTGCAAATTCACAAAGCTCTCATAAATTGCGAAAATGGAAGTCCTTGTTTAAGGGACCTAGGGTGATGGCTCTCAGGAGGGTGTTACGATCAGTCTGTTTGTGGTACACGGAGGTATGAAACATGCCATTGCGGATAGAGAGAGAAACATCCAAAAAATGTATATTACTGTTGCTAATGTTATATGTGAACTTGATGCAATCGTCTAGCTGATTCATGGACTCCATCATGGAGATGAAAAGCTCTTTACTTCCTGTCCAAGGGACAAAAATATCGTCTATGTAACGATAATAGCTGTGGATGAACTGTGAAAAATTTGGATCAACAAAAAATAGATCTTGTTCCAATGCGAACATGAACGCATTTGCGTAGCTGGGTGCCACACAGGATCCCATCGCACAGCCTAGTCTTTGGATAAAGATTTTTCCATCATACTGGAAATAGTTTCTTGTCAACGTTAATTCGAGAAGATTCATAAAAAAATCTAAATCCGGACCTTTATATTGTGGATTGTTCGTGAGTAATCGCCTGGTTGCAATCAGACCTCTGTTGTGCGGGATGCTTGTATACAAGCTGACTACATCTATAGTAGCCATCCACCAATGCGTCTCAACCGTCGTACTTTAAAATATCTTGAACAATAATACCCCCACCCTTATCGGCGGGGCGTATAATAATGTCCGCCGATAAGGGTGGGGGTATTATTGTTCAAGATCTTTTAAAGTATAAATCAGAGATCGAGTGGCAACTTAATCAGTCAAATGTCTATAGCCCTTTGGAACAAGACCCCACCACTGTCTTCAAGAATGAACTTGACACTCCTCTTGTTTCAGCAGTCCAAGATAACATCATCACAAAAAAGGTATGCGATTTCCTTATAACAGAACATCCTAGGATTCCATTGATTTACACTATACCAAAGTTGCACAAAGATGCCATTAATCCCCCGGGTCGGCCGATTATTTTGGCCAGGGATTCTCTGTTTTATGGAATTTCTAAGTTCTTGGACACATATCTGCAACCAGTAGTACAAAATGAAAGAACGTTCTTAAAGGACACTACGTCTTTTTTGTTAAAACTATTGGAGATTTCGACGGTTGAGACGCATTGGTGGATGGCTACTATAGATGTAGTCAGCTTGTATTTAAGCATCCCGCACAACAGAGGTCTGATTGCAACCAGGCGATTACTCACGAACAATCCACAATATCAAGGTCCGGATTTAGATTTTTTTTTATGAATCTTCTCGAATTAACGTTGACAAACTATTTCCAGTATGATGGAAAATTCTTTATCCAAAGACTAGGCTGTGCGATGGGATCCTGCGTGGCACCCAGCTGCGCGAATGCGTTCATGTTCGCATTGGAAAAAGATCTATTTTTTATTGATCCGAATTTTTCACAGTTCATCCACAGCTATTATCGTTACATAGACGATATTTTTGTCCTTTTGACTGGAAGTAAAGAGCTTTTTATCTCCATGATGGAGTCCATCAATCAGCTAGACGATTGCATCAAGTTCACATATAACATTAGCAACAGTAATATACATTTTTTGGATGTTTCCCTCTCTATCCGCAATGGCATATTTCATACCTCCGTGTACCACAAACAAACTGATCGTAACACCCTCCTGAGAGCCATCACCCTAGGTCCCTTAAACAAGGACTTCCATTTTCGCAATTTATGAGAGCTTTGAGAATTTGCAGTGACACACAAGATTTAAAAGTACAACTTAACTTAATGAGGAATAAGTTTATAGCTAGAGGATATAATCCTAGATCATTAAAGCAAATGATGCTGAAGGCATTGTCTATCCCGAGAGCCAAGGCTTTGGAATCTGAAGAACCCTCTAAACTTCAAGATTCCATTATTTGGGTCACTGATTTCTCTACTACTAGCAGAATGACTAATATCAGAATGACAAGACTCAAAATTGGACTGAGAAATTGCAGTCTCAAATAGATACCTATAAAAGGGATTTGATCTCATTTAAACGGAAAAAACTATCAACAGTAACCAATGATTATCAAACACATACAGTATACAGATGGTTGCTAGGTAGTAATACCAGCGATCGGTCTACTAGGCAACCATTTAGACGAAGAGCTCCACCCTTTTCTCAAGAATTTGTTTCTTCTGCCTCAACTTCTGATACAGATTATTATGAAGGTGCTAGTGAATCCACCCGTTTTTTAGGAGCAGGAGGGAAAATAACCTCTACACACTCCAGGGTTTTAAGAAGCGGCACAGACCGCACCCGCGGAGAGGGGGGTATCAAGAGAAGAGGCCGGAGGAGGCGGCATTGAGTACTGTGTTTAACTTGTCAGATACTGAGCTCGGTGAGGCTGAAGTTGGGCTTCTTTCGCGAGGTCTATCGTTTGTCCCCACTTGTATGACCAACACGTTTAATAGGGTTATCGACCAGTATAAATTTGGCCATTCTCTCCGCCTTCGTGAATTCTTTGCCAATAAACCCACCAATGAAAATACATCTGTCTTTAGGCCCAAATCTGCCTTTGATCCTCCCTCCACGAACCCCAGTATCAAGACGTTTTTACGTCTGGTACAGAAGGATTCTGAAATTCCTCCACCTAAACGGATGTTTGATAATCTGTCCCCTGCAGAAAGGAAAGCCATTAAATCCCTAAGGGATTCCACTGAGATAGTAATCCGCCCGGCGGATAAGGGCGGAGTCGTTGTTGTACAAAATTGGACTGACTACGACCGTGAAATTAACAGGCAATTGGCGGATGAATTGACCTACAGCAGGTTGACTTCAAATCCCATACCCAATATTAAATCCAGGATTGATGCATGTTTAAAACGGGGACTTGAACAAGGCCATATATGTGATGATTTATTCTGGTATTTAACGGTTGATTCACCCAAATGTCCCATTTTGTACACCCTTCCCAAGGTGCATAAAACTTTGGTGCACCCACCCGGTAGACCCATCATCGCAGCAGAGGGTTCCTTATTGCAACCTATAGCCATCTTTATTGACAGTCTTCTACAGCCTTTAGTTTTGGGAACTGAAAGCTATTTAAGGGACACTGGAGATTTTCTTTCACTTCTTCAACAATTTGATCAGTTGGGCGAACATACCCCACTAGCCACCATCGATGTGTGCTCTTTGTACACTGTTATACCGCACCAACAAGGTATAGAATTTTACGGACTCTGTTTTCCAAATCCCCATGTAGAGATTACCCAACTGAGTTTTTGCTGGAATTAACGACATTGGTATTGACCTGTAATCATTTCATGTATAAAAATTACTATTTTTTACAGGTTGCGGGCACGGCGATGGGGTCGAATTTAGCCCCATTGTACGCCAACCTGTTTATGGCCAACTACGAGAATACGTATGTATTACCAGTTTGTGGGCAGAAAATCCTTTTACTTTAAACGTTTTAGTGACGATATTTTTTTTACTATGGGATGGTACTGAATCAGAATTTATCGATATGGTGAACCAACTTAATTCCCTTGACAGTCCCATCAAGTTCACATATTCGGTTTCTGCAACGTCCATTAATTTTCTGGACGTCAATGTCACTAAGACTGGGAAACAGTTAAACACTACGATGTTCCGTAAAGCAACTGATCGTAATCTAACTCTACATGCAACGAGCCATCATCCTCCTGCCTTGAAAGGCCTCCCTATCTCACAATTCCTTAGAGCAATGAGGATCAATTCGACCCCTGCCCTAAAGTATCAACAATGTGCTGAAATAGCCTTGCGCTTTTTAGAGCGAGGTTATTCTAAAAAAGTATTGGCACGATGTTTAGAGAAAGCTAATAGTATTTTTCTTGGACAACTCCCTAAAAAAGTAAGTGAGAAGCGTATAATTTTTCCCACCCAGTATGATGGCACTTCAGATAGTATGAGGAAGGCATTACGAAAGCATTGGCCTATTGTGGCTTCGGATGGAAACCTCCCTTTTGCAGGAACTCCTGCACCGATGATGCCCTACCGGCGTGGGGCCAATTTAAAACAGCTGCTAATGAGGCCCACGATGTTCCCTGACCAAACAAAATCCAACTTCCAACTAATGCAAGCCAGACCAGGTAGCTTCTCCTGTGGAGGATGCACCACATGTCGATCCATGCTCACTGGCCCCTATTTTCACCATCCACACACCGGGAAGAAGATATTTCTAAAATATCACCTCCATTGTAGACTAGACTATGTCATTTACATCTTGAAATGCCCGTGTGGGCTCTGTTACGTTGGATTGACCACCTGTCAGTTTCGGGATCGAATGGCCAACCATTGGTCTTCAATCCACACGGCCTTGCTCTCTGGCCATACGGACAAGCCTGTAGCGCGTCATTTCGTGTCTGCTAGACATCAAGTGGCGACACTGAAATGCAAGCTTATCGATTGGGTTCCACCACCTCTATTAGGTGGAGATAGAACCCGGATGCTTAAACAGAAAGAAAGCTTATGTATCCAGAAGCTTGACACGGTAGCCCCAAGGGGCCTCAATGAGGCTAATCCCTTAAATGTATTCTTATAACTGTTAATGTCCAAATGTATCCTTATAATGAGTCTACAGTGTCCTTTTCAATAGGGCCCCCGGACTGTAGTTATATGGTGGTTATTTTTAGGGTACCTGTGCAACTCCATATATTACAGTTGTCATATTAAATGAATATCTGTACATACAGTTTTCTGTATAATGTCTTTAATATTATTCATGTGTTGTTTATCTGTTTTTATTTTTATTTATTTTTGTTTTATTTTTTCCGGAGCCACCCAGGTCCTTGGCAGAATTTCAGTGGGATCCACTGCTTTTTATCCCCCATGGTGAAAGTTCATAGACAGATGTACTTTATTAATAGGTGTTATGCTTTTATGCCTTATTGAAAAGAAATTATGAATACAATTAAATACAGCCTATGTACACTATGGGGTATATGCAATTGCGGTCGAATTCCCGAAATTGTCGAATTTCGGGTCATTTTCGACCAAAAAAAAAAATCGCCTATGCAATTCAGTGCTTTCCGACCAAAAAACGGACTTTCAAAATTCGACTTTTTGAAATTTGAATTTTTGCAAATTCGACTTTTCTGCAATGATACAAGTGCTGCAATTCGACCAAAGCATATTCAATTCAAGTTTGGAAATTCGACAGCAGTGCTTTTAGACAGCAAATTCGTCATTTTCAATCCGCCACACTTTGGAGGGTGAAAACAAATAAAAAAATTTTAAACATGGTTTTTTTTGTGTTTTTTTGGGGGGGAATAGCAGATCTATTTATATTAGAAGGGATTAGGTACTTTATTTTTTATTTTTGGAGGCACAAATATTATTTATATATTTTTTAAAATATTATTTTTTTTTTTTTTATGCTGGAACGGTGAAATCATAAAAAAAAATGGCGTGGGGTCCCCCCTCCAAAGCATAACCAGCCTCGGGCTCTTCGAGCTGGTCCTGGTTCTAAAAATGCGGGGGAAAAATTGACAGGGGATCCCCCGTATTTTTAAAACCTGCACCGGGCTCTGCGCCTGGTGCTGGTGCCAAAAATACGGGGGACAAAAAGAGTAGGGGTCCCCCGTATTTTTAACACCAGCATCGGGCTCCACTAGCTGGACAGATAATGCCACAGCCGGGGGTCACTTTTATGCCGTGCCCTGCGGCCGTGGCATTAAATATCCAACTAGTCACCCCTGGCCGGGGTACCCTGGGGGAGTGGGGACCCCTTCAATCAAGGGGTCACCCCCCCCCAGCCACCCAAGGGCCAGGGGTGAAGCCCGAGGCTGTCCCCCCCCATCCAATGGGCTGCGGATGGGGGGGCTGATAGCCTTTTGTGATAATAAAAAGATATTGTTTTTTCCAGTAGTACTACAAGTCCCAGCAAGCCTCCCCCGCAAGCTGGTACTTGGAGAACCACAAGTACCAGCATGCGGGAGAAAAACGGGCCCGCTGGTACCTGTAGTACTACTGGGAAAAAAATACCCAAATAAAAACAGGACACACACACCGTCGACAGTAAAACTTTATTTCATACGTCGACACACACATACTTACCTATGTTCACACGCCGACATCGGTCCTCTTCTCCATGTAGAATCCACGGATACCTGAAAAGAAAAGATCAATATACTCACCCCAGCCATGGTCCAGAGATAAATCCACGTACTTGGCAAAAAAACAAACCGAACACCCGCTCCATGCCGGACTGAAAGGGGTCCCATGCTGACACATGGGACACCTTTCCACGAATGAGACCTGTCAGTGACAGCTGTCACAGAAAGGTCTCTAAGCCAATCAGGAAGCGCAACTTCGTTGCGCTCACCTGATTGGCTGTGCGCTGTCTGTACTGTGACAGCACATCGCAAAGCCGCTCCATTACTTTCAATGGTGGGAACTTAGCGGCTAGCGGTAAGGTCACCCGCCGGTCAGCGGCTGACCGGCGGGTGACCCCACCGCTAGCCGCTAAGTTCCCACCATTGAAAGTAATGGAGCGGCTTTGCGATGTGCTGTCACAGTACTGTAGACAGCGCACAGCCAATCAGGTGAGCGCCACGGAAGTAGCGCTTCCTGATTGGCTGAAGGGACTACAGTGACAGGAGTCACGTGATGTCCCGGCATTCGGTAGAAAGGGGTCTGATGTGAAAGCATTGGACCCCTTTCTAGTCCGGTATGGAGCGGGTATTTGCGTGTTCTTTTTTTTTTTACAAGTACGTGGATTTATCTCTCTGGACGTGGATTTATCTCTGGACGCTGGAAGGTGAGTATCATTTTTTCACAGGTACCCTCGGATCGTCGGAGACCGTGGCAGTCGGCGTGTCAACATAGGTAAGTATGTGTGTGTCGGTAGTGTGTAATAAAGTTTTACTGTCACGGTGTGTGTGTCCTGTTTTTTTTGGGGTATTTTTTTCCCAGTAGTACTACAGGTACCAGCGGGCCCGTTTTTCTCCCGCATGCTGGTACTTGTGGTTCTCCAAGTACCAGCTTGCGGGGGAGGCTTGCTGGGACTTGTAGTACTACTGGAAAAAACAATATCTTTTTATTATCACAAAAGGCTATCAGCCCCCCCATCCGCAGCCCATTGGATGGGGGGGGACAGCCTCGGGCTTCACCCCTGGCCCTTGGGCACGGCATAAAAGTGACCCCCGGCTGTGGCATTATCTGTCCAGCTAGTGGAGCCCGATGCTGGTGTTAAAAATACGGGGGACCCCTACTCTTTTTGTCCCCCGTATTTTTGGCACCAGCACCAGGCGCAGAGCCCGGTGCTGGTTTTAAAAATACGGGGGATCCCTGGCCAATTTTCCCCCGGATTTTTAGAACCAGGACCAGCTCGATGAGCCCGAGGCTGGTTATGCTTTGGAGGGGGGACCCCACGCCATTTTTTTTTCCGGGTTTTTCCCGTTTTTTACCGTTTTTTAAAATCGCGGCAAAATCCGCCAAATCGGCCGATTTTCGCCCGCGACTCTGGCGAATCCGTTTTTCATTGAATATGGTGAATTCCGGAAGCCACCTTCCGGAATTCACCTGTCGAATTGAGTCGAATTTAAAAACGGCGATAATTTGCCGCGATTCGCCGTGAATTGCATATACCCCTATGAGGGATTTTTCGCTACTGGGTTTCACTGATATTTAACAATGGTCTCTAGTTGCCTTATTGGTATGCCTTTGTCCAATATAACTCACTCTAATATACTCTGTTGGTTTATTAGCAGATTCCCCTCCCATCTATGCTTGGTAGATGGTGCCGTCACTTCCGGTCAGGTCGACTTGACTATTGACCGAATGTGGCTAGCTACAGTGTTGCTGTTTTGGCTTTCACCCATGTGCTGGGATGTTTCTTGGCACCCGTTTTTTAAATTTAGTTTTGTCTTTTTCACTTTATGAGAGCCCCTGCGGCTTGGCCGAGCGGTGTCCGCGGGACTTCCGGCCCGTGGAACGCATCCATTTCCGGTCGCTGGAACGCGGAAGTGGCGTTGCCAGCGGCCGGGAATGCAGCCAATATTGTACTTTTGAGCTACATGTGATGATTTTGGCCCCTGAAATCAGTAGTGCTGGGTATATCTAATGGTTTGATATCTAAGTAACACTCTTTTTTCTTATGGGGTTAACGTTTAGCACACATATAGTTACATCTCAGGGTTAAGTGGCATTTCCTGTCCCATTGTGTTAAATAGCATGCAGCTGCTGATGTGCAGCATGCAGCTATCATCAGATACTAAACAGCAGAGTGGTGAGTGGACTGGCCGGTGTGGACCCCAATGGTAGGAATATCTGATCTAGTTTGGATTATTTTATATATCTTGTTTGTGTTTTAAATTGCAGACCTTGCTGCTGAAAACCATATGGCCTTTGCTGATTGATCTGTAGCTGCCTAGTGTTACTTTTTAATTATCCAGGTATGACTTCTATATGGTATATTGTGTCCTATTATACACTGGTGAGGGTCAGTGTTTTAATAAGCTATCCAATTTTCTTATAGTAGTCCTGTGTTCCAGGATCTATCATTTGACTCATTGTGTCTAATATTGACCCAGGTAAATTTGTGAAGTTTACCCTAGAGTGAGGTGCTATGCTTGTCCTGTGGGAGTAGATTTGGAGTATGCTGATCTTTATCCTTGTTTCCATATAGAGTATGATTATATTAATTAATTAACTTGATGTCACTATTTTCTGCTATAAGGGCCTGGGAGGCACTGGTGGTGGTGGTGTGGGTATGATCTGATACCTTTAGTCTGATTTTATACATATTGTATTTATCTTTTTGATCATGTAGATGCTCTGAATTGCCAGTCTTGATAAAGGTCCTATAATAGGACCGAAACGTCGAATGTTAAAGCCAACGTTATTGAACCTGATTAACCTGAATAAACTGATTGACACATCAAGATCTTCAAAGTGATTGATTTCTGCGAGAGTGCACCCACCACACGGGTGGTAGATGCAGTATATTTGTGACCTGACAAGGTCATTGGGAGCACCCGCCTATTTATCTCTATGAACTGATGAGAGTGCAGGATATTCTGTGTGTGTGTATGTGTATATATATATATATATATATATATATATATATAATGCATTTATTTACTTTCATTTTTTATTTATTTGGGCTACGGATAAAGATAAAATAATACCTCTGTTATATCAACTGAGGTGGGTCGTACCCGGGAGCCTGACATGGATGCTTCAGGGGCGCGATCCTCCTCAGGCCCATTTCCCACCGCAACCTGACATATTTCCGGGTTGGTGACATTGTCAGTGACGCGGCGGGGGCGGCACTTGGAGACCACATTATCTCCAAACGCTGCCCGCACATACACTGTGAACAGGAGCTGGGTTGCATTGACCCAGCTCCCGTTTACACAGCACAGTTTGCCGGGTTGAACCTGTGTTCAACCCTGCAAGTTACCTGAGTTGAAATACCAGGTCAGTCGACCCAGATTATTCCAACTGGGCCCTTTTACACTACACAGCAACATGGGTTATGCGCGCTCATGTCCAGTAACCCGTGTTACCAGCTGGCGGTGTAAAAGGGGTATACAATAATAACCCATACATTGATACAAACATTAAATCACACACCTATACAAATACATAATGTCACACACCTAAAAACACACGCACACATACTGTACATTCACTCACATACATACATATAATCACACACCTGTATAAATACATATATAGTGACACATATACATACAGTAAAATATAAGCACACATACAGCTGTGTAGTCACACACCTATTCACATACAGTCACACACACACACACACACACACACACACACACACACACACACACACACACACACACACATATATTTATACACACATATATAGCAGTCACACACACATACAGTGCCCTTCCCTGAGTCATACTCACTGTTTGGCTGTTCTGCTGCTCACATCCCCTCCATTCTTCCGTGCTGCTTGCAACTGGCAAGTCAGTGCCGTTTAGCCCCACCCCCTTTTCGGACCTCAGGTATCTTTTACAGTGCAGTGCCATGATTAATGGCAGTGGGGGCAAGAGGGTGGTGGGGAAACGCTGGGGTAACTTGTCCCTTGCCCGTGCCCCCTCAATCCGGTTCTGCCGATCACTGCAAAGATGAAACTGAAAGTAAACTACAGCTCCCGGCAGCAAGGGCTTCTGGGAGATGTAGTTTATGTTCAGTTTCATCTCGACCGCTGATGCATAGGGAGGGGAGCATTAGGGTGTGATCGGCGGCCCCTCCAATCATGCGCCCAGGTCACATGCCCCACTAGCCCCCCCCCCCCCTAGTTACGGCCATGCTATGAAGTACGTACGTACGTACGTACGTACGTACGTACGTACGTACGTACATACTGTACATACCAGGGACGTGCAGTGAGGGAAATGGCTTAGGAGACACTGGCTAGTTCCAGAGCCAGATTTAAACACAATATATAAGCCAAAGGGTTCATCTGGGCATTATACACAGGTGCAGCAGTATATACTGCTGGAAATTTGGTGTGTTTGAACAGAGATGTGCAGAAAAGGCAGTGCCTCACCTGCCATAGACTTTTTACTCCAGACTATAAATTGACTATACAGGTGAAACTCAGAAAATTAGAATATCGTGCAAAAGTTCATTTCTTTCAGTAATTCAACTTAAAAGGTGAAACTAATATACTGTATTATGTATAGACTCATTATATGCAAAGTGAGATATTTCAAGCCTTTGTTATAATTTTGATGATTGTGGTTTACAATTTAAGATAACCCCAAATCCAAAATCTCAGAAAATTAGAATATTACATAAAATCAATAAAAAAAGATTTTAAATACAGAAATGTCAGCCCTCTGAAATGTATAATCATGCATATGTACTCAGTACTTGGTTTGGGCCCCTTTTGCATGAATTACTGCCTCAATGCGGCGTGGCAGGAATTCTATCAGCCTGTGGCACTGCTGAGGTGTTATGGAAGACCAGTATGCTTCAATAGTGGCCTTCAGCTCTTCTGCATTGTTTGGTCTCATGTCTCTCATCTTAATTTTACGGTAAGACAGATCCGTTCGAATTCAGTCAACTCCAAATGGGACAATTGGACAATGCTGTCAATTGGAAATCTTAGAACACTCCTATTGTGATAATGTCCCTTTAAATATATTGAACAAAGGTGGTCATTCCGAGTTGATTGCTAGCTGCATTCGTTCGCTGTGCAGCGATGAGGCAAAAAAATGGGAGTTCTGCGCATGCGTATGCGGCGCAATGCACTCGCGCAAAGTAATATTACAACGAACAATGTCGTTTCACACAAGGTGTAGCGAAGCTTTTCAGAGGGATCAGTACGTAATCCCAGCTGGACGGGATCCCGGCGGTCGAAATACCGACGCCGGAATCCCGACCACACAATCCCGACAGGGGTGGCGAGCGGAACGCAGCCCCTTGCGGGCTCGCTTCGCTCGCCACGCTGCGGGCACGGTGCCTCGCTACGCTCGGCACACTATTATATTCTCCCTCTATGGGTGTCGTGGACACCCACGGAGGGAGAATGTCGGGATTGTGGCGGTCGGGATTCCGGCGTCGGTATTTCGACCGCCGGGATCCCGTCCAGCGGGATGTTGACCGCATCCCTTTTCAGACGCACTGCTGGCCGCAGAGTGACAAGAAGTGGGCGTTTCTGGGTGTCAACTGGCCGTTTTCAGGGAGTGTTCGAAAAAACGCAGGCGTGGCAGGAAAAATGCAGGCATGGCTGGGCGAACGCAGGGTGTGTTTGTGACGTCAAAACAGGAACTGAACAGTCTGAAGTCATCGCAAGCGCTGAGTAGGTATTGAGCTACTCTAAAACTGCACAAAAAATGTATGCCGCCGCTCTGCGATCCTTTCGTTCGCACTTCTGCTAAGCTAAAATATACTCCCAGTGGGAGGCGGCATAGCGTTTGCATGGCTGCTAAAAACTGCTAGCGAGCGAACAACTCGGAATGATCCCCAAAATGCGTTAAAATATCTTACTACGGAGGTTAAAGAAATCTATTAGCTACATAGCTCTAGAACAGGGGTGGCCAACTAGTCAGAGGCAAAGAGCCAGAAAATATCTGTAGTCACGAGCAGGAGCCACTAGCATGTGAGCGCCAATATGGAGGCGTGGTCTAGTTGTCACAAAGCCACACCCCATTTGTGTGTGCACACCTTTCGGTATGACGTTTGTAGAAGTATGACCTCATATCATAACCCCGTTTTTCGTTATGTTGTACAGTGCCACATACATATAAAAACGCAAAAAAATGGGCGCCTCCACAGTGCCAGATATATATATGCTCCCACAGTGCCAGATACATATATGCCCCCAGTGCCAGATACACATGTCCCCAGTGCCAGATACACGTGTCCCCACAGTGCCAGCTATGCCCCCAGTGCCAGATACACACGTCCCCTCAGTGCCTGCTATGCCCCCAGTGCCAGATACATATGCCCCCACAGTGCCAGCTGTGCCCCCAGTGCCAGATGCACATGTCCCCACAGTGCCTGCTATGCCCCCAGAGCCAGATACATATGTCCCCAAGTGCCTGCTATTCCCCAAGTGCCTGCTATGTCCCCAGTGCCAGATACACATTTCCCCACAGTGCCTGCTATGCCCCCAGTGCCAGATACACGTGTCCCCATAGTGCCTGCTCTTCCCCAAGTGCCTGCTATGTCCCCAGTGCCAGATACACATTTCCCCACAGTGCCTGCTATGCCCCCAGTGCCAGATATACGTGTCCCCATAGTGCCTGCTCTTCCCCAAGTGCCTGCTATGCCCCCAGTGCCAGATACATATGCCCCCACAGTGCCAGCTGTGCCCCCAGTGCCAGATACACATGTCCCCACAGTGCCTGCTATGCCCCCAGAGCCAGATACATATGTCCCCAAGTGCCTGCTATTCCCCAAGTGCCTGCTATGTCCCCAGTGCCAGATACACATTTCCCCACAGTGCCTGCTATGCCCCCAGTGCCAGATACACGTGTCCCCATAGTGCCTGCTATTCCCCAAGTGCCTGCTATGCCCCCAGTGCCAGATACACGTGTCCCCACAGTGCCTGCTATGCCCCCAGTGCCAGATACACGTGTCCCCATAGTGCCTGCTATGTTCCCAGTGCCAGATATGCCCCCAGTGCAGATACACATGTCCCCACAGTGCCTGCTATGCCCCCAGTGCCAGATACACATGTCCCCACAGTGCCTGCTATGCTCCCAGTGCCAGATACATATGCCCCCACAGCGCCAGATACACATTTTCCCACAGTGCCTGCTATGCCTCCAGTGCCAGATATGCCCCCAATGCCAGATACACATGTCCCTAAGTGCCTGCTATTCCCCAAGTGCCAGATATGCCCCCAGAGCCAGATATGCCTCCAGTGCCAGATACACATGTCCCCACAGTGCCAGATATGCTCCCAGTGCAGATACAAATGTCCCCCCAGTGCCTGCTATGCCCCCAGTGCCTGCTATGCCCCCAGTGCCAGATACACATGTCCCCACAGTGCTCACCAGCCAAGCCCCCCCCGCTCCCCGCGCTGCTGCTGCTCGCTGTCCGGTGGCGGTGTCTCTCTTCAATTAGGCGCCGGTCCATGAGCCAATCAAGGCTCGCGATACGGCAGCCAATCAGGAGTCTTAGCTGCCGGTCTGCGAGCTCTGACTGGCTCACGGGCCGTCGCCGAATTGAAGCGAGACATCGCCGCCAGAGAGGCGTGCGTGTGTCTGGGGCTGGGGGCAGCGGTGGCCAGGAGCCGACCGGGCCGCGTACGGTGGATGAAAGAGCCGCATGCGGCTCGAGAGCCGCAGGTTGGCCACCGCTGCTCTAGAACTTCATCTCATCTAATCTTGTTGTGGATACACTTCTCATTTTGTTTGCTGGTACCTTGCCGTTTTCTGCAAGAGCAATACTCAATGTTGAGAATGTGTTTTGCTTAAAACAAAATTGTTCATGCG